>NC_134105.1:15705000-16005000 GCF_040939455.1 Microcebus murinus | reverse complement strand
AATGCAATTGTTAAGTAAACATTATCTACTAATCTGTAAAAAGTGGAGCTAAAAGAAGGTTTCTGAAAGCTCAGCGTTAGAGAATGGGCAGGTTGTAGGCTGAAGGGTATGGTACTTTAGCCCCCACACGGTGGGGTGCCAGGGTGGGCGGGGTGATCATACCTTTAGAACAAAGCTCCAGTGAAACTGAGTGGCTGCTTTCAAACAAAAGCTGGTTTGGTTCTTTTTCACCCTGAAGCTCCTCTGTGAATTCAGATAGTCAACTTTGAATGCGTGGAGGTCTGTCAGCTGAGGGCTTATTTTAGTTAGAAGCAGCAAGCAAATTCTTGGAACCTGCCAGAGAGTAAAATGGAACACCTGCCCAATGTTTTGATGTGCCTCAGGGCTCTGATCTTGTTGCCAAACTGGTATCAAAACACACAGTCCTCCCCACACCATGAATTTGTTTCCTGGGGAAGCATCTGCTGCCGGCCCCTGCTCGCTCACTGGTTCCTGAGAAGTTGCAAATCTGTTCTCAGCCATTGTAGCCATTTCGGTGTAATTACTAAATGGGGCACAGGAAGTCAATGCTAAACTCCCACGCCTCCTGTGACTCTGATCCAGGGGTTCAACCTTCAAGACCTTTCAAGGGTTCTGATACCCAGACCCCATCCTAGAATCACAATCTCTGAAGATGGATGCGTGGGATTCCAACCCAGTTGATTCCAATGTCTCACTCCAGTTGAGAACTGCTCTCGGTTTTTCAAAGGGTAATCCCCGAGTGTGGAGGTGTATGTATAAAGGAGACCTTCTTTTTCCTGTGTAATTCTCAAAGCTAGTGATCACACCAAACAACCCCCCAAAAATGAAAAACTAGCTCCGGAACACCCAGGGTTATTTAGATTACCGTTTTAAAGTGTTTTTCACACAGCTGGACTCCCAGGCTCAGCCACCAGGTTCCCCTGCTAGTCTGTTGATCCCAACCGTCCAGTTCTTGGCCCACTCCAGGGTCTGAACATCAGTCCTCAGGCCAGAGGCTACTGGACGGGGAAAGAATGAGCAAAACAGGTAGAGACGGGCAGCTGAATTGGTAGAAGAAATCTGAAACACCCAATACTCAGCCTCCCAAAAATAATGGCATCTGGGAGTCATCTACTTATGTATAAGACCATGACAATACCCATCTCCCAACGTTCACACCCATGGCATGAAGAAGAGACATGCCATCCCCATCTCAGATGTAATGGGAGGCCCTAAAGAGAATTAGATGAGACATGAAACCACTAAAGCTCCCACACAGTGTTTGCTCAGCGACAGTCTCTAAATTCCTATAAACATGTTTGCTTTGTGGCTTTCTACTTTTCATTGTAATAGCACCTAGCATTTTTATTTAACATATTCCAAATCTACACCATCAAAGTGTTTTCAGTGTATTGTTTCATTCAATCCTGCCATGCACTGTTCAAGATAGGCAGGGTGGCCATTCTACAGATGAGAAAGCTGAGGCTCAGGGAGACACATTCAAGTCTGCAACAGAGATCTTGTATGTTAAATATTTTCATTGGCCTTTTATTTTTTTTTTTATTTTTTTTTTTGAGACAGAGTCTCACTTTGTTGCCCTGGCTAGAGTGCCTTGGCGTCAGCCTAGCTCACTGCAACCTCAAACTCCTGGGCTCAAGCGATCCTCCTGCCTCAGCCTCTCGATTCGCTGGACCTACAGGCACGTGCCACCATGCCCGGCTAATTTTTTCTATATATATTTTTAGTTGGCCAATTAATTTCTTTCTATTTAGTAGAGACAGGGTCTTGCTCTTGCTTAGGCTGGTTTCGAACTCCTGACCTTGAGCGATCCGCCCGCCTCAGCCTCCCAAAGTGCTAGGATTACAGGTGTGAGCCACCACGCCCCGGCCTTCATTGGCCTTTTAGCTTGTTACACAAGTAACATATTAACTATAGAAAAAGCCGATATAAAAATAAAATAAAAATTACTCAACATCTCATCTCCCAGAGCTAGCAATTGTTAATGTTTTGGAGGCACGTCTATCCAATCTTTTTTCTATACTGAGAGGCCGTGTGAGTGGTGGTAGGAACACAGTTCCAAAGCCTGCCCAGAGTCAGAGCTTAGCTCTGTGGCTTTCTAGCATGAGACGAACCTTGGCAAGCTATTTAAATTCTGTGTGCTTCAGTTTGCCAATCTGTGAAATGGGGATAATAACAATACCTAACATTTAGTGTAAGGATTAAGTAAGTCAACACCTTTGACGTAATTAGAACAGTGCCTAGCACATAGAAAGCCCTCAATTTCTGAGCTTTTTTTATTATTATTAGAAACATGGTCATAAATGATATGTATTCTTTTGTTCTTTTTTTTTTTTTTTTTTTTGAAACAGAGTCTCATTCTGTTGCCTGGGCTAGAGTGCTATGGTGTCAGCCTAGTTCACAGCAACCTCAAACTCTTGGGCTCAAGAGATCCTCCTGCCTTAGCCTCCTGAGTAGCTGGGACTACAGGCATGCACTATCATGCCCAGCTAATTTTTCTATATATTTTTAGTTAGCCAATTAATTTATTTCTATTTTTAGTAGAGACGGGGTCTGGCTCTGGCTCAGGCTGGTTTTGAACTCCTGACCTTGAGCAATCCACCCGCCTCAGATTCCCAGAGTGCTAGGATTACAGGCGTGAGCCACCGCGCCCAGCCTGTTCCTTTTTTTTTTTTTTTTTTTTTTTAATGAGACAGAGTCTCACTTTGTTGCCCAGGTTAGAGTGAGTGCCGTGGGGTCAGCCTAGCTCACAGCAACCTCAAACTCCTGTGCTCAAGCGATCCTGCTGCCTCAGCCTCCCAAGTAGCTGGGACTACAGGCATGCGCCACCATGCCCGGCTAATTTTTTCTATATGTATTAGTTGGCCAATTAATTTCTTTCTATTTATAGTAGAGACAGGGTCTCGCTCTTGCTCAGGCTGGTTTCGAACTCCTGACCTCCAGCGATCCGCCTGCCTCGGCCTCTTTTTTTTTTTTTTTTTTTTTACTTTTTAAACTCAATATATCATGAGCATGTTTCCATGTATATAAATATGTACCTACATTGTTGTTGACAACATTTTATGTTCTGATCACCTGTCATTAATTTTACTATTCTCCATTGTGGTTTCTAATTTTTTGCTATTATATGCTGAGCTGAATATCCTTAAGAAAAATCTTCAAATAAATTCCCTTTAGGTAAATTCCTAGGGTTGAAATTACTAGGTTACAAAGTAAATATATAGGTAAGACTTTGGATACACATTATCAAATACCTTCCAGAAATTATGTGTCCATACACGCTCCCACAATCAGGCTAAAAGCAGGCTAAACCCATGCTTCTGGTTTTGAAGATACTATTCTTGCTCATCCTTATTTATGGCAGTTTCTCCAACACTGTATCTGTAAGAGGAGTTGGGAAATTTATGTAGAAGGGAATAGTCGAAAGAATTTTAGGTTTTTTCAACAACACGTGTTACAGCCAGGCCCAGTGGCTCAGGCCTGTAATCCTAGCACTCTGGGAGGCCTAGACGGAAAGATCACTTGAGGTGAGGAGTTCGAGACCAGCTTGAGCAAGGGCAAGACTCCATCTCTACTAAAAATAGAGACAATTAGCCAGGTGTGGTGTGTGCGTCTGTAGTCCCAGCAACTCGGGAGGCTGAGGCAGGAGGATCGTTTGAGCCCAGGAGTTTGAGGTTGCTGTGAGCTATGATGATGCTACCGCACACGAGCCTGGACGACAGAGTTAGACTCTGTCTCAAAAAATAAAATAAAGTGACACATGTTATACATGGCCCTTTTACAAAATATGCCTGTGGGACAGCTCTTTCTTCAGAGGAACATGGAGTTAATAAGGTCTAGTTATTCATCACAGTTGACAGTCTCCATAGCTGTCAATTTGGCAGTTAATGAGCTACAAAGATCTGGAATTTGTCCACTGACTCAGACAAGCCAATGTTTGTCCTCTGGATGATTGCATGGGCTTGGAAAGAGACTATGAGTCAAGCTTCCATGGCCCAAGAACCTGTATTTTGCCACAGCAGAAAAAAATAGATTGACATAGTTTTAATAGATGATTTAAACTGCTTGGCCTAGTTGACAGCCTGGTGTGACTTCCACTCTTGGGAACAGCAGGCAACCAGGGAGTTTCCATTAGCCCACAGCTTCTAAGGCATGAGGAAGTGAAGTGATTTGCCCAAGGATCTGCCTGATCTCTTTATTCCGGTTCACCATGATTAAATTTTTACACCATCTTCTCGCCTGCAACTGGTATATCTTGTTCTGTTATAACTGTTACTTATGCAATTCAAAGGTATGATCTTTTGCATATTACAAATGTACTGCTCGTTAGATGATAATAGTAAGAACTGAGCATGTTACTATGAACAAGACACTGAACTAAGCAATTTATATGCATTATCTTTTTTAATTCTTACTACAGCCCTATTGAGGTCAGTGGCAGTATTGAGGTCAGTGGCAGTATCCCCATTTAACAGAAGAGAAAACTGAGGTTCAGAGAGGTAAATTAAGTGATTTGGCCAAAGTCACACACACATGGAACTCGAACCTGGGTCAGTCTGATACCAAAGCCTCTGCTCTAGCCCCTCTGGTACACTGACTGAGTCTTCATGGTCCATACTTCTAGGAACTTTTCAGAAGACAGCTTCCTCTGGGGTAGGCAGTACCACTCTTCTGGATCCAGGCTATCACCAGCCCAGTAAATCTGCACATATATTCTTATATACTCATTGCCTATTAGAAAGGAAGAAAAGAACCCTAAAAAACTAAGAGTATGTATGGTTTCCTGCATGTAGAGTTATTTTCAAAGAGAAAAACTGCCCACAAGGGTGGCCCCTGCAATGACAGTCTTATTGCAAGGTGTACTGCTGAGACTCGGAAGCTGAGGGAGCTTCCAGAGGGGGCAGCCTAGGGGGAGCATTGCTCACTGAAGGAATTTCAGCCAAGGGAGCTCACGAGGAGGATTTGCTGAAGAACCTGCCAAAGTGCCCATGAGAGAAAGAGGAAACTTTTATGTGTCTGTCGGGCCAGGGAAACGCAAAGCCATCTGGCAAGACTTCTGGTCAAGTAGGAACTTTCTTGCCTTGTTTTACCCTCTTCCTCTCTTTGTAGCCCTGGAAGTGTCAAAAGCTACAGTTAGCTACAAGAGAAGGAATAAGGAAGGACAGAACATTCCATTCTCAATCAAGCCCAGAGTTTTCTTTATTACCTGGACTGGCCGATTTTAATTACTGAATTGGAATTGAGTTTAAAATTTAAAAGTGACCACAGAATTCCATTACCTGAAAGAAAAAAAATGATAGTGAAAGTAACAACTGGTCTACCACAAACATCAGCCAACCAAACTCTTAACTAATCAAAATTTACAAACCAAGAGGGCCATATGGGACACGCTGGCTAAATGCCAGCCCTGCCTAGGAGCGAGCAAAAGGGCCCTTCCCTTCCCCCATTCTCATCCAGTGGCTGAGCAAGAACTATCAACATTAAGCAGATTGAAAAGAAGAATAAGTTTACATACTTAATAACAGGCCATCAACATATGAAGCAAATGGAACTGTAAACTCTGTGGAAAGTAATATGGAGACGCCTCAAATAGCTACAAGCAGAACTATCATTTGATCCAGCAATCCCATTACTGGGCATCTACCCAAAGGAACAAAAGACATTCTATTAAAAAAAGACATCTGCAGTAGAATGTTTATTGCAGCTCAGTTCACAATTGCAAATATGTGGAAACAACCCAAGTGTCCATCAATACATGAGTGGATCAATAAAATGTGGTATATGTATATCATGGAGTACTATTCAGCTATAAGAAACAATGGTGATCTAGCACCTCTTGTATTATCCTGGATAGAGCTGGAGCCCATTCTACTAAGTGAAGTATCACAAGAATGGAAAAACAAACACCACCTGTACTCACCATCAAATTGGTATTAACTGATCGACACTTAAGTGCACATATATGTAATAATATTTATCGGGTGTTGGGCAGATGGGAGGGGGGAGTAGGGGATGGGTAATATGTACACCTAATGGGTGCAGTGCACACCATCTGGGGATGGACACACTTGAAGCTCTGACTCAGATGGGGCAAAGGCAATATATGTAACCCAAACATTTGTACCCCCATAATATGCTGAAATAAAAATAAATAAATAAATTAATTAATTAAAAATATATGAAGCAAAAATTGACAGAATTGAAGGAAAGAAATGCACATTTCTACAATAATAGTTGTAAACTTCAATATCCCACTGTCAATAATGGACAGAACAATCAGACAGAAAATAAGTAAGGAAACAGAATTTTTTCTAGAGTCAGGGTCTCACTATGTTGTCCAGGCTGGCCTCAAGCTCCTGGGCTCATGCAATCTTCCTATTTCAGCCTCCTAAGCAGCTGAGATTATAGGCACATGCCATTGTACTCAGCTGAAATTGGGTGAGAATTTGAAGAACACAATAAAACCACTAGATCTAACAGACATTCAGGACACTGTACCTGACAACAGAATACACATTCTTCTCAAGTGCACATGGGACATTCCCCAGGATAAGACCATATGTTACATCACAAATTAAGTCTCAATAGATTTTAAAAGGTAGATATCATACAAAGTGTCTTCTCTTACCAAAACAGGACAAAGTAAGAAATCATAACAGAAGGAAAACTGCAAAATTCACAAATTTGTGAAATTACCACATAAACAACCAATGAATCAAGGAAGAAGTCACAAGGGAAATTAAAAAGTATTTAGAGACAAATGAAAATTAAAGCACAACATACCAAAACTTTTGGGATGCATCTAAAGCAGTGCTAACAGGGAAATTTATAGCTATAAACACTTATATTAAAAAACAGGAAATACAGAGATAGCCAAGTCTGAAAAGAAAAGAAAAAAATACAACAGGAAAGATCTCAAATCAACAACTTAAAGTTACAGCTTAAAGAACTAGATAAAGAACAAACTAAACCCAAAGGTAACAGAAGAAAGGAAATAATAAAGATTAAAGCAGAGATCTATGAAAAACAGAATACAAAAATAATAGATAAAATTTTAAAACCCAAAGATGGTTCTTCAAAAAAAAATCATCCAGCTAAATGCTTCGAGTTAAAAAAAAAAAAAAAAAAAATCAACAGGCCAGGCATGGTGGCTCATGTCTGTAATCCTAGCACTCTGAGAGGCCAAGGCGGGATGATAGCTTAAGGTCAAGAGTTTGAAACCAGCCTGAGCAAGAGTGAGACCTGTCTCTACTATAAATAGAAAGAAATTAATTGGCCCACTAAAAATATATAGAAAAAATGAGCTGGGCATGGTGGCACATGCCTGTAGTCCCAGCTACTTGGGAGGCTGAGGCAGGAGGATTGCTTGAGCCCAGGAGTTTGAGGTTGCTGTGAGCTAGGCTGACACCATGGTACTGTAGCTTAGGCAAAAGAGTAAGACTCTGTCCCCCCCCCAAAAAAAAATCAACAAAATTGATGACGCTTTAGCTAGATTGACTAAGAAAAAAAGAAAGAAAACTCAAATTGCTAAAATCAGAAGTGAAAGTGGAGACAATACTACTGATTCTACAGAAATAAAAAGAATTCTGAAGAGTACTCTGAATAATTATACCCCAACCAATTGGATAATATAGATGAATTGGATGAATTCCTAGAAATACAAATCTAAGACTGAACCAAAAAGCATTAGAATATCTAAATAGACCTGTAACTAATTAGTAATGAGATTGAATCAGTAATCAAAAATCTTCTGACCAAAATACAAAAACAAAAAATCTCCTGAAAAAAAAAGTCACTGGACTAATGGCTTCTCTGATGACTTTTATCAAACTTTTTTTTCTTTTGAGACAGAGTCTCACTCTTTTACCCAAGCTAGAGTACCATGGTGTCAGCCTAGCTCACGGCAACCTCAAACTCCTGGGCTCAAGCAATCCTCCTGCCTCAGCCTTGAAAGTAGCTGGGACTACAGGCATGCACCACCATGCCCGGCTAATTTTTTCTATATATTTTTAGTTGGCCAATTAATTTCTTTCTATTTTTAGTAGAGACGGGGTCTCGCTCTTGCTAAGGCTGGTTTCAAACTCCTGACCTTGAGCTATCCACCCACCTCAGCCTCCCAGACTGCTACAATTACAGACATGAGCCACCACGCCCGACCTTTATCAAACTTTTAAGGAACTAACAACAATCCCTCCCAAACTTTTCCAAAATGGAAGAAGGAGGGAATACTTTCTAAATCTTTCTATGAGGCCAGCATTTCTCGGATACCAAAACCAGACAAAGACACTACAAGAAAAGAAAGACCAATATCCATTATGAACATTGATGCAAAAGCCCTATCAAACTGAATTCAACAGTATATTAAAAGAATTATACACATGATCAAGTGGTATTTATTCCTGGAATGCAAGGATGGGTCAACATATGAAAATCAATGACTGTAATACACCACATTAAAAGAAGGGAAAAACTCATTGTGATGATCTCAATTGATGCTGAAAAAGCATTTGACAAAATTTGACACATTTTTATCATAAATACACTCAACAAACTAGGAATAGAAGGAAACTACCTCAACATAAGAAAAGCCATATATGGAAAAACCCACAGCAAACATCATACTCAATGATGAAAGACTGAAAACTTTTCCTTGAGACTAGGAACAAGGCAAGGATGTCTGCTTTCACCACTTCTACTTAACATATCACTGGAAGTCCTAGATAGAGCAATCAGGAAAGAAAAAGAAATAAAATGCATCCAAATTAGAAAAGAAGAAGTAAAATTGTCTACATTCGTAGATGGTAGGATCTTATATGAAGAAAATCCTGAAGAAACACAAATAAACCTGTTACAATTAATAACAAATTCAGCAATGTTGCAGGATACAAAACCAACACATAAAAATCAGTTTCGGTTGGCCCGATGGTAGTGGATTATCAGAAATTATTAACATTAGTGTCACCAAAATTCAACTCCCCACTGCTAAATTTGACTAGCTTTAAAAAAAAATCAGTTGCATTCCTATATACTAATGAAAAACAATCTGAAAAGGAAATTAAGAAAACAAATCCATTTATAATAGCATCAAAAAGAATAAAATACTTAGAAGTTAACTCGACTCAGGTGAAAGAATTATACAATGAAAAAATAAAAAACATTGCTAAAAGAAATTAAAGAAGACATAAATAAGTGGAAAGACATCATAGATTGAAAGACTTAATATTGTTAAGATGTCAATACTACTCAAAACGTTCTACAGATTCAATGCAATCCCTATCAAAATCCCAAGTTTTTTTTCTTTTTCTTTCTTTCTTTTTTAATTTACTCAGTTTCGGGTACCAAACAACATGTTTTTGCAGAAATGGAAAAAAATCCATCCTAAAATTCATATGGAATTTCAAAAGACCTCAAATAACCTAAACAATCTTGAAAAAGAAGACCAGAGTTGGACATCCCACAGTTTCTGATTTCAAAACTTCCTACAAGGCTCCAGTAATCAAAACAGTACGGTACTAGCACAAAGACAGATATATAGACCAGTGGCATAGAATAGAGAGCTCAAAAATAAGCCTTCATATATATATGTGGTCAAATGATTTTTGACAAAGGTGCCAAGACCACTCAATGGAGAAATGACAGTCTTTTCAACAAATAGGGTGGAGAAAACTAAATGCTCACATGCCAAAGAATGAGGGTAGACCCTTACTTAACACTGTATGCAAAAATTAACTAAGAATGGATCAAAACCTAAAGATAAGAGAGAAAATTATAAAACTCTTAAAAGAAAATGTAGGAAAGCTTCATGACATTGGATTTGGCAATAATTTCTTGGATTATAACACCAAAGGCACAGGCCACAAAAGAAAAATTAGACAAATTGGCATAAAAATTAAAAACTTTTTTTTTTTTTTTTGAGACAGAGTCTCGCTTTGTTGTCCAGGCTAGAGTGAGTGCCGTGGCGTCAGCCTCGCTCACAGCAACCTCAAACTCCTGGGCTCGAGCAATCCTTCTGCCTCAGCCTCCCAAGTAGCTGGGACTACAGGCATGCGCCACCATGCCCGGCTAATTTTTTTTTATATACATATCAGTTGGCCAATTAATTTCTTTCTATTTATAGTAGAGACGGGGTCTCACTCTTGCTCAGGCTGGTTTTGAACTCCTGACCTTGAGCAATCCGCCCGCCTCGGCCTCCCAGAGAGCTGGGATTACAGGCATGAGCCACCGCGCCCGGCTACAAATTGGCATAAAAATTAAAAACGTTTGTGCATGAAAGGACACTGTCAACAGAGTGAAAAGGCAAACTACAGAATGGGATAAAATATTTAAAAATCATATATCTGATAAGGGATTCATATCCAGAATTTATGAAAGACTCCTAAAAACTCAGCAATAAAAGAAAAAACACAATTAAAAAATGGGGCCAAATGCAGTGGCTCACACCTATAATCCCAGTACTTTGGGAGGTGAAGGCAGGAGGATTGCTTGAGGCCAGAGTTTAAGATCAGCCTAGGCAACATAGTGAGACCCCATCTCTATAACAAATTTTTTTTAAAAATTAGCTGGTCATGGTGGCACATGCCTGTAGTCCCAGCTACTTGGGAGGCTGAGGCAGGAGGATCACTTGAGTTCAGGAGTTTGAGCTTGCAGTAAGCTATGATGACACCACTGTACTGTAGCCCAGGTGATAGAGTGAGACCCTATCTCAAAAACAAACAAACAAACAAAAGTACAATCATTACCACCATCCATCTCCAGAACTCCTTTCATCTTGCAAAACGGAAACTCTATACCCATGGAACAATAACTCCTCATTGCCCTTTGCCTCCCAGCTTCTGGCATCCACCATTCTATTTTCTGTCTATGAATCTGACTGCTTCAGGTACCATATATAAGTGGAATCATACAATATTTGTCCTCTTGTGTCTAGCTTATTTCACTTAGCATAGTATTTTAAAGGTTCATCCATGTTGTAGCATGTGTCAGAATTTTCTTCCTTTTTCAGACAGAATAATATTCCGTGGTATACATATTCTACATTTTGTTTATTCATTCATTTCTTGATGGACATTTGGGTTATGGCTACCTTTTAGCTATTGTAAATAATGCTGTTGTGAACATTGGTGGACAAATATCTGTGCAAATTTCTACTTTCAATTCTTTTGGGTACATACCCAGAAGTGGGCTTTCTGAATCATATGATAATTCTGTGTTTAATTTTTTTCAAGAACTTCAATATTATTTTCCACAATGGCTGCACCATTTCACATTCCCACCAGCACTGCACAAATGTTCTCCACATGCTTGCCAACATTTATTATTTTCTGATATTTCTGTTTTTATAATAGCTCTCCTAATGGTTGTGAAGTAGTATATCATTGAGGTTTTGACTTGCATTTGTTAAGCATCTTTTCACATGCATACATCTTCTTTGGAGAAACGGCTATTCAAATCCTTTGCTCCTTTTGGAATCAGGTTGTTTTGTTGTTGAGTTTTAGGAATTCTCCATATATTACGAATATTAATCCCTTATCAGATAAATGATTTGCAAATATTTTCTCCCATTTTGTAGGTTCTTTTCAGAAGCTCTGTTGAAGGCCCACGTGGTGGCTCACGCCTGTAATCCTAGCATTCTGGGAGGCCGAGGCTGGCGGATTGCTCGAGGTCAGGAGTTGGAAACCAGCCTGAGCAAGAGCAGAGACCCCGTCTCTACTATAAATAGAAAGAAATTAATTGGCCAACTAATATATATAGGAAAAAATTAGCCGGGCATGGTGGCGCATGCCTGTAGTCCCAGTTACTCGGGAGGCTGAGGCAGTAGGATTACTTGAGCCCAGGAGTTTGAGGTTGCTGTGTGCTAGGCTGACACCACGGCACTCACTCTAGCCTGGGCAACAAAGTGAGACTCTGTCTCAAAAAAAAAAAAAAAAAAAAGAAGCTCTGTTGATGGTATCCTTTGATACAAAAAAGATTTAAAATTTGATGGAGTCTAATTTGTCTATTGTGCTCTTTTGTTGCCTGTGCTCTTGGTGTTATAGCCAAGAAATTATTGCCAAATCCAATGTCACAAAGTTTTTACTCTATTCTTCTTATAAATTTTATAGTTTTACCCCTTGCATTTTAGGTCTTTGATCCACTTTTAGTTAATTTTTTATATAGTGTTAGGCAAGGGTTCAACTTCATTCTTTGGCATGTGGACATCCAGTTTTCCCAACCTCATTTGTTGAAAAGACTGTCCCATTGAATGACCTTGGCACCCTTGTTGAAAACTCTTTGACCACATGTGCGAAGGTTTATTTCTGGGCTCCCTGCTCTGTTCCATTGATCTGAATGTCTGTCTTTATGCCAGTACCACACTGTAGTTTGTAGTAAGTTTTTTTTTTTGTTTTTTTTTTTGAGACAGAGTCTTGCTTTGTTGCCCAGGCTAGAGTGAGTGCCGTGGCGTCAGCCTAGCTCACAGCAACCTCAAACTCCTGGGCTCGAGCGATCCTTCTGCCTCAGCCTCCCGAGTAGCTGGGACTACAGGCATGCGCCACCATGCCCGGCTAAGTTTTATATATATATATCAGTTGGCCAATTAATTTCTTTCTATTTATAGTAGAGACGGGGTCTCTGCTCTTGCTCAGGCTGGTTTTGAACTCCTGACCTTGAGCAATCTGCCCGCCTGGGCCTCCCAGAGAGCTAGGATTACAGGCGTGAGCCACCGCGCTCGGCCTGTAGTAAGTTTTGAAATCAGCAAGTGTGAGACCTCCAGCTTTGGTCTTCTTTTTCAAGATTGCTTTGGCTATTCAGGGTCCCTCATATCCCATCACTTCTGCTAGATTCTGTTTGTTAGAAGCTAGTTACTAAGCCCACCCTGCACTCAGGGGGAGAAGACTGCACAGAGGATGTGAACACAGAGAGGCAAGTGTTACTGTGAGACACTCAGGGGCTGCCGACCACAGTAGCTAGCACTTATGCGGACTTAATATACTGAGTCGTATGTATACATAGTCATTTAATCCTCACAACAACCCTGGGAATCTGGAACTATGATTATGCCTAATTCCTAATGGAAGAATTGAGCTTTAAAGGGAGGAAACAATTTACCTGTGGCCCCACAGCTACAAAATGATGGAGGTAGGATTCAAACCCAGCCTGCCCACCCACACACACATGGCTGCTTCACTGTCTTAGAAGAATGGGAAATGCTATCAGTTAGAACTTAGCTTTATGATTTGCAAAAGTCTCAAATGACTGCCCACGAGTAGAAGAATGCGCTCCCTCAGCCGTCCCATTAGTCAAATGAATTTGAGAAAATCCTTCTATTTTGGTTCAAGCTCAACTTGCAATGGGAGTTTGCTACCCACCGTGGAAAAGGAAGAACAAAAAGCTACTGACACAAATACATTGAAGAATTTCCCTTCCTGCTGCACTGGAAACTATTTAGGTTCTCCAGGCTTCTAGACCTAATTTCATGGGCCTTGTAACATCAAAATCTCTCTCAAACTGTTCCAGAGCTTCTTGGCCACGTCACACACAAGAGAACTTGGTGAAAGCAAGTTTCCACAGAGCCCCTTGTCCTAAGAGAGTTCTGCTTTCAAATCACTCTCCCCCTACCTGCTCCCCAGCCAGAGTCTGACACTTGTGCACTGGCAGCCTCCTTGGCACCTGAGGAATGTGTCAGAGAGTGTCCAGTGGAGTCACAAGAGCTCTTTGCTTCTCTTTTCCACCCTTCTTTTGAGACCACATCTGCAAACTCTCAAGAAAGAAAATGTTGGGTTGGGTTTAAAGCCCAGAAGAGAAAGCTGGTATTAGATGTGTCTCAGGAATGTTGAGGATTTTTTAAATCTGTTTTTAGAGGTGTTCTTGTTTTCATCATGTTTCTAGGAGCCGATATCATTGTCTTAGTGCTTCAGTTTAAAAGAGGAACCCAATCTATTCAAATTTTTTTCTGAACCCCAATCCAGTCCTTGGCACCAGCTTAGATACTCTGCCAGGGGCAGAGATGAATTAAGCCATGGGTCCAGAAACAGGATTAACTATGTACACTATAAGGCACAACAGGATAAATGCTATCAGGGAGTTTTAAAATGTTTCCTGACCTTTGCACATGGCACTACTTTGGTTTATAGAAATCCTTTCCAAATTCAAGGAGTCAGCATCTGAAAAAAAAAAAAGTAAACAAAAACAAAACAAAACAAAAAATATAGAAACCCTTTCCTATTGGTTGAAATGGTCTTGTGATAATGGCCAATTTCAAGGGAAGCGGAACACAGACCTCACCGCTCCATGGGAGAATTTTCAAAGAAATATGGATAGGAGATATTGTTGAGACTGTTTGAAAAATACAGTCTGCCAGGCTTGCTTTTGTGTTTGCCTTCCCTGCTAGAACACTCATTCATGCAATCAGGTATTCATTTGTTCACTCACGCAATGTTTGCTGAGTGTCTATTATGTGCCAAACACTAAGCCAGGCCTTTATATAGATTATTTCACCTAATCCTCATGTCAGCCCTTTGAAGTAAATGCATAACCCCCATATTTAACAAGTGACTTCCCCAAAGTCCTATAAATGAACAGAAAAGTCATGATTTAAACCCATAACTGCCCATTCCGGGGCCTATGCCCATTCCCCAGGCTACACCTCCAGGATCAACATGACCTGGGTGCCACTAGGGCCTTTGAGTCTGTACCTTGGCTAACTTTGCCCTTCATTCCCCCAGGGCAGGTCAGTGGCTGGAGAAAGGAATGAGGGAGTGACTGTCTAGGGCCAGTGGAAAGGAACCCCAAGTCTTGTACCAGCATGGGACTTCCATTTCTGGTCCCAGAGGTTCTGGCTGCACAGTGCAGGCTTGGGATTCATGCCCTTACTGGCATTCACACCTATTCACGCATGGCGGATCACGTTTATTTTGGTGCCAGCTCCAGTGGTTGACAGTATCAGCCTGTAATGCTGTGCTAAGGAGGATCATGAGCAGCATCTGGGCTCAGCAGGAATGAGGGCCTTGATCAACTAGTTATGTCTGCCATGGACACCTAATAGCATGTGACCTTGCCTCCCAATCTTACATCTCTTTTCATATAGGAGGATACTAAGATGGAAGCACCACAAGGGCAAGGATTTGTGTCTGTTGTAACCACTGCTATATATCCCTAAAACCTAGAATAGTGCCCGGCGGGGATTAGGCTCTCAGTAAATATTTGTTGAATGACTGAGACAATTATGGTTTAGTGGTTAAACGGGTGGACTCTAAGGCTGCCCCAGTTCTAGGTATGAATTTCAGCTCTACCACCTGCTGGCTGGGTAATATTTGGGTACGTTGGTTTGTTTAACTTCTCTGAGGCTCACACACTTCATTCATTCATCCATTCATTTATTCATTTAACAAATATTAGTAGAGCACTTTGTATGTACCAAACTCTGTTCTGTGCACGGGGATGTAGAAATGACCAAGATAGACCTAAATCTCTGCTCTCATGGAGTTTGTATTTTAAGAAGGAGAAACAGAAAAATGAACAAATAAGTGAAATATATACCGGATGTCATGTGATGGTAAGTGCTTTGAGGCCGAGCAGGAAATTCTAGGGTGAAATGGGAGATTTGCCTCCAGGCCTGTAGGACCATGTGAAGATTAGAGTCCAGTGTACAAAGTATGGTGGACCTGGTCTTGCCCAAAGGCCCTGGAGCTCCTTTTACCTCCTTCCTGGGGAATACTGAGTACATTTCCTTATGTAATATAATAAGGACATATAATCCTTACTGCTTGCTAAGTGTAGTGAGGGTTAGATGAGAAAACATTTGTAAAAAGTTTAACTCTAAGTCTGGGACACAGTGAGGCTTCAATACATGCAGGCTTATTATGATTTTCCTTTCGTGTATTCAGCAGACATTTACTAAGTCCCGACTATACAGTGAGAACCAGCCACTGGGGCCAGAGTGCTGAATGACGTCAGGCCCAGCGCAGACAAGGCTCCACCTTTCCCACTGGACCCCAAACACGTTGGGGCCAGGGGTTACATCTAACACGGTCTCTGCCCGGACAGAAAGTTGGGCAGCATGGTCTCTCCCATCCTCTCATTGGTAGAAGAATCTGAGGCTCAGACTGGGTCAGGATCCCAGGACCAGAGCAAGGCAGAGCCGGACCGAGAGCTCTGTCCCTGCTCGGGTCTTTTCTCCATGCTACTGTCTTATCCACCCGATATTCCCCAGCCCCCTTGTTTGTTGACCGTTTCCTATGCCCTGTGTCCTTTCACGGGTCCTGCGAGCTATTGTTAAAAGACAAAATTATTCATGACACCTGTAAAAGATGAAGAATTTATTCAAGGGAGGCCATTGTGACAGGTGTAGGGACCACAGCAGTGGGGTTTTGCAGTGGGAGACAGATTGGGCTCAACTGCAAATACAGCACCAGCAAGCGGGAATTTACAGCCAAGGAGCAGGGTGGGGACCAGTGGATAAATAATTACTAAGAGGACGCACAGGGGTTGAGGAGGGGGATTCTGGCTAAGCCAACATAACAGGATTCACATTGTGATCAGACATCACCTGGGGACGGAGGATGAAGAACCGATCAGACATTGAGGGTGATCAGTTATAGAGGACGGGGGATTCTAGCTAAACCAACTTAGCAGGATTCTTGATGACATTGACCAATGCAGAGACAAACACAGACATCTAAGAGTCAAGGCCTGGTTGAAAAGTTCAAGGTACCCTGAGTACAGTTGGGTCAGGGAGAGAATCTTTGGCACTACACAGCCTATGACATAAAACCATGAAATGGTTCAGTCACCACTTCCTGGATGTTTGAGATAAACCAATCCATAGCTGCCCGAGCCAGCTCTGAGTCAACTGCGCCCAGCCAGTGGCACGCTTTGGAGTCTGCTCAGAGCAGAAACTGCAGCTGCTGGGCACGGCCAAGGTTGCTTAATCCCTGGTGACTCGGCCAGTCCCATGGCAGGAAGTGCCTCCCCTGACCCATTTGTTTTAGCCCCAGCCCTGGACTCTGGCTTCTCTTTGTTCAGAGATGGTTCTTCCTGCCACCCCCTTCCCTCTGGGCTCTGATTTTATCCTCAGCCCTAACTCTCTTTGCCTTCCGGACACTCACATCTCTGAATTCTTATAGAGGTGGGGGTGGGGAGTGGAAGGAGAGTTCTCTCTCTCCACCACCACCACCCCAGGAGGTTCTCACCCCCTAATAGGCTACCTTCTCCTGTCCCCTGTTCTCTGGGTCATGCCAATTACTCCAATGCAGCATGAGTCTTATGCCTTGTGACTCCTCCATAGGCCAAGCACAGTTCTAGACGTATAGGAGACAAATAAACACCTGCCAGCTAGCTGACAGATATGGCAATTTAAGGAAACAAAACAAAACAAAAAGAAGTGGGGCTTGTGACAAGCAGGGAAGACTTCCTGTAGGAGGAAGGCTTTGTGTTAGGCCTGGAAGAAGGAGTCAAGACCAAACAGATGAGCAGGAAGCAGAGGGCAAGGCAGGCTGGGAGAATCAAGGGAGTGGAGGCAGACTAGAATTCCAGACCTAGAGTGGAGGCGCTCTAACAAGTATTTCTCAAATTTCAGTTTGCACCCTGTTGGTGAGTAATGATTTCTTGGGAGGAAGGGAGATAAAATAAAATGATTCCTTTGGCTACAAATAGCATTTTTTAATGAAATCGAATAAATTAGAAGAGAATAGAATAAAAACGAAAATATCAGTGTACCCCATGTAGTAAGGATTACGGTTTCATAAGGCTGGCGTTGCAATATTATATACAGTGTATAAGTGTTATATGTATATTCAGTCATAATATAAAATGAATCTTTCATGGATTGTAGTAAAAGGGGAAAAAAATTTTTAAACCTCTTGAGTCCAGGTGGGGCTGGGATTGGACTTGACTGTCTGTCCCCTCCCGGTGCTCTGTCTCTCCATGTCAGCCCACCTCCTTGTGCTAAGAGAACACACCAGACTCAGCTCCCAGATACTGTGGCTCCTGTTATATTTACTGTCCCCAAGACACTCAGCAATTTTCCACCCACAAATACTTTCTGAGGACCTACCAAAGGTCGGATATTCCTGCCAGGTACTGGGATTGTATGGAATTTATAATGGGAGCGTAGGATTTACTGCCTGACATGGGTTTTCTCCTGGGTTAACTTCTAAATTTTTGTTCAGGTTGGAGATATTAAAGAGAAATTACTCTGATACTTGTTAAAATGGTAAGGAAGACTTTATTCAAGACTATCACAATAAGGGTATTGCAATAGGGGAGAGAGATCAAACTCAACTCCAAATACAAGGACCAATGGGGATTTATAGCCAAGGAACAGAGTGAGAAGGCGGGTGGGAAAGTACTGGAAAATTACTGTTGAAAGACAAAATTACAAGGCCAACTGCAGTGGCTCACACTTGTAATCCCAGCACTTTGGGAGGCCTGGATGGGAGGATTGCTTAAGGCCAGGAGTTCAAGACCAGCCTAGGCAACATAGTGAGACCCCATTTCTACAAAAATAAAAATATAAAATACTAACATATCTTTTAAGTAAAAAAAAAAAAAAAAAAAAAAAAAAAGACAAAATTACAAGAAACTTAATTGGATAATCTTAATTGGCTTTTGGGAATTCTAGAATCGCATTACACCTCATTCTATAAAGTAGAATGAGTGTTCTGATGGGCCGAGCAGAAGAGGTTGGCTGTATAGACAGAGAAGGGCTGAGGAAAGCAGAAACAGAACACAAAGGCAAAATTGGTCATTTCAAAGTTACTTTCCTTGTTAAGGTTAAAGCAGAGGGGACTTCCTTATCACGCTGGCTAAAACTGGCCTGTTTGGGGATTTGGCTTTAACCTATCTCTCTCTCTCTCTCTCCTGCTCTTTCAGAAGGGCAGATAACCAGCTGAGTTTCCTCAGTGGTGTGGAGCTTGGCGGGAGCACCCCCATTTTGGTTCTGTCTGTTGGGCCTAAGGCAGAGCTCAGCCCCAGCCAATTGCTTCCTGTAAATTTTATCTGACATTTCTAAGAAGAGACACCCCAGGGTAGAGGGATTCTTGCTAAACTAACCTAACAGGATTCTTGCTAAAGGCAGGCCATCTTATATATCCCATCAGATACCAAGGGGGACCAGGGATGACTTGGCAGAATTCTTTGCTAAGACTAGGCTGGGCAGGCCAAGGACAGGGTGGAGCCAAGGTCAAAGCCTATCCTCCGGGGGAGCCTAACTAAAGTTTGGTCTAACAGAGAGTCTTTGTCAGTGACAGCATCGGTATCTATCTTATTTATCTTGTGTTTGCACTAATTCCTGGTGTTTATACGGTGTCTTCCATTTAACTGCTAGGGAGTATTAGTAGATGGAAAAAAATTGAAATTCAACGAAATCAAATGACTGGACCGAGGTCACAGAGCTGTTCGGTGGCAGAACTAGGAACAGAAGGCCAGGTGTATCTGGCTTCAGAGCCCAGACTTAACGCTATGTTGCTTCTCCAAATCCAATCTGCTACCAAAGACGCCTGCCACAGGCCTCTTTCTGGGCGTTCTCAGCCTGCGCTTGTACCTGCTAACTGCTGGGTCCCGGAGCCTGGCAGGCTCAGATCTGCCCTTAGCTGCTGCCCACACGGTTATTTATAGCGTTGATTGTTTGCCACCGGCGCTGTGAGGGCAAAGGGCAGCTCTGAATACCCACGTGCTTGGCCCCAGCTGTTTTCAGATACTGGAAGCCCAAAGTTTGGCTCCAAACTCCAGTTCTAATCAGCCGTCTGATTCATCTCTTCAACTGTCTTCTCCCTCTGTCCCTACGGCCCCCACAGGCAGGCCGAGTCCCTCAACACCTCCAGCTTGGATTTGTGGCAGCCCAGAGAGAAACGCATCTGAAAGTTATCCCACCACTACCTCCCTGTGGTGGGATCAGGAGGCAGTTTTCTTTTCTTTTCTTTTCTTTCTTTTTTTTTTTTTGAGACAGAGTCTCACTTTGTTGCCCGGGCTACAGTGAGTGCTGTGGTGTCAGCCTGGCTCACAGCAACCTCAAACTCCTGGGCTCAAGCAATCCTGCTGCCTCAGCCTCCTGAGTAGCTGGGACTACAGTGCCCAGCTAATTTTTTTTCTATTTTCAGTTGTTTGGCTAATTTCTTTCTATTTATAGAGACGGGGGTCTCACTCTTGCTCAGGCTGATCTCGAACTCCTGAGCTCAAGCAATCCTCCCACCTCGGCCTCCCAGAGTGGCATTTTTATTTTCTTCCTTATATTTTTTAAAAAATTCCAAAATGTCTGAAATGAGAATTGTTGCTTTTTCAGGAGGACTCTTGGGTGAGTTTGTCTTAAGCAGACCCCCTCAGTCCATGGTCATTATTGGGTACTCTGTGCAAGGCCCATCAAGTGGGATTGAGGCATTGATGAGTTTTCTTTTCTTTTATTTGTTTCTTTTTGAGACATAGTCTCACTTTGTTGCCCAGTCTAGAGTGAGTGTCCTGGCATCAGCCTAGCTCATAGCAACCTCAAATATCTGGGCTCATGTGATCCTCCTGCCTCAGCCTCCCAAGTAGCCAGGACTACAGGTGTGAGCCACCGCCCGACTAATTTTTTGTGTCTATTTTTAGTTGACTGGCTCATTTTTTCTATTTTTAATAGAGACAGGGTCTCACTCTTGCTCAAGCTGGTCTCAAACTCCTGACCTCAAGCAATCCTCACATCTCGGCCTCCAGGAGTGCTGGGATTACAGGTGTGAGCCGCCTCACCCAGCCTGGATTTTCTTTTATCTCCTTTCTTCCCATCCCTCCTACCACCACCAAAGGTAACCCCCCTCTGGGGTTCCTCTGCGTTGATGAGTATCCTGGACTTTGAATGTGTCCTTGTAAAATATGCTGTTCTGTTCTGTATGTATAGAAGCTTTATAATCTACAAAAATGGTTAGGTGTTACACATTCTGCTTCTTTTTTAACTTGGCACATGATTGCTTCTGTTTACATTCATAATCAGAAAACAAAGCCTAACAAATGGCAATGGTTGTGTCTCATGGATTTCAGGGGTAACTGAATGTATGCAAAGTCAGACACTCCCTTCTTCTGAAATACAAAGGCGACGCCTTGGGAAAGGGAGAGTAGGTACCGTTGGCTTCTGTTCATCCAGAGAAACCTCCAGCTGTGCTCACTGGGAGGAGCTGGGGGCGCCATGGGGCAACACGGCGGGCCAGAGGGGAAAGGGTCTCAGGCAAAGGTTTCAAACCGGAGGCTCTGAGCACAGATCCAGCCCACAGGCTTGTGTTTGTCCTCATTAAAAATCAAAGCATTTCACATAAAAATGCAGGTTTTTGACTTTTGTTAAAAAATCACAGGTTTGGCCACTTGAGCCCCATTCCCCCAAGGAACAATCAGCAGAGTTGATTGGCACTGCCTGGCACTGCCTCCTTGAGGCAAGAGCCAGGCTCTCCAGCTTGCCACAGGCCTCTCCACTCCCTAATGTCACACCCGGCTGTCTACCTGCCCCTGCAGAGGGTTGCAAACCGGCCTGCAAACTCCCACTGCTGCTCTTACTCCATTGTGACCTCACTGATTAGCAAGTCATTTTTTCCTATTGAGCTAAGAGTCAGCTTCAGAATCTTTCTCAACACCATGTTCCAGGCAGCAACCACCAAATTATCAGATGTGGCATTCAACGTAAAATCTACTGGCCTTTCCTGGAAACCCAATCATCTCATTTTCCAGGGGAGGAGACTAACGCATAGAGAGGAGAATTGACTACCCAAGGTCTGCCCAGCTTGGTGACAGTATTCCCTAAGGATTAATATTGTGCTCACAATGTCCCCTTCTGATTCTGATTTGTTTCCCAAAAAAACCTGAGTGACCTCACTGAGGCCTTGTACTTGTTCATTCACAACTATTTACTGCGCACCTGCTATGTACCAGGCCCTGCTGCCAGGTGCAGAGGCTGCAGCAGTGAATGCGATAGCACAGGCTGTGCTATTGTGGGATTTACAGTCACCCATAGGGAAGGACAAGTAATCGTAAGTGTAACAAGTGCCATGAAGAAAGAGTACTGGGTGCCCCAGAAGCTTATGCCAGTGGGGCTTAACCTTGCCTGGGTAGTCAGGGAGGGCTTCCCAGGGGAGGCAATCACATTACAGCTGACACCTGAAGAATGAATTAGGGGGTTAGAGCATTTTAGGTCTGGAGAATAGCTTTGAAGGCCCTCAGGTTGGAGAGAATGTGGCATATTTGAGAAACTGAAATAAAGCCCCATGGCCTCAGTGGCTCAAATACAGAGGAGAGATAGGGAGCAGCTTTGTGAGAAGAGTCAGCCTGGACTAGATGGTCTCCCTGCACCCCCAAATCCCCACCTCCCACCCCTCCCCTGTCGAGTACCCTTGTGTATATTTAATAGTCCTTTAGATATCTTTTTGTGATGTATGTCTTTTGCCGACTTTTCTAATGTTGTTTTTTTTTTTTTCTTTTTTGAGACAGAGTCTCACTCTGTTGCCCAGGCTAGAGTGAGTGCCGTGGCATCAGCCTAGCTCACAGCAACCTCAATCTCCTGGGCTCAAGCAATCCTCCTGCCTCAGCCTCCCAAGTAGCTGGGACTACAGGCATGCGCCACCATGCCTGGCTAATTTTTTGTATATATATTTTTAGTTGGTCGATTAATTTCTTTCTATTTTTGATAGAGATGGGGTCTTGCTCAGGCTGGTTTCAAACTCCTGACCTTCAGCAATCTGCCCACCTCGGCCTCCCAGAGTGCTAGGATTACAGGCGTGAGCCACCGCGCCCGGCCTCTAATGTTGTTTTTAATCTTAAAAACAATTTTGAATTTGCTCTTTTAACATCATATTGTCAGCATTCTCCAAAGTCATTCCAATTGTTTTGTTTGTTTGTTTGTTGGGGTTTTTTTTTGAAGCAGAGTCTCACTTTGTTGCCCGGGCCAGAGTGCCGTGGTGTCAGCCTAGCTCACAGCAACCTCAAACTCCTGGGCTCAAGCAATCCTCCTGCCTCAGCCTCCCCAGTAGCTGGGACTACAGGCAAGCACCACCATGCCCGGCTAATTTTTTTTTCTATATATTTTTAGCTGTCCAATTCTTTCTATTTTTAGTAGAGACAGGGTCTTGCTCTTGCTCAGGCTGGTCTCGAACTCCTGAGCTCAAACAATCTGCCTGCCTCAGCCTCCCAGAGTACTAGGATTATAGGCTTGAGCTACCACGCCCGGACCATTACAATTGTTTTAAACTCCATTTTCAATAGCCACATACATTCTAACACATAGATGTGCCATAATTTATTAAATGATTCCTATCTTACTGGATGTTTAGAATGTTTCCTGGTTCTCATTGTCATAAATAATACCACTATGAACATCTTTGATCACATGAGTAATTCCTTAAAATAGATTTCTACAAGTATATTACTGATTGAATGCTATGAACATGTTTAAGATTCTGAGACTGACGGTACCTTTATACACATTATCTCACATGATACCCACAGTCACCCTTTGAGGATTCCAGATGCCAAAGCTGGGGCTCAGAGTGGTGCAGTGGCCAAAGCCACATATGTCACATATGGGACATGAAGCTGTTTCAAAATGTCAACTGTCAGGCCCACATCAGACCTGCTCAGTCTGCAAGCTCTGCAGGTGATTCTGATGACGTTAGAGCTTAAGATGCAGTGACAGTCTCCAACTTCCTCTCTGAGGTGGAAGAAATAAAGACCAGAAAAAGAAAGTGCCCTTGCAGAAGGAATGCAGATTTTCCCTGAGCCCGTTTTTAAACCCACATCTAGCCCAATTCCAGACTGTGCTCAAATCACAGCATCTCACTGGAAAACCTACTGCTGAGTGTCTTCCCACGAAATTGCATCCCATCAGCAAGCGCACAAGAGTGCCTCTCTTCCCTCGTGCTTGCCAACGTTGTCGTTGGTTTTCTTTTTCCTTTTTGCCTACTTTGGTAAGTGTACTGCCACATTTTAAACATGCCTTATGGAACTATCTGAAGGGGACCTGCAATACAAATGAGTATAGATGCACATGTCCTTTTCCATACAAATGTCACCACCGACATCTGTGTTTAGCACGTTAAAGTAACTAGAGGGTGGGGGGATTGGGGAGATGTTGGTCAAAGGACATAAAATTCCTGTTAAGTAGGAGGAATAAATTCAAGAGATCTATTGTACAGCATGGTGACTATAGTTAACAACTTGTTATATTCTTGACAATCACCGAGAGTGGATGTTGTGTTCCCACCACAAAAATTAAGTATGCGAGGCAGTGCACATGTTAATGGGCTCGATTTAGCCATTCTACAGTGTGTAGGTACAGTTGTCCCTTGGTGTGTGCCAGGAGTTGGCTCCAGTATCCCCCGTGGATACCAAGGAAGCAATGAGATGAAAAGTTGGTCTTCTGTGTCTCCCTCAAATACTGCATTCTCCTGTAGAATTGGACCCACTCAAGCCTGTGTTGCTCGAGGGTCAACTGTAGTTCTAAGCATCACGTGTACATGATAAATATATCTAATTTTTTGTCAATTATATCTTTAAAAATTTTTTTCTTTTAAAGATAACTGTCTGCCAGGCTTTTAAAGGAAAAATACAGTGACGGTGGTGAGATTCTGTTATCCCACACGCTTGCAGACGCCTCTCGTTTCTATTTTCCCAAGTCAACTCAGACACCAACAGCCGGCCGGAAACGGAAGCCCCAGAAGGGCCCATTGGCCCAGACAGTACACAGGCTGCTTCCCTGGGGCCTGACGGGAAAAACACTCCTCCCAGGAATGTCCTTCCTTCCAGCAGACCCTAAATTCGGCCGCGCTCTGGGCCTGGCACCGAGCAGAGGCATCCAGTAGATGGCAGCGTGTCGCAGGACGAGGCTGGCTCCGCTCAAGGGGCCGGGGAAACCCAGTGCTGGCCCCTCACGGCAAGTGCCCCCGGCGCTGCCGGGGAAAGAGAGAACAGAAGTCCCATGTGGGCGCTTCCCGGGCTACTCAGGGGACTGGGAGATCCTGGAGCATCCTTCCGGGCCATCTCGTCCAGTGCTGCCCAGGCTGGCTCCAAAGACCAGCAGCATCAGCCAACCCTGAGAACTTGCTAGAAATGCAGATTCTTGAGCCCCACCCCAGAATACTGACTCAGAATCCCTAAGGGTGGGGCCCAGCAATCTGTGTTTTTGTTTTTGCTTTGAGACAGAGTCTTTTTTTTTGAGACAGAGTCTTACTTTGTTGCCCAGGCTAGAGTGAGTGCCGTGGCATCAGCCTAGCTCACAGCAACCTCAAACTCCTGGGCTCAAGCGATCCTCCTGCCTCAGCCTCCCGAGTAGCTGGGACTACAGGCATGCGCCACCATGCCCAGTTGGACAATTAATTTCTTTCTATTTTTAGTAGAGATGGGGGTCTCACTCTTGCTCAGGCTGGTCTAGAACTCCTGACCTTGAGTGATCCGTCCACCTTGGCCTCCCAGAGTGCTAGGATCACAGGCGTGAGCCACCACGCCCAGCGAGCAATCTGTGTTTTAACAGGCCCTCACGTGGATGTCTTAGGCGCCCCTATCATCTCCAACTTCCTCATTTCAGGAAAGGAGAAATTGAGACCAGACACAGGAAGTTAACTTGTCACGTAGCCTGGCAGAGCCAGAGACAAGAGAACTCAGCTTCCCAGTGTTTCTTCCACCTTGGCCTTTAAGTATCTTCCTTTTCTTCTTCATTCATTCATTCCTTCACTCATTCATTCATGCCTTCAGCCTGCCCTTGCACACTTTGGTTGCAGTGGAGAGCCAGGCGTTTGGGGACAGCCTCATCCGTCTTCACCAAGGAGTGGCTTCCTCAGGGCCGGAAGCATCTGCTAGATCTCTTCCAGCTCACCCTGGGCCAGCTCTGGCCAGACAGAGGCCCGACGACGTGGCTGCAGGGCCCCTGCGCCCCAGCTCCCTCTGGTTTTCTCTCTCCTCTTTCTCGGCACCCCAGGGCTCTCTGTCCTCTTCCTTATCGTCAATTTCTTGCTCTTGGGAGAGGCACAAGAGCTGAAAGCTGTCACTGTGCCCTCTCCCAAAGGGACCGATTATCAAATTAAAGACGTGCCCAGCGTTGGGCTCGCACTGAAGGGCCCAGGGCTGAGTCTAGACCAGGGTTTCTCAACCCTGGTCACGGGCACACGTTGCGCTGGACGAGTCCCTGTGGTGGGCGTGTCCTGTGCATCGCGGGACGTGCAGCAGCATTCTTGGCCTCTACCCGCTAGAGGTCAGTAGAATCCCCCAACCAGGTTGCAAAACCAAAAAAAAAAACCAAAAAAACGTCTCTGGACATTGCCAAGTGCCCCCTCTAGCAGGGTTGCCAGATAAAATAGAAGATGCCCAGTTAAATTCTAATCTCAGATAAACAACAAATAATTCTTAGTATATTTATGCCTCAAATATTGCCACCTTGTATTTTTACTTGCGGAATCTGGCAACTCTACCCTGAGGGCAAAGTGGCCCTGCTGGAGAACCACCGGCCCAGAGCAGGGGCTGGGGTGTGGGGAGCAGTTCGGAGATCTAATGACGTAATCACAGGGCATGAGCCTACACGGGCAAGAACTTCATCACGTTCATCTTTGTATTCCTAGAACATAGTAGACCCTCATTCAATATTTTACCTGATGCCAGGTGTGAGCACTCTGAGCCACAGCAGGTACAATGCCTGAGCCTTTGCTGATCTCAGGAGCAGACATGAGGACACTCTCCCTAACAAACATAAACCGAAGATGGGGTTTTCTGTTTGACTCACAAAGCATTGTTTAAAGATTTGACTTTGTGCTCTTTGTGCTTCTAAAATTGGAAACTGTTGCATAAGTCAGCATTTCTAATATCTCTTGGAAAATGTGGCACATCTTCCAAGTGCTTGGAACATCTGGCCGTGAGCTGGGCTGTACTCCCAAGTGGAAACATTTGGCTGGAGCTGAGAGGTGGCTGCCCCCTAAATTTATCTGCGTCCTGTGTTCCCCTGTTCCCCCCAGCCCCCACCACTCTGCATTGCCCCACACCAGTACCCCTCACCCATTTATGTTATCTGCTGGTAACTGTAGGCAATCGCATGTCAAAGCTCTGGTCTAGCGATAAAGAGACATTGGAATGGAATATTCTTTTAGGTGATCTATTTATTGCAAGGTTGGTGCATTGTCTCCATTTTACAGGTAAAGAAACTAAGCTTTAGGAAGGTCAAGTGAATTGCTCAACATCATGACATCTAGGCTGGATTAGCACCCAAGTCCCTTGACTCTAGAGCCTGGGCCCATGCCCCGCCCCTGCCCAGAGGTCCTCATGAGAAAGAACTCAACTGCAGGGGCAAGAACACTATGGCACCGGAGACCTGGAGGGGAAGTGGTGACAGGGACGGAAGGCCAGACCTCTCACACTCACTCATCTGTGAGAAAGTGAGAGAAAGCTGGCGTGGGGGCAGAGGCTTGGCAGGAACTCCTCGTGGGACCCAGGGCCAGGCCTTCAGAGCAGACACAGGACAACTGGCAGTCCTCAAGCCCCCCGTGCCCAGCCACGGCCAACCGTGAGTAGCTTTTTTAGTTGTTTTATTTTAGGCTTCTTCCTCCTTCCAGAAAATCTGTGTTCTTCCCTTGTCCCTTCCCTCAAAGGACATAAGAAGCTAAATGGGCCAGTCTGGAGCAGGGGATTGATGTCATTTCAGGACACCTGAGGTTTGGGAGGATCAGTCACAGGAATAACAGGGGCTGGTGGGATCCTCCTCCTTAGACAGGACCAAGAATCAGGTCTCGGCTTTCATTTCATCACAGAGACAATAATCACAAACACATGGTAGCCTTACTGAGTGCTAGGCACCGCGCTAAGGGCCTTTTGTGGTTTGATTTATCTAATCCTCACGACAACTGTACACAGCAAGTGCTATCACTATTGCCCGATTTACAGATGGAGGCCGGGTGACTTACCTGAGGTCATGCAGGCACGGAATGAGAGCGTTGGCTGGAGCCTAGACCCACCACCCTCCACCCACCAGACTGTCCTGCTTGCAAGGTGCAGGCTGCAACAGCAGATGGGGGCCAGGAAATGACCCCAAAAGACTAGGGCTGGCAGAAGCCTTAGAGATCACCTGGTGAATCCAGCGCCCTCGTTTTCTAGAAGGGGACTCTGGTAGGTAGTGTTAGGGGCACACTAGACTCAGGAGGCCAGGGGTCTACTTCTGCGGAGGTTCCCCAGGTGGAAGAGCAGTGTTTGTTCACAAGTGCACCCTGGGTTGGTGCCCGGGTTGGAATCCCAGCTCTGCCACCAGGAACTCCATGGCCTAAGGCAAGGCACTCTACTCTCCTGCTCAGCACCCTCCACTGAGATGTAGGGTCCTGAGCTTGCCATGAGGGTCAACTGAATGATGTAGCACAGGGACAGGTACCGGCTCTGGGTCCAATGAATGGCTGTGAAAGAGCTTGACCCGCACCCCATCTGCCCTTGCCATGCACAGAACTGTGGATCAAACAGGGCTGTGGGCTGTTCTCCCCTAGAGTGAGTGGCATATGGACACTTTGGGGGGGTAAAGGCCAGGACTGAGGCCGAGGAGGGGCTGGGGAGACATCCGGGGAGGTGGTACCCCAGTGACCCTGGCCCCAGCTCTGTAACCACCTGTGGCTCGCAGGAGGTGGCCCCCAACCTGCCCTGGGCCCAGTGAAGCGCATCCTGTACGCGTTGGCCTCTCTCGGCCAGGCTAAGGCAGTGGCGGTGGGCGCACAGCTGGGCCCAGCCGAGCAGAGCCCTCCAGCACCAGCCTCTCGTCCTCCCTCCTCCTGTCGCCGCGCCTGCTCCTCTTACTGCACACCCTCGCCTGTGCACAGTGTTCTTCTGTGTATTCTGATTTAGTCACCTTCAGCAGGACTCTGAGTCCTCATCCTACTGGGCTCGTAGGAAATTGAATCTCTTCTTGATGTGCTCTGAGCTTCCCTCAATTCCACCCCCTCCTCCCAGCACCCTACATCGCCCCTGGGGTCACACACGGATCGTGAGTGTGAGGGAGGCTCCTGGCCCTGGGGCCACCCTGGTCCTGCTACGATGGATGACCATTGTCCAAACAGGCTTGATCCCCCAAAGGCCAGCCTTGTCCCCTTCCCTGGCATGCCTGGAGCCCAGATTCTTTGCCACGACTTGAAACCACCGTGCCTTGCAGGCCACCCGGAGACTTCCCCTAGAGCTCCTGCCACCTCCCCAAGGAGCACAGCCCGGGCCCCCGTGATCTCTGGTCCCCTCCCAGTCTGGGGCAATCTCTCCTCTGTCCTCAGCTGTGGATGGCAGGCGCACGCTGTCCTCCTCCTACCCACCTGGGCTAACCTCACTCGCTGAGCTCAGGTTCTCACAAAGGACAGGAAGAAGGGGTGTCTCCAACTAGCTCTGCCTCCTACCTGCACCCCTGCAAAAAGTCCCCGAGCCAGGAGACACAAAAGGCCCCCTTTGAAGGGAGACAGGCAGCTCTATCTCACAGATAAGGAAAAGCGAGGCTCAGCAGCAATACTGACTTGCTCAGCGTCATGTGGCCAAGGAGCAGTGGAGCCCACATGAGCTGAGCTTGGAGCTGGTGCCCCAATCCCAATCATGTGGAGTCACGTGGGAGCCCCGGGTCTCCCTCACCAATTAGTCAGGTGACCTTGGGCGAGTCACATCACTTTTCCAAACCTCAGTTTCTTCAACTCTAAAAATGAAGCTATAATCGCATCTCCAACCTGCCTCAAAGGGGTGCTTGTTTTTCTCTTAAGTTAACACTGATGGAGCATTTGCTATGCACTCAAGCTCTGTGAACTTCCCTCCTTCAATCCCCACAACAGCCTGCAGGGAGATGCTATCTGCCCACATTTGTGAGGTGAGAAACTGCAGCTCACACAGGCTTAACACCTTGCCCAAGGCCACAAGACTGGTGGCCTGTGGCAAAGCCCCCAACCCCAGGTCGGTCTGTGTCTAACCCCATGCTGTAGGGCTGAGAATCCAATAGGAGAAGGGGCGTGCAGAGTGCCTCGCAGGCCCCACCATGCAGCCCAGGCTCCAGGAACTGTCACTGTTGTTGCTGTTTTTACTGTGTCACCGCAGTGCTGTGTTTCAGATGCCACAGCATGGACAGCCTGAGAACCTGTGCTGGGGCTGAGAAGGGGGCACAGAAGATGAATATGGCAGGCTTCGCTCCCCTCCCCAAACTGGACCGTCCAATCCAACAGTCCTTCCATTGTCTCCCCTGTGCCAAGCCCCGAGTCCCCAACCCTTGGCCCAGGCGACTCCCTCTTTCCACCGTTATCTCTGGCAGATCTTCCAGGCCTGTGCTCAGGGCTGTCACCGGTATAATCCTATTTAATCCTGGCCTCGGTCCTGGAAAGGCATTTCTCTTCTCTGCTCAAGCTGTAAACAAGGCAGCTGAGGTCTAGGGAGAGTAACCTCCGTGCGGAGGCTGGGGAACACGGGGACAGAGTGGGAACCAGGCACTGCCGGGGCGCTCAGCTCCCAGCGAAGCTGCGGGATCACCCAGAGGAGCAAGGCGGCTAGGATCAGGTGTCAGCCTTCTTCCAGCAGAGCCCAGCAGAGGACAAAACTGATCCCTCTTCCTTCCATCTCCTGGGGGAGCCCAGTGGGGTGGCTCATGCCTGTAATCCTAGCACTCTGGGAGGCCGAGGCAGGTGGATCACTCGAGGTCAGGAGTTCGAAACCAGCCTGAACAAGAGTGAGGCCCCATCTCTACTATAAATAGAAAGAAATTAATTGGCCAGCTAATATATATAGAAAAAATTAGCCGGGCATGGTGGCGCATGCCTGTAGTCCCAGCTACTTGGGAGGCTGAGGCAGCAGGATCGCTTGAGCCCAGGAGTTTGAGGTTGCTGTGAGCTAGGCTGACGCCACAGCATTCACTCTAGCCTGGGCAACAAAGCGAGACTCTGTCTCAAAAAAAAAAAAAAAAAAGAAAGAAAGAAAAGAAAAAATCACCATCTCCTGGGGGAAAAAAGAGTCTATCCTGACTCTGCCCCATGCAGCAAAGACCCCAAATACCAAGGAGAGAAAATGACAGACAAGGGGAGACAGTGGGCAGATTATAGGGGAGGAACCGCAGGGCAGGACTGGGGCCAGGCAGGGAGGGAGGATGCCCAGCAGCCGGGGGATCCCATCCAAACAGGGAGCATGTGTTGTCTTTACTGTGTCACCAAGGCAGAAGTGACTTTGTGGGTGGACATCCGGTGAGCTTTGTGGCTTCTTCTTTCCTTCCCACCTGCTCCCCCTGCCTGGAGGGGAGGCCTCCGATCTTCTCCTCACACAGTGAGTCAGAGGCAGGCCCTCCCAGCATCCCCCTTCAGGGGCTCCCCTGCCTCCCTGGGGGTTGAGGCCGCCCCTGAGTTCCTCTTTGAGAACCACAGCTGCATTCATGTTCATGGTGTTGCCTCTGCCAAAATGCAGAGTCCTGCTGTGCCTGTGTCCTGGGAAATCGGATGGAGCTGGAAGCAGAGGGGTGGAGCCTGCTGAGAACGAGGGAGGCCAGGAGGGAGCTTCATCCCCATTCTCTAGTCCTCCTTCCTTCCAGGGGGCCAACCTTAATATACCCATTTGACAGATGAGGCCACTGAGGCTCAGACACAACAGATAAATAAAATGGTAGAGACAGGAGTCAGACCCAAGTCTGTCTCCACTATTTTCTACCAGCTTTTCCCACCAGGGAGGGAGATATTCCAGAAGGTTTGCATCATTAGAAGGTCATGGCACCTGTTTCCATTTTTTAATTAGTGAATAATTATTTATTTTTTATTTAACAGAAAGTTTAATATGAAAATGTACATGACCTGATTTTGACATCATAGTAAAACAGGCCCTTTGGAGAGGGGATGGGGATCTTCCTGCTGAACAGCCGTTATTTACACTCCTTCCAACGCTTCTAACACGATGATACTATTTCCTCGTATTAGCACCATGCCAGTATTGTTCTGTTGCCCACTAGTTGCCATCTCCATACATTCAACTATCACAAGCTTCATAAAGGGATCAAGTCCCCGCAATATTCCCTGGGCATGTCTGCCGCATTTTAATTTCAATGATCACTTCTTGTCCATAAATTTTTTTAACTCAGCAGGGTGAACTTCACTAGTGGTATCTATACCACAGAATCAGGAATGAGTAGAGTGAATCATTATTTTATTTTATTTTATTTTGGGACAAAGTCTCACTCTGTTGCCCCGGCTAAAGTGCCACGGCGTCAGCCTAGCTCACAGCAACCTCAAACTCCTGGGCTCAAGCCATCCTTCTGCCTCAGCCTCCCGAGTAGCTGGGACTACAGGCATGTGCCACCATGCCCGGCTAATTTTTTCTATATATTTTTAGTTGTCCAGTTAATTTCTTTCTATTTTTAGTAGAGATGGGGTCACGCTCCTGCTCAGGCTGGTTTCGAACTCCTGACTTTTAGTGATCCTCCCTCCTCGGCCTCTCAGAGTGCTAGTATTACAGGCGTGAGCCACCACACCCAGCCTGAATCATTATTTTAATATTTAAAAGATATTTTTCTCAATGTGAGAGCTTCCTAGGATAAATGGAAGACTTGAAAGCAGCAGTTGGCGGTAATCAAACAATTATCTCATGACTGACAACCAGGCTATTTATTAATCATTTGGCCACTGGAGTGGCTTAGGCTGGATACAGCTTCATGTGGTTTTTATTCCTCACCTAACACTGTTTAATTTACATGCTTTATGAACTAATGATCAAAGACAGGAAGCATAAAGAACTCTGATTTCAAACATACAAGGAAATAAGGAGAATGAAAATGATAACTCCTGGCAGGACACAGTGGCTCACGCCTGTAATCTTAGCATTCTGGGAGGCCAATGCAGGAGAATCACTAAAAGTCAGGAGTTCGAAACCAGCCTGAGCAACAGCGAGACCCCCGTCTCCACTAAAAATAGAAAGAAATTAATTGGCCAATTAAAAATATATATAAAAAATTAGCCAGGCATGGTGGCGCATGCCTGTAGATCCAGCTACTCGGGAGGCTGAGGCACAAGGATCGCCTCAGCCCAGGAGTTGGAAGTTGCTGTGAGCTAGGCTGACGCCACGGCAATCTAGTCTGGGCAACACAGTGGAACTCTGTCTCAAAAAAAAAAAAGACCAGCCTGAGCAAGAGCAAGATCCCATCTCTACTAAAAATAAAAATAAATTAGATGGGCAAATAAAAATAGAAAAAATAATGCCAAGCTTGGTGGCATGTGCCTGTAGTCCCAGCTACTCCGGAGGCTGAGGCAGGAGGATCGCTTGAGCCCAAGAGTTTGAGGTTGCTGTGTGCTAGGCTGACACCAGGGCACTCTAGCCTGGGCAACAGAGAGAGGAGACTCTATCTCAAAAAAAAAAAAAAAAAAAAAAACTTTAAAATTTTTTGATCAACCTTGCATTTTCTTCTGTCAAGAATTTAAAGTAATCAAGCCCATAGACCATGTGTCAAGTGGGGAGAAGCCAAAATTTGTTTTCATATATCATGCATATAATCTAAAGGTTTAAAATAAATGTTAGAGCAATTTTTTAAATGACACACCTATTGAAAATAGTGCATTTGACTTAAAATCACTTCCTTTTTTATAGACTGTAGAAGATTATGAAATGGCTCAAGTAATTCCCACTGGGGTTTGTAAAATTACATATTACTGTGAAACGTGTTCCTGGGTCAAAAGAGATTGGAGATGGTCTAGTCCAACCCCTGCATTCTATTTTATTTTACTGTTTAAATTTTGGGTATGATAAGTTAGTGGCCTGACAGAGAAGGGCACACAGACGATTAGCAGAGCAGCACAGCATTTATTGACCAGTAAGCACCAGCCAGGCACTGTGCTGGGCATGTCCTAAGTGCCACACATTCCATTTAGTCCTCAAAACAACCTGAGTGCACGTACTTTGGTTATTCCCATTTCACAGGTGAGGGCACTGAGGCTCTAGGAGACAGGATAATTTCCCCAAGAGACCACAATTTTAATAAGGGGCAGAATCAGAACTCACAACTGTGACCCGGGCTGCCTTTTAAACCTCTGTGTACGTATTTCCGTCTTAATCTCAGTTGGTTCTGAGAATAAGTTCAGAATAATAGAAATAAAGTGCAGGTTTTTTTGTTGGTTTGAGAATAAGTTCAGAACCAACGGAGAATCTGTGTGTTCTGCACAGAACAGGAGCAGGAAATGGACATCCAGTCACATTGCAAGTTAGTGGTACAGTTGCGCCTCATCCCAAATCCTGGGCCAGAGATCGTCACACACTTTCTTCTTCATGGTCCCAGGGACCAAGAGCCAAACGGACCCACAAATACACATTAATTAATGCTATTATAAAGAAGTAGATGGAACAGGAGGATCAACTCCCCAGATATCTGGCCCATCCTGGCCTTTCTCCTCATCTCTCCACAGCCTGAGTGTCCATACCAGGTTTAATTCATCCATCAGCCTCTGCCTGGTCATCCCTGTGTCCCCTCCAGCCGCTCTGCCACCACTCACAGATCTCAGCAGCCCAAAGTCCCCTGAGTCAGCCTCTCTGCTCATGCCAGTTTCCTCAGTTATAAAAAGGGGGTGATACTTGTCTGTCCCGGCCCGCGGGACCTTCTGTTACTCGCGGGGTCGAGGGGGACCGTGCCTGAAAGAGATGGGCGAGAGAAAGAAACGAGACCAAGCAAATGGTTGTCAAGGTCTACTTTAATTGGATTTTTAGTAGGTTTTATATACAGAAACAAGGAAGTAGAAACAGAAAAATAGAGTGGGGCGACGATGAGGCTTGGGTCTGGGTTAATTAGCCCCAATCAGCGTCTTATCGGTATCCTGTTTTTGACTGGTTACTCATCTCCAACCTGGCAGGTGGTCGGGAACAATTGCAGGTAGCATGCCCTGGAGCAAGCACGTCAGGGAATGCATTATTCTCGGAGCTATAGCTGGAATTTTCCAGGGTGAAGTCCGTGCGTAGGACGAGTCATAGGGGAGTTGAGGGTCATTGAGGGTCCTTGCCTCTAACATCTCCCCCTCTCTTTATTAATATGAGGGAGGTTTATATAAGTTGGTGGAGAGCCTGTCTTAGGCTACGAGATGTGCTTCCGCGACCAGCACCCCAAATATAAGATCTGGCGATTAATGTGAAGGTGAGGCCTCTGTCTTAGGCTATGTAGGTGGCATCCAGCTCTGGCACTTCTGATTATGAAGTGTGCCCCCGGGCATGGACCTACAATATTCCCGTCATGGAGTTACCTCACTGCTGGTGGGGTGTGCACCTGGTACACGGCATCGCGATAATCCCGTCATGGGCGTCTCCACAGCCTTTGGAACCAACTGCGTTCCATGTCTGAGGCAAGGTCTGAGAAATTTAGACCCTCAGTGGGTGTATTGGGAGACTCTCCACGGAGGTCTTTTCTGGAGCCTCTTTGTTCTAGCCGTTGGTAAAACACAGAGACCGATTTTTGTGTGGCTGCGTCTACCTGTGACTTGACAAAATTAGTTAGTTTTTTGAAAGCCCAAGGCCCACAGGTGAGGAGCAACAGAAAGCCTACAAGCGGCCCTAAGACACTGGGAAGCAAGGTGGATAGCCAGGGGGATGTGGAAAACCAACCTTGATACCATGCTTCACTCTGTTCTCTCCGCTTTTTTCTATCTTCTAGGCTTTGTCTAACTCTTTCAATGCTATCTTCTACCAGGCCTGTTTTGTCTGCGTAGAAGCAACGTTCTTCTTTAAGTGCTGCGCACAAACCTCCCTCTTGGAGGAACACTAAGTCTAGGCCCCTTCTATTTTGCAACACTACCTCAGAAAGCGAAGCAAGGGACTCTTTAAGATACTTTAGGCCCTGCTGTAGCTCTCGGAGATCATTATCAATGGCAGCAGAGAGCTGCAGGTACTGCTGGTTGGAGGTGACCAGAGAGGCTATATGCCTGTTCCAGCCCCTGTGGCACCAAGGCCTAGGACAACTGCGAGTGTTATGGTCGAGATGGGTTCTCGCTTTACCGCGCTCCCAAAATCTGAGCAATTCGTCAGCAGGATGTACAGTGAGCCTGGGGAAGAGCATGACTAACACACAGTATTCTCTATGCTCCAGAAACGTTGCAGTGACTACATACGGGGTAAGGCCGGAAGAACAAGCAAAATAAGAGGTGTTAGATGCTTGAATATACTGAAAGGTGGAGTCGACAGTAATTGACTGATTACATATTTTCTCTAAGGGTGCGGGGAGAAGCATTCTTGGGCTAAGAAGGCAAAGGCCTAGGCCTGTGACTTGGCTGAGTGTTAGGCCATCATGGGTCTCTAGGCCCCATCTGAGTTTGCTGGTGTCATTAGTAAATAATGGCTGACCAAATGTAGCGACGCCTTCATAAAAGGGAGGCCGGGGGAGTAGCATACCCAACACTCCTGATATTCTGAATTGTTGGCCTCTCGGATGGTCCTGACAGAGGCGTTGACTAAAGTGAGAATTAGTTCTGCAGAGGAGGGGGGCTCCTCGGGCAGGGTAGGTTGGTATAGGGGGGTGCTAAACGGAAAAGGGGACACAGCTGGGGAGGAGGGTAGGCCCCTGGAGGGACCGTGAGGTCGAGGTGGGTGTAGGTCGTGGTTAGGACCTATTGCGACCGTAGGACCTCTGGGGAGGCTTTTAATTAATTTGATTTTAAATGTGAGACCAATGTTTTTTCTAGATGTGTAAAGTCTAAGTCCCCACTCAAATCCCCTGGACTGATCCCAGGAAACCTTTTTTCCAGCTTTGGTGAATGAAATTAGCAGGGGGTTGCACCACTGGTTTTTACACTGAGGGTCAGTGGGGGGTTGTGGGGCGTAAGGGGACGTTGGAGCTCGACGGGGAATCTGCTTTTTGACGATGATATAATCCCAGGAAGAGGAGGGATTCCAGTAGGCATCACCGGTGGTCTCACAGCCCCAGGAGGCACAGAAGAAGTCAGGGGCGTAGCCACACTGGTAGTTGTTGGTGCGAGGCCGATGGGCCCCTGGGCAAACATAAAAGTCTATATACCTTGTTGCGGAGCGTCTGGCTCCCGAGGAACAAAGGCCTGGGGAGGAGTCAGCTGTCGGAGGAGCTGGCTGAGGGGCGAAAAGTGCGGGAAGGCCCCACGCAGGGTCTTTAGCCCTAAGAGCTAATACGCATAGGTCAATTTCTAATGGATCCCATGGTATAACGGCGGAGAGACGTGAGGAGGAATTAACAACGTCTCCTGCCTCATTAATTACCTGCCATGTATAGTTGTAGATCTGATGGATGTTGGTTGCGATGGTGCTCTTGATCACGACTAGAATCAGGCATAGGAGAGGCAGCGCCTTTTCTCGGGGAGTCATTGTATTTCTGGAAGAGAACAGAATTAAGAATTCTTCTCAGGGGATTCCCTGGGTGGGTTATATAACTTAATCGCTCTCTCTGGTAGCCATCTGGCGTTTCCTGCCTGGGTATCGTAGATGCAGGCATGTCCTTTTCCCCATATGAGGACAGGGTCAGGCCCCAGCCATTTGCCTGTAAGCGGCTCCTTCCATAAGGCCTGTGCATAAGTATCTGTGGTGGATGGGTGCCAAAGGCGGTCGGCGGCCGTTTTACCGGCAGTGTCAAAGCTGAGAAAATTTAAAATGAACAGGGCATGATTAAGCAGGGTTTGGGAATTACCTGTCAAGGGATATAAAATTCCTCCTTCCGATTGTAGTTTGGAGAGCGTATTTTTTAACGTCTGATGAGCTCTCTCTACAATACCTTGGCCTTGAGGGTTATATGGGATGCCTGTAACATGCTTAATGCCTAACTGAGCACAAAAACTTTTGAAATTGGAGCTGACATATCCCGGGCCATTGTCAGTCTTAATAACTTTAGGCTGAGGGAGGGAGGTGAGACAGGCTATAATATGGTTGATAACGTGGCAGGTGGCCTCGCCTGTTTGTAGGGAAGCAAAGATAAATCCACTGCAAGTATCTATAGAGACATGTACATATTTAAGCTTTCCGAAAGGGGGGTAATGAGTGACATCCATCTGCCAGAGCTCCCCAGGGATCAGGCCGCGAGGGTTGACTCCTAGGTGTGGCTCAGGGAGAAGGGTAAAACAAGCCCTGCATTGGCGGACGATTTCTCTGGCCTGTTGTCTAGTAATGGAGAATTTAAGCCTGAGGGTATGGGCGTTGAGATGGTGTAGATCATGAGCCTGGCGTGCAGCGCAGACAGGATCAACAGTGATATTGTGAACAGCGCCTGCAACGCGAGTCGCCTGATCAACAAGATTATTTCCAGCTACTAGAGGCCCAGGAAGGCCAGTGTGGGCGCGAATATGGCCTATAAAAAAGGGCGCGGAACGGGAGTGAATGAGTCCTTGTAGTTGCTGGAACATTTGAGTGGTACTGTTGGAGGGCCGAATATGAGGCACAGTTTCTAAAGTGGCGACAGCATGAGCAACATAAGAACTATCAGTATACAAGTTAAATGGTGACTGATCTACGTATTTGAAGACTGCGACTAAGGCTGCTAACTCAACCAGTTGAGCAGAGGAGAATCTGGTGGGAAAACTGCGGACCTGGCCATTAATGCTATAGGCCGTGGTGCCTGAGGAGGAGCCGTCGGTAAAGAATAAGACGGCTCCTGGAATGGGGGAGACTCTTGTTTTTTTGGGAAATATTACAGGTGTCCGATAGAGGAAGTGAATTAGTTTATCAGGGGGGTAATGATTATCTAGTTTGCCCTGGAAAGACGTACAGTTAACCGCTCAATCATCATCATTTTGTATTAGCCACTGAATTTGGGAAGCATTGTAAGGGAGTATTATGATATCTGGATCTTTTCCAAAGAGCTTAAGGGAGTTTTCTCGCCCCAAGCGAATAATCTTAGCTACTAAGTAAGGGTAGGTGGGAAGGACTTTAGGGGAGGAAGCCGATAGGTGAACCCAAAAAAGAGGCTTGCCCTGCCAAAAGAGTCCCGTGGGCGAGAAGGGGGTGGGAGGACAATGAAGTACAAGGGGGAATCAGAGAAGTAGCCAATAATGGCCTGGGCATTTATGGCCTGCTCGACCAAATTAAGCGCTTGCTGCCCTTCTTTAGTTAGGGAGCGGGGAGAGGTTGGATCAGTATCTCCCTGCAGGATGTCAAATAGGGGTTTTAACTGTCCTGTGGTGAGTTTTAAATATGGGCGAAGCCAATTAATGTCGCCTAGAAGACGCTGAAAATCATTAAGGCATTGAAGAGAGTCTTTCCTGATCTGTACTTTTTGGGAGAGGACCTTATTGGGGAATAATTCAAAACCTAGGAACAGGTGAGGGGGACAGACCTGAATCTTTTCCGGGGACAAGTGGAGGCCTCGAGCTTGTAAGGCCGAGACAACCTGCATGGTAACTTGATGTAAGGTTGCCTCGTCGGCTCCGGCAAAAAGAATGTCATCCATATAATGAATTATATATATTTGAGGATGTTGAATTCTAAAAGAATCAATTGTCTGAGCTACATATTTTTGGCAAAGGGTAGGGCTGTTGGCCATGCCTTGAGACAATACTCGCCACTGGAAACGCGGGGAGGGTCCTATACAATTTACTACCGGAAGACTGAACACGAAGCGCTTACAGTCATCTGGGTGCAATGGTATGGAGAAAAAGCAGTCTTTCAGGTCAATGACTATCTTATAGTAGCCTCTGGGGGTAGCTACGGGCGAAGGCAAACCAGGCTGGAGTGCCCCCATGGGAACCATTGTTGGATTAACAGCCCACAAGTCTTGTAGCAGCCGCCACTTGCCAGTCCTTTTTTGAATGACAAAAATGGGGGTGTTCCATGGTGAAGTAGAGGGCTCTATGTGTCCGGCAGCTAATTGTTCCTGCACTAATGCTGTAGCTGCGGCTAGCTTGTTAGATGGGAGGGGCCACTGATCGATCCAGACAGGTGAGTCACTTTTCCAAGTGATTTTATCTGCCTGAAGTGCAGGGGGATTAATGGCCCTTACAAAAAATGTTCTTTGAACCCTAGTCCTGATCTGTCTGACTTAGGGAGGGTGGTCAGGGGTGCTCTTAGTCCCTGATCCTCCTTGCCTAAGCCCTGTCCTGGGAGGAATCCCTGTTTAAGCATTTGGCTGGCTACAACTTCATTGGGGCTGCACATAATGACATTCATTTGTGCAAGGATATCACGCCCCCATAAGTTAACAGGCAGGTTTGGGACTACAAAGGGTTGAGTGGTGCCTTTGTTTCCCTCAGGGTCTTCCCATGTTAAAATTTTTGAGCTCTGGAGAGTATTATTAGACTGTCCTATACCTTGTAAGTGCATAAGGGAAGGCTGCAGTGGCCATGATTGGGGCCAGGTGTCCTGGGCAATAACTGTGGAATCGGCGCCAGAATCAAGAAAGCCTTCAAAAAGTTTACCATCTAACTTTAACCGCAGGGTAGGTCGTTTTTTGGTGATAGCTTGGACCCAATAGAGATCAGAAGAGCCAGGGCAGGAAGCACCTCGGTTAGAGGCGATGGCTGGGAAGGATGTATTAAGGGGCAAGGGCAATGCCTGAGCTAAGCGCTGTCTCTTAGAGACACACACAGGGCTGGTAAGCGCGCTGGCTAAGATGTTAATTTCCCCGGTAAAGTCACTATCTACTATGGAGGGGTGGACTATGAGCCCTGCAAGAGTAGAGGAGGCTCGGCCCAGAATAAAAAAGAACATATTAGCCGGTGGGGATCCAAATGAGCCAGTAGGCAAAATTTGAACACCATCCTCAGGTCTTAATATTGTGTCGGAGGAGGCACACAAGTCCACTCCTGCGCTCCCTGTGGTCGCTCGGAGGAGTCTAGGGGCTGGGGATCCTCTTGTCGGCTGTTCCCCGAGGCTGACTGAAATTGAATAGGGTGAGGGGCCCGGGGCTGGCCCCTCAGGCCGTTTCCCGAAAGGGGTGGCAAGGGATTTCCAAGGGCATCGGTCTTAGAGCGGCACTCATTAGCCCAATGGTATCCCCTCTTGCAGCGAGGACAGAGGGAGGGGGGCCGAGTTGGCCTGCCTGGTGGTCCACTGAGGTTAGGGGCAGCAGAGGAGGTGGCTAAGGGGCATTGCCTCGCAAAGTGCCCTGGCTGACCGCACTTAAAACAGCCTTTCTGTGCCGCAGTGCCTTGAATGGCAGCCCCGACCGCAAGCTGCACAGCCTGCGACACCTTATGGGCGAAGGGGTCAGCATCATTACACATTCTAATCATGTCATTAAGGTCTTTATTTTTAAGTTTGCCCCTGAGGATGGCCCTGCAAGCGCTGTTGGCATTTTCATAGGCCAATTGTTTAATGAGTTTATTATCACCATCCTCCTGTCCGAGGGTCCTCTCAGCAGATTCTAAAAGCCTACCTACAAATTTACTAAAGCCCTCTTGAGCTCCCTGGGTGATTTTTGTCAGGGGAGTGAGAACAGATCCCGTAGAGGGAAGTGTTCGCCAGGCGCCGAAAGTGGCTGCGGCGGTCTGAGACAAAAGCCCAATCAGGAGCCCCCTTTGGCGCTGTTTAGTGGCAAACTTTCCTTGTCCACTAAGTTTTTTAAGGGTCTAAGATGCAGAATTCTGCTACTGAGAGCAGCTGCTTTTTATTGGGGTCTGAATCTGCCCCTTCAACAATATCTCTGATTAGTCCCCAGTACGAAAAAACAGATCTGGGGACGGCGTCTGGGCCTTGATTTAGAAGTAAATCGTTTAAATCTCTACCTACTTTTTGCCATTTGTGTGGGTGAATCTCAGGTCCACCAATAATAAACCAAGGACAAGCACAATCAATGAACACAAAAAACTTTACTAAGTCTTTTTTCTTAACTCTAATTCCTCTCTCTCTGAGTGAGGCCTTGAGATCCTTAATAAAAACGGCCTCTTTAGACAATGAATGGCCCATCTCGATGGGGTGACAAAGTAAAAATTTACTCACCAGACCGTCGACTCTGCGAGCGGCAGAACAAGGGTCTCTGTAGGGTTTCCTTCGGCCGAAGAGCGCTCCGCGGCGTCACCCGACAAAGGTTCATACCTCGGGCCCCACGTTGGGCGCCACTTGTCCCGGCCCTCGGGACCTTCTGTTACTCGCGGGGGCGAGGGGGACCGTGCCTGAAAGAGATGGGCGAGAGAAAGAAACGAGACCAAGCAAATGGTTGTCAAGGTCTACTTTACTTGGATTTTTAGTAGGTTTTATATACAGAAACAAGGAAGTAGAAACAGAAAAATAGAGTGGGGCGACGATGGGGCTTGGGTCTGGGTTAATTAGCCCCAATCAGCGTCTTATCGGTATCCTGTTTTTGACTGGTTACTCATCTCCAACCTGGCAGGTGGTCGGGAACAATTGCAGGTAGCATGCCCTGGAGCAAGCACGTCAAGGAATGCATTCTTCTCGGAGCTATAGCTGGAATTTTCCAGGGCGAAGTCCGTGCGTAGGACGAGTCATAGGGGAGTTGAGGGTCTTTGAGGGTCCTTGCCTCTATCACTTGTCCTCCTCGTTGGCCCGTTGTGTAGACTACATGACTTAGTGTGTAACGTGCACAGCGTACTGCCTGGCACACGGTATACAGTAGACACTCATTCAGTGTCAGTTGCTGTTGTTATTGTCACAATCACCAGGGTATTTCACGAGCTGAGCCTCCAGGGCTCTCCATGTCGGCTCACCACTTCCCCTCTCTGTTTCAGGAACAAGCCTGAATGGCAGGCCCCCTCCCCACTGCCGCAACCCTCTAAACAAACCAGAATGAGACTGGGGCAGGGAGCCCACACTGGGGCCCTCGCCAAGCCACAGAGAGGTAGCGCAGCGAGGAGGGAAACGCGAGTGACTCAGAATGCCCGCCACGTGGTTAGCCCAGCCCTACTCCTGCTGTTCAGAGAAGCCACTTGGTTGCCTTGCTTTGTGTCCACGAGATCACTGCATGGACCAAAGGGGTAGCCAGCCACTTCCAGGTGTGATCTTAACAGTTCCCCCCAGCCCTCCTGCACCCCAACACCCCCACACACACACTCTTCCCAACAGCAGATGGAGATTTCACCAGCAGCCAGCTACCCCCGGGGTGAGGGAGACCCACACATGGTTGTCAGCCACCTACACTTTAATAGCACTGAGTATCACATAATTCTCAGTAGCTGGCTTCCTTTGAAAGAAGGAAATATATAAAGATGAAGGGCAGGGATCCGAGCGACATTTCCTGGATCACAGAGTTAATGTGTGTGTCTTCAAACAAGGCATCAAGGTGCCCTCAGAGACCCTGACCCCTGGGATCTGGTGAAGCAGGAAATGGGGAGACTATGCTATTTTTTAACATGTCAAAAGGCCCCCTAGAAAGCAGAGAGAAGCTTCAGGAGCCCCCTGAGCAGCCAGGAGGCAGGACCTGGGCTCTGTCCTTTTGGATGACCTCAGGCAAGTCATTGCTTCTCTTCATGCCTCGGTCTCCTTGTCTGTTAACAGAAATGATGATACTAGTGCCACCCTCCCTGACTTGCTGGGACGATCAATTGAGTTTACACAACAAGCTGGTGTTGTTGAGGCGTAGACCCCCACAATCCTGCTCTTACCATGCATTTAGGGCCCTGCAGGTTAGGTTCTGTGAGGCTGTTCCTAAGTCCTCTTGCCACAGATCCTTTGAGGGGCACTTTTGAAATGTTAAACCAGGCACGCCCTTCTTGCTGATGCATGTTCTATCAGCCAGCTTCCACCTCCCCCAAATAGGTCAGCGGTATCCACTTTGAAAATCTTTTTTTTTTTTTTTTCGCCCATGAGTTGAGAGAAGGCAGACTTTGAAAATCTTGAAGAAGGTAAGCCTCACACGTGTCCGAGAGAACGCCTTCACCCAGTTCATTCAATAAACATTTATTGAGCAGCTACAATGTGCCGGGCAGCTGCACTTAAGTTACAGCAGTGAACAAAACTGTGAGCCACTGCTCTCCTGGAGTGGACACTCTAATGCCCCAGCAGCTAATGGCGGTATTGCAGGCACTGGTTAGACTAAATGGCCCAAGAAAGGAAGAATGAAAAGGAGAGACCAGGAAAGAGACCCCCCGCCCCTCCATCTAAGCCGGCCTGCCTTCCGTGGATAGGGTCTGGCACCAGGTATACCCTAGCAGCCTGGGTTTGAATTCTGACTCTGCCGCTTATACACCGTGTGTCCCTGGGCAAACCTGTTCTAGCTGAGCCTCAGGTTCCTCATCGATAAGATGATGAGAATAAGACCATCCACTTCCAAGGGTAGATTGCGCATTTCTTTGTGGTGAGAACATTTAAAATCTACTTGTTCAGCGATTGCGATACATGTATCATAACATCATATTGTACCCCATAAATACTAACATATACAATTATTATTTATCAATTAAAAATAACATTAAAAAAATGTTAAAGCCAGGCCTGGTGGTGCACCTGTAGTCCCAGCTGCTCCTGAGCCCAGGAGTTCGAAGCTGCAATGAGCTGTGATCACGTCTGTGAACAACACAGTGAGACGGTGCCTTAAAAAAAAACAACAACAACTATACAATATGGCTTTGAACCCCCCAAGAAAGAGACAGCGCTTGTAAAAAGCCCCTCATAGTGCCTGCCGCAAAGGAAGCACTAGGGAGAGTGGCGAAGTCATTTTCTTTGCGTCCTTTTACCACAGCAGCACGTGGCTGCAGGCTGAACGCAGAAGCGGATGTGAGAATCCAGCCGCCTCCTCCTAACGCAGACAATGAAGAGATTTGCCACGAGAAAAAGTTCTTTTCATTTAAAAATGTTATTTTTATTAACATGTAATAGGCTTATTAATACTTTTAAGTTCTCAGTTTTATTTTCTAAAGCAGTGAAGTGTTGATAGGTGTAACCTATAGCAACAGAAGCTCTTCAGGGTCCAGGTGACTTTTAAGACGGTAAAGGGGTCGCTGAGACCACAAAGCTTGAGAACCACTGCTCAGGGATGTCCCGAACGACCTTTCTCACGCCAGCTCATTTACAGCCTGATGGCACACTCATCTCCTGCCGCGTGTGGTTGATTGCACAACTCCCAGGTTGGAAGGAAATTTTTTTTTTTTTTGAGATAGAGTCTCACTCTGTTGCCCTGGCTAGAGTGTCATGGCATCAGCCTAGCTCACAGCAACCTCAAACTCCTGGGCTCAAGCGATCCTCCTGCCTCAGCCTCCCGAGTAACTGGGACTACAGGCATGTGCCACTATGCCCGGCTAATTTTTTACATATATATTTTTAGTTGGCCAATTAATTTCTTTCTATTTTTAGTAGAGACGGGGACTCGCTCTTGCTCAGGCTGGCCTTCTGACCTGGTTCCAGTTCAGGCTGGAACTCCTGACCTTGAGCGATCTGCCCGCCTTGGCCTCCCAGAGTGCTAGGATTACAGGCGTGAGCCACTGTGCCAGGCCTGGAAGGAACTTTCGAAATCTCATCACAAAACCTTTCTTGAGAAGGGGACCATTGTGACCTCGAAGGGGACCGTTGTGCCTGAGGTCACATAACCATCAGTTCCATTCAGGACTAGAACCAGCATCCAGATGTCTGTCTCCTTGGTCCAGGGCTCTTGCCATGACGGCGAGCCGCCAGGGGCTACTTCTCTACCCCCAGCCTGGTAGTCATCACGCAGGCCCCCTGGCACATTCTCGGCTTCCTGTTCCCCCAACTCCAAAAGAGCCTCGGGACAGGCTCTTCTCCCTCTGTTCTTGTGCCACCTGCCCTCCTGCCTCTCACCTCCCACTTTGGCTCTCCCTCTAGCAGCCCAAAGGCACCACAGAGATGACACTTAATGCAGTTAATGAAGGGCTTAGCATGTGGCAGGGACTGTATTAGGCATGATGCTATCTCAATGAATGCCCACAGCTCACCACCACTGATGAGACAACGACTATAATATTTGTTATTCCCATTTTACAGATGGGGAAGCTGAGGGAAAGTGATGAATAAAGTGAATGACTTTACTCAAGGGCACAAAACCAATAATACTTGGCCGAGCCAAGACTGGAGCTCACGTCTGTCTGACTCTAAAGCCCAATAGCCTGACTGGCAAGGTTCTGGGGGCCGAGAAGGTCAGGACTCCACCAGGCTGGTGGGAACGAGACCAAAATCTAGTGCCAGCTAATTGTAGTTAAAAAGAGAGAGAAAAGAGATGCGATCTGCCCCTGGGAAGGAAGAGAAAAGATTGTGTCCCTTGTCACAGTCCCTTGCCCTGGGCGGGGGCAGGCGTTCCATCCTCCCCTTTACCAACCCTGCCTTGTCATAGCACAAGGACACAAGTCCCAGTTTTGCCTGCCACTGGCTGTGGATGTGGGGGCAAGTGACTTGCGCCCTGTGGATCAGTGTGTTCGGGGAATGCCACCTGCCTCACACAACAGCCGTGAGCCTTCCCTGGGTGCGTGAGTGCTCAGGCATGTTGTGAATGTGGGCACCACCAGTCCACTCTCTAAAAGGGAAGTTGCTAAAGTATGAGATACTTTTAGGAGGAAGAAGATATTTGAAGAAGACTCAACCAAACTGTCCTGTGAGCAGATTTCAAATTAATTTCAGTTCATTTACCAGGTTTGTTTTTGGAGGGGGGAAGGGAGAATGCAGAGCCATAGGATGCAATACTGTGTCTTCAGATGGCTGGGCAAGGGCTCAGATTCCAATATCCTCGGCAAGTTTATTAATAGCTCTGGGCCCCAATTTCCCTATGTACAAAATATGGAAAATAATAATACCAGTCTTGGCGGGTTGTTTTGAGGTTTAAATGAGATAACATGTAGAACATGCTAGTACTAATGCCAAGCACTCATCATCATCATCCTCCAGCCTTCTTTTCAGATGGCAGTATTAGGGCAAGAGAAAGTAAGTGGCTTCTCCATGGAGCCGGCTGGGGCCAGAGCTGGGGCTCAAACCCTGAGCACCTGACTCCTAACTTGGGACCCTTTTCTTTCCTCCACATCACACACTCCCTGGGGACTGAGTTTCTTTGATAACCAATAGCTGTTTGAGAAAGGAAATATGGAGGGTACGTTGCAAATGATCCTTTGCTCTTAAGCTATATAAATCACAAATTCTTTCCTAAAAGGACTGGAGGCGGCTATATTATAAATTGGGGCCAGTTAAAACAAAAGCAAAGCATTAGAAAACTCTAGAAGTAGCAGTAAATGAACCAGAAACCAATCTCGACGGGCCCTGGGACTGTGGTTTCACATTGCACTCAGCTCTGGGCTTGCCGGCAGCTGAGGGAGAAGGAAGCACAAAAGTTGGTCTGAACAGGAAGCTTTTTTTTCCTAATAGGCATTAGTTTGTTCTTTCATTCAATAAATTAACTTAAAAACATTGAAGTGCTTACTCTGTGCCAACTCAGGTGCTAGGCATCCCAGGAGGGATGTGTTAAAGGAGTTGATTCAGGAAACAACCCCTTTGGCAGCCCTTTTCGCCTCTCCCCTGGGAGAGAGTCCTGCTCGTCCTGCATCAGTAAACTTCTCCTGGGACTTACATCACTGGAGAGATTTTAAGTTCCTTCTCCCCACAGTGCTGTCCCAACTCCCCTGCCAAGCCCATTTTAGGAGTGACTATCCTGGTCCGTCCACAAGGTCAAGAGTGTGGACAGGTGCCAACCTTCCAGTTCACCTTGTGCTTTGGACTGTTGCTTGTGGTTCCTGTGTTTCTGCAAGTCTGGTTCCCAGGTCGGGAGCACTGCAGGGAGAGCCACAGTGAGGCTTGAGGTGCACAAGGACTGGGATTGGTGAGCAGTGTTGGCCACGGGCTTGGGATAGCGGAAAGGGAGTTGGGGGCCGCCAGTTTGCCTGGCCTGGCTGGGCTGAGTTCCATCCCTATGACACTGTTCTGCTTACCTCTGGCCCCTCAGCAAAAGACCCCACCAAGGGTCTACTGCAGGCCTGACATTGTGCTAGGAGACACCTTTTTGGGGTGAGGGGTAGTAGAATACAAAGATAACTCTGCTCCCAGACCGGGATCTGACTCCAGAGATTAGAAGTTCACAGTCCAGGGCCGGGCGCGGTGGCTCACGCCTGTAATCCTAGCACTCTGGGAGGCCCAGGCAGGCGGATTGCTCAAGGTCAGGAGTTTGAGACCAGCCTGAGCAAGAGCGAGACCCCGTCTCTACTATAAATATAAATAAATTAATTGGACAATATATATAGAAAAAGTTAGCCGGGCATGGTGGCGCATGCCTGTAGTCCCAGCTACTCGGGAGGCTGAGGCAGCAGGATTGCTTGAGCCCAGGAGTTTGAGGTTGCTGTGAGCTAGGCTGACGCCACGGCACTCACTGTAGCCTGGGCAACAAAGTGAGACTCTGTCTCAAAAAAAAAGAAGTTCATAGTCCAGGAAGCAAGATGCAGAATGGACACAAATGATACAACATGGACAGTGATTATAGGACTCAATGACTTTTATCCAACAGGAGGGGAGATCAGAGAATGCTCCCAGAGGAGATAACTTTTGATATAGAAATAGATATAACAATAAATACAATTTGGGCACAGGAACACAGTTTACGGCCCCAAACTCCAGAAAACTTTATTGCAACTGCAATCAAGGGCTTCCAAGAACAGAAGAGGACTAGGTGAAGAAATGTGGTAGGAAGGCCCCTTGACATCCTTTTTACAGCTGGACACAGGGCCCAGCTGGCTGGGGACCAGGTCCAGAGGGTCACCTTTTCTATTTCTGATGTTATTCTTGCAGGTCCACCAGCTTTTCAAAAATGTGATGCCTTGGCCTCAATGGTGGTAAAGTGTCAGCTGTGAGTAAATGGGGATCTTTCTATCTGCACTGGCTGTCAGACAAAGGTCAGGCACGACTTGAACTCAGAATCCTGCAAGAATCCTATAAACTAACTCTATGGAGCATTTTCTGCCTTTGATTAGGCACCTACTGTAAACTGGGCACAGCACCATGAATTTAGGAAATAACTATCATAAATCTCCACAACAATGTGCCACGGGTAGTATTTCTCCCACTTTACAAGATGAATGAAACAGAGACTCAGAGAGGTGCAGTAACTTGCCCGAGGTCACACAGCCCATAAGTTGCAGAGTTGGATTTGAATCCAGGGAGGTCTGGTTCCAAAACCTGTGAAATCGGGATCCAATGTGCTAAGTTTCTTGGAGGAGACCATGGGAATCTCCCCATCAACCCACCCACTTTGAAGATGAGGAGAGAAAGTCCGAGGGGAGAAGGCACCTGCCCAAAGTCACTCCGTGGCAGGACAGGGACTCGAACCTAGGCCTCCCACTCCCAGTCAGGTATCAAATCTCAGCTTCCCACTGCAGGTGCCCCGGCTCTGAGGACGACTTGAAACGCAGTGGCCCTGGGGAGGCCAGCTGCGACTGTGGCATTCTTTCACTTCACGTTTTCACTTCGGGTCAGAAAAACCCCAGGCACACCTTTTCCTGAGCAGTTTCCCAGGCCTCAGGTTCCCCTCCCAGACGCTCAGCATGAGTTCGGTTCCCAGCTGCGGCCCCCGACACCAACCCCCGCGTGGACACCAGCCCCCGCATGGACACGTCCCTGTGGAAAGCATGTCAGGTGGTTTCTGGGCCCTGGCATTTTTGTTAGGAGGAGAAAGCACAAGGTTGGTTGGTTCTCTTTTTATCTTAAATTTGCACAGCGTCGGATCACAAAATGTTTTTGTATGCATGAGTGGTTTTTAATATCTGAAACTCTATTGACACCCTGATAATAAAAAAAAAGTATGAATCCTTTTCCCTAAAAAACGCACAGACATAAAGTCGTATATACACGATGAAAGGACTGATACTCCATCAGAGCCCAGCCATGACCCCGGTTGAAAAGCTATGATGGAAGTCATCAGCCCATTTGCGATACCTGTTTTGTATCACAATCAGAGTGGGACAGGTATTGTTATTGTCATTTCACAGATGAGAAAAGGGACTCAGAAAGTCGAAGGGACTTGCCCAAAGTCACATGACAGAGGTGGAACTAGAGTAACTGCTCAGTGTGGCAAGCACCAGGTCTCTCCATGCTGGGCATTCAGACATAGCCTGGAAGAAGGCCCCGTCCAGAAGCCAGATGTTCTAACTCCGAAAGGGGTTTCTGTCTGCCCAGAGAGAAGACAGAGCTGGGCTTCCTGCTGCTCTGTGCCTCCTGTTGTCGGGTGTCGTGTTGTTGGGATCTCTATCCTAATGCCTGCATTTCCTGCCCTTGCTTACTTTGGACAATAACCGCATTTTGGTGGCCACGCCAGGCTTTAGTGAGGCACAAATGCCAACTGCCACCACCCCCAGCATCTCTCTTCTGGGCTGGAGTCTACACGGGGTAAGCCATTCCCTGTCTGGAGGGAGCCGTCTTCCAAGAGCAACAAGGGAAGAGAGTTCCTGGAGGGGACTAGGGCAGCCTGGGTGCAGGGAGCCTCTTATCTCAGCCCCCTGAGGTAGAAGCTTCCAGAAGAGGTAGGATGGGGACATGGGAGCTGAGAAAAGCTTGTACTGTCACTTGTGACCAAGGTGGAGAGGTGGGCTGGCACCGCTTTCTGTCTCAGCTCAGATGGGACCTTGACAACACTCAGCAAAGGGCGTCTGTCTTGGGAGACACCCCTGCCCAGCTTCTCGGGCTAGGGCCACCTCTACGCCTGCCGCACAAAGTCTTTGCCTTGTCACTCGGGGGATGTGGAATCTAGTGTCAGCTCTGTCACTAATATGTTGGGTGATTTTAGGCAAATTACATCCCTATCCTTGGTCTGTTTTCTTGATGGTAAAAATGATGAAATTAGATGAGAGGTTTTCAATCTGGTCCTGGAGGAACTTGGACTGCCTTGAAGAGAGGATATAGATGACATGAACTCAGATTTTACCTATTTTATAAGTGAATTCATTGATGTAAAACACATTTGCTCTCTTAAAATTTTTGAAACTGCTAGATTATAACAATAAGGACTGCTACTTATTAAGCTCTCATGATGGGCCATGTATGTTATTCTTAACAACCTCATGGGACAAGTAGACTATCCCCCATTTGAAGCTACGCATTACTAATTACAACACCTCCAATGACAACACCTCCATGTATTGTATTCATTTACTTAAATCCATTTTACAGAGGAGAAATAAGAAGACTGAAGCATTAGGTATTTTGAATGAGGCCACCCAGCTGGGATTTAAACCTACATGGTCTGCTCCCATCTCCCTCACACTGTTACTTGGGGTCTACTCCATCCGAGATAGACCCTTTCCATCCAAGATAGCCCCTTTCCATCCAAGTGGGTTTCATTCATTCATTAATTTATGTTATTTTTGAGGGGAATGAGGGCCTCACTGTATTGCCCAGGCTGGCCTAGAACTCCTGGACTCAAGCGATCCTTCTGCCTTAGCCTACCCAGTAGCTGGGACTGCATGTGTACTCCACTGTGCTCAGTTTGGTTTTTATTAATTGAATAGTTTTCGAGCACCTGCTACATAGCAGGCATTGTGCTGAGGTCCTGAAGATCCAGAAATAACAAAGGCTCAGTCCCCAACCTTTACAAGCTAAGTGGTGTAACCTCACTGAGCTTCCATTATCTATGGAATAGTAACAGCCACAACCTTTTTTTTTTATCAAGAATAATCTTTATCAACACCACAATTAGTAAAAGTTATAGTATTTAAAAAATATCCCAGAATCTACCATGGGGAACAAGCACTAGGGAATAAACATAAAAGCATAAGAGCAAATAGTGCCCTAATGTGTTGTGTTAAACTTTCCATTTGTTTCATTAAATCCATCTTTTCTCCAAGTAAGGCAAAGGTTATATAGCAAAAGATGACATTTGTCACATGAGTGGTTCATAAAACGGAAGTGGCTGTGCTTCCGAATCTTGTTCACAGCGTCTTCCACGCATACTACGTAACACTTAGATATCCTGGGTTTGCTCCCTGCAAGGAAACCAGATGATTGTTCCAACTTTACAAGAGAAACAGACACGGAAACCTAGTCCTTGTAACTAGTTCTCATAGATGTGAGACTCATCTATATGCTCCATGGGCTAAAGAGAAACAAATTATGTGTAATTAAAATAGAGAAAAAATAAATTCAGTTCTTTTCAGGTATAAATGTACATTTAAAATTTCCTAGTAAACAAATAATACTTCTATTAATATAAAGAATCTCCCATATTTCCAAATAATGTTGAACAGACCTTATAATGAATTTTATATTTGATCACTTTTTTGTAAATATAGTTGTGAAAATTGAGTAATATATTCTTCTTTTTAAAAGTTCTCCCCTTAACACACCCTTGCCTGGACAGCGTGGCGCAGCAGGCACCACCGCCAGGAAGAGCAGGCGGACGTCCCTCCTCACTGCTTCCCCTGTCGTTTCCCTTTGGGGTTTTAACATCAAAATATAAACTCTTGTAAGGGCTTAGTCTTCTCACAAAGTAAGATAGCTTTATCCTGTAAAAACATTAGTTCTTTGTCAAAGGTTATGTTCTTCCATCCTCCTCCGTCAGCTGTCAGTACCCTAAAGATCAGTCTTTTCTTCGTGATGACACCTGCATGCGGCTCGCCAACCGTCCAGGTGCGGTTTGCAGCCTAAATGCATGACGCTGTCGAACAGCAGCTCCACCGTTTTCTCACATGCCTGGACGTGCTGAGCTAGTCCCAGCGTTTTCTGCACGTCCCAGCAGATCTTGGACAGGCAGTACTGGAACTCCTCATCACAGTCATTCTTGCTTTTGCCACAGGTCTCATAGCACCTGTCGTGTTGGTTGCAGCACTTTGTCAGGGAAGGGATACCGACGTTCAGACGAACACCAAACAGTGGAGAGCCACATCCATTCGGCGGGGAGGGCTTATAACCATAACGTGGGGAAGGCTTAGATCCGTCGCTGCACTTGTACTGGCAGAGCCCGTCCTCGCCTGCCAGGAGGTCCAGGGCGGCGTTCAGGCACGTGTCTATCGTGTGCACGGCCGTTGCGGATGTCTTCAGCGTGGCCCTCCAGTCGGGGGTCTGGGCCTGCTCCTGGCACCCCACGGCGGCGGCCAGCAGCGCCAGCAGGAGCGGGAGCGGGAGCGCGGGCCGCGGGAGCCGGGCCATACGCGCAGCGCCGGGCCGCGCCGGGCTCCTCGGCCCCGGGCCCTAGGCAGCTGCGCGGTCCCGGGCTGAGCGGCCGGTGCGGGCTCCACGCCCACGCCTCCGGCCCGGCCCGGCCCGTCGCCCTCACAGGCCCGCCTCCCGGCGGCCGAGACCCACAGCCACAACTTTTATATCACAGAGTTATGTGGATTCAATTAGATGGTGGCTGCGAGAAATATTTGGTAGAATTAAAATTCCACACCAATGTTGGTTCGCGCGGTTATTGATCTGGTGGAGCAGAAAGATTAGCGCAGAACCGGTTACCATCCCCACAGAGTAGGGCTGGGCACCTCAGGTGTGACCATGGGCTGTGGTTGGCTTCACTGGCCGGGAGACCAGCTCAGAAGGAAGGTCAGGAAGGAAGAGGAGCCAGGGAAAGGGACCCGGGGCAAAGGAGCAGAGGCCAGGAAGCGGGACGACCTGGGGAACAGTGAGGCAGCCAGGTGCCCAAGGTCTCCTTGGGCAAATTCCAAATTAGTGTGTAGTTACCTCCTGTGTCAAGCTCTCTTCTAAATGCATTTTACGTATGAATTCACTCAATCCTCATAACAGGAATTATCTATACAGGTGGGTGACCATCATCATCCCCATTTTACAGAGAAGGAAACTGAGGCACAGAGAGGCCAGGGCACTGATCATTCCTAAGCCTCTGCTTCTTCCTCTGCAAATGAGCACACATAAGGGAGATTTGAAAATGCTGCAAAGATCCAAGAAGCCACTTTGCTCAGGAAGCCACAGACCTCTCTTTGTCTCAACTCCCAATCCCTAAGAACCTCTAGCAGGGTCAGGAGTAAGGAGAGTGAGGAACTCACTGTGGGCACAAAATTTAAACAAGTGCCAAAAAATTATAATAATTTCTGTTTCGAGTATAAATAAAATATTTAAACTTTATAAAATGATAGTGTGGGCCGGGCGAGATGGCTCACGCCTGTAATCCCAGCACTCTTTGAGGCCAAGGCAGGCAGATTGCTCGAGGTCAGGAGTTCGAAACCAGCCTGAGCAAGAGTGAGACCCTGTCTCTACTAAAAATACAAATAAATTAATTGGCCAACTAAGAATATATAGAAAAATTAGCTGGGCATAGTGGCATATGCCTGTAGTCCCATCTACTCAGGAGGCTGAGACAGGAGGATCGCTTGAGCGAGGCTGTGAGCGAGGCTGACACCACGGCACTCACTCTAGCCTGGGCAACAGAGTGAGACTCTGTCTCAAAAAATAAATAAATAAATAAATAAAATGATAGTGTGAGTTTTAATATACCTACCTTTTGACTTTTCAATAGTAATTACTTTATGCTGGGAATTAGCTATGCTCCCAGCAAAATCGGGTCCTTTGGCTGGTTCGTTGCAAGGGATATGGAAATAATAGAAATAGAGAATAGAGAAATAATAAAGAGACACAGAGACAAAAGCATAGTTTAAAAGATGGGGGAGTGAGGAGGTCCTCCAGCATTCCTGTGAGCTGTGAGGCCACAAGCGAAGTCCCACATCAGTATTTATTGCTACATCGATTAGTTGCCAGTGACAACAGATTTACATAATAACAGACAGTTTGTTTAGGTTTTAAGTCTCCCCCAAATCTTCTAGAGACCCCTTAATTAACTCTATCTCTGTGGGCATACGATTACAAAACTTTTCTAAGATTAATTTCTAAGTCCTAAGATAAAATTATCATTTAGCACCTCAATTTTCTCATTCTGTAAAAGAAATAAAAGAAATTGAAAAAAGAAAAAAACTTATCACTTAGCAGAAAGGCTAAACAGAAATATAGAGCCTCTATATTCCTTTATCTAGTTTCTTGTCAATCAAGACAAGTGATCAGGAGTGAAGCAAGAACTGCCCCTTAGGCCAATTGTCTCTAGCTGCAAGTGACTGCGGAGTGGGGTAGGGTCCGCATTCTTTCATCAATTCTCAACCTGTGACCACATACTGAGCCTTGTCTTACAGAGGCATCAGGCACAAGCCTTCAGGTCTGAGAGATGGGCATCGCCAGAGCGCCAATGCTCCCGATCAGTGAGGAGAGGCAGCTTTTGATCTGTGCACTAACACATTCACATATTCCTGCAAGGCAAAGCCCTGCGCAACTCCTGAAATCTTTTATGCCTCTTTATAGGCCAACAACTTTAGTGTTTTAATGTTTAAAGAATATGTAAGATGTCCATAGAGAGGCACATATGTTCCGCCTGGCCTCGGGCAAGGCACTGCCTTCCGGTCTAGTCTGGGGAAAGGCTGCTGTCCCTCCTTCTTCTCTAAGATGTTCTACAGCAGCCTGCAAGTTCTCTTCCATTACATCTACTCATAAGTCTTCTAAACTCTCCTAAGGGATGAAGCCTTTTGCTCAATGTTTTGTTTTTAAGATTTATCGTTGTTGGTACATATCGTTCTAGTTCATGCTCCCTGCTTCACAGTATTCCTTTGTATGGATAGACTACAACGTATTTATCCATTTTCCAGTTGACGGACATTTAGATTATTTCCTTTTGTTTTTCTTTGCTATTTCAAAAATGCTGAAGCCCACACAGTGGCATGTGCCTGAAGCTCCAGCTACTTAGGTAGCTGAGAAAGGAGAATTGCTTGAGGTCAGGAGTTCAAAACCAGCCTACTGGGCAACATAGCAAGATTCTATCTCTAAAAAAAAAAAAAAAGCAAAAAATCCCAAACATGCCAAAACAGACATTCTTGCACATGTCCCCTTGGGCAATTGTGCAACTTGTGCAGTGGCATTGGAGCATATTCCCAGGAGCGCAACCAATGCACGCAAGGGAAGCTGGTACATCTTCAACTATCTTCAACATCACTGGATTTTGCAAAACTGCTCTCCAATGTAGTTGTGTCAAATTATACCCTCACCTCAGTGAGAGTTCTTGTTCCACATCTGCTCCAACACTCAGGATTGTCAGACTTATTTTTTATTTTTGCCAATCTCAGGGGAAACTTGTATTTCTCTGTCTGCTACTGAGGATAAGCAACTTTTCAAAGGATTATTGGCCACTTCTCTTTCATGCCCACTATTTTTCTGCATTGCAGTTTCTCTCCTTTTTCTTAAGCAACCTTGCCTGTGATCATCTGTTTTATCATCTTTTCAAAGAACTAGCTTTGGTCTTTGTCAGCTCTTTCTAGTCTCTGTTGCTTTGCCATGTCATTAGTTTCTGTTCGTATTATTTCTAGCTTCTGCTTTCTTTGGATTTATGCTGTGGCCCTTCTTATAATTTCATGGATTGAATGTTAGCTTATGGTCTTTTTTCTTTTGTAATATGAGCATTTAGGGCTATAAATTTCCCTTTCCCTACCACTGAGTTGCATTCTACACATTTTCATGTGTCACAATTTTATAATCATTCAATTCTAAGAATTTTCTATGTCCTTTATGACTTTTTGACCCAGGTATAATTCAGACATGTGATTTTATTTTATTTATTTATTTGAGACAGAGTCTCATTCTGTCGCCTGGGCTAGAGTGCTGTAGCCTCATCATAGCTCACTGCAAACTCAAACTCCTGGGCTCAAGAAATCCTCCTGCCTCAGCCTCCCGAACAGCTGGGACTACAGGTGCACACCACTCTGCCCAGCCAATTTTTCTATTTTCAGTAGAGACGAGGTCTCGCTCTTGCTCAGGCTGGTCTCGAACTCCTGAGCTCAAATGATTTTCCCTCCTCAGCCTCTCAGAGTTCTAGGATTACATGCCTGAGCCATACATGTGATTTTATTTTATTTATTTATTTTTTTTTTTGAGACAGAGTCTCGCTTTGTTGCCCAGGCTAGAGTGAGTGCCATGGCGTCAGCCTACCTCACAGCAACCTCAAACTCCTGGCTCAAGCAATCCTCCTGCCTCAGCCTCCCAAGTAGCTGGGACTACAGGCATGTGCCACCATGCCCGGCTAATTTTTTGTATATATTAGTTGGCCAATTAATTTCTTTCTGTTTATAGTAGAGACGGGGTCTCACTCTTGCTCAGGTTGGTTTCGAACTCCTGACCTCGAGCAATCCTTCTGCCTCGGCCTCCCAGAGAGCTAGGATTACAAGCGTGAGCCACCGCGCCCAGCCCATACATGTGATTTTAAAGCTCCATACCTATGAACTTCATTAGTCATATTTTCTAAATAAATTGCATGTGGTCAGAACATGATTCATATATTACAAATAATTTTAAGTTTTTTGAAATTTACTTTCACCTAGGACTTAATCAATTTTGGTAAATGTCCATATTTCCTTCAAAATAATGTGTATTCCTCAATTATTGGGTGCTAAGTTCCACATATGACTATTATTAGATCAAGCTTGTTAATCATATGTTCAAATATTATATATCCTTAATTGTAATATGTTGTCTGTTAATCTATCAATTCCTAAGAAGAAATGTTAAAAAAAATTCTCACTATTCAATTTGAATTAAATTCAATTGCACAAATATTTATTGAATACCTATTATATACCAAGACACTATTCTAAGCCCTCATGATATATCAGTGAACAAAACAGTCAAAGGTCAGCCGGGCATGGTGGCTCTCACCTGTAATCCTAGCACTCTGGGAGGAAGATAACTCAAGATCAGGAGTTAGAGACTAGCCAGAGCAAGAGTAAGATCCCCGTCCTTACTGAAAATAGAAAAAAAGTTAGTCAGGCATAGTGGCACATGCCTGTAGTCCCACCTACTTGGGTGGCTGAGGAAGGAGGATCACTGGAGCCCAGGAGTTTGAGGTTGCAGTGAGCTATGATGATACCACTGTACTCTAGCTGGGACAACAGCATGAGACTCTATCTCAAAAATAAAAAATGAAAAAAACAGTCAAAGGTCCTGGACCTCATAGAGCTTATATTCTATTGGAACAGATAATAAATGATGAAACATAATAAATAGGTAAATTATGTACAATAAATTAAATGTTAGGAGGTGATAAGGGATATGGAAAAAACGAAGAATAGGTCAGTGCAAAGGGAAACAAAAGGGCTGAAGGTTGGGGTGAGTTATGGTGTGAGATGGAAAGGTCAAGGTAGGTATCTCTGAAAAAGTAAAATCTGAGCAAAGACTTGCAAAAGGTAAGGAAGCAAGCCAAGCAGATCTCTGGAGAAAGGGTGTTCCGGCAGAGGGAACAGCCAGTGCACAGGCCCTGAGGCAGGAGGGAAGACTGATCAAGAAGCCGACTTGGCTAAGGCTGGGTGACAGGGGAAGCATGGTAGAAGGGAGGTCTGGGAGGTGATGGGACCAGGACACATAGGCCTTTTAGGCCATTGGGAGGTTTTGGCTTTTACAGTGAATGAAATGAGGAGCTACACACGGTTTAGGTCTGAGCAGTGACGTGATTTGACTTGTATTTTAAGAGGATCACCCTGGCTGCTATGTTGAAATTAGACTAGAAATGGGCCTTGATAAAAGCAGGGAGCCCAGTTAGGAAGCTATTGCAGTAAACCAGGTAAGAGATGATGCCTGGGTTTTTTTAAAAACCTAAAGTTAATCAATGTCTTTCCCTACTTCCTAAATATAGTTTTACCTCTATTCAACTCTTGTCTTGAATTATTATCATTCACAATTTTATTTCAACTTTGTTTTATACTCTCTAAATTACTCACTATTATTGTCTTATAAAGACATTTGCTTTTATTTACTTGTATATATTCATCAACTTACTTGCTCACTATTTCTTCTTCCCTTTCTTTCTCCCCTCTAGGTTGAATTTCCTTTAAAAAAAACTACATCCTTTTGATGTTCCTTCAGTAAAAGTCTGGTAATGAATAATTTTCTTTGTATTTTTTTTACCTCATTCTTGAGTGATAGTTTAGGTAGGTATAAAACTCTAGGTTGACGTTTTCTTTATCTTATGGCTTCCACTGTTGCTACTGGAAAATCTGCTTTAAAAATTAGTTATGGCCGGGCGCGGTGGCTCACGCCTGTAATCCTAGCTCTCTGGGAGGCCAAGGCGGAAGGATTGCTTGAGGTCAGGAGTTCGAAACCAGCCTGAGGAAGAGCGAGACCCCGTCTCTACTATAAATAGAAAGAAATTAATTGGCCAACTAATATATATACAAAAAATTAGCCGGGCATGGTGGCGAATGCCTGTAGTCCCAGCTACTCGGGAGGCTGAGGCAGCAGGATTGCTTGAGCCAGGAGTTTGAGGTTGCTGTGAGGTAGGCTGACGCCATGGCACTCACTCTAGCCTGGGCAACAAAGCAAGACTCTGTCTCAAAAAAAAAAAAATTAGTTATGATTCTCTTGCTGCTAATTTGTCTTTTCACTCTTATTGTCTTAAATTTTTCTGTGTCTTTGGCATTGTGGTATGTATGATATATGATGTATGTGAAAGTGGAATATGTTTTTTTAAATGCTTCTTGGGGTTCACCATGATTTCTAAATCTGAATAGTAATGTTTCTCATGAATTTTTTTTTTTTTTTGAGACAGAGTCTCACTTTGTTGCCCAGGCTAGAGTGAGTGCCGTGGCGTCAGCCTGGCTCACAGCAACCTCAATCTCCGGGGCTCAGCGATCCTACTGCCTCAGCCTCCCGAGTAGCTGGGACTACAGGCATGCACCACCATGCCTGGCTAATTTTTTGTATATATATTTTTAGTTGGTCAATTAATTTATTTCTATTTTTGGTAGAGACGGGGTCTCGCTCAGGCTGGTTTCGAACTCCTGACCTTGAGCAATCCGCCCGCCTCGGCCTCCCAAAGTGCTAGGATTACAGGCGTGAGCCACCACGCCTGACCTCTCATGAATTTTTGACAATTCTTTACTATTATCTCTATGACTGTTGCCTCCCCAATGCTCACCACTAATTTTCTCTATTTGTCAGTTCTAATATTCCACTTGGATACAAACTTGTTCATTCAGTCATGTCTCTTAACCTCTCTTTCATATTTTTAATCTTTTCCTCTCCTTTGTTGTGAGAAATTTCTTCAGATCTGTTTTCTTTTTATTTCTTTTTTTTTTTAATTTTTTTTCTTTTATTTTTATTTTATAAATTAATTTACTTTTTCCTTTTCATAGATATTTGGTACATCTGTACAGATCTGTTTTCAAGATCAATGCTTTTCAACTGGTCTATTCTGCTCTTTAGCCCATCCTTTAAGGGCATCTTTTTTCAATGACTTTATTTTTTATTTCCAGAAATTCTACTTGATTCTTTATCAAATCTACCCAGACAATCTCTCATTCTGTACTCTCGTGTTTTTTTATTCTTTATTGTTTAATCAGACTAAACATTTTTATAAGATAGACCCAATAATTATATGAAGTTCTTGGAAATATAATTCTATTTTCTGACATTTCTATGAACTCTTGCTCATGTTTACTTAGATATTTTGTAATTTTCGCATTGTGAGCTCAAATTTTACTGGCCTTTATATGTGGTGATACTGTGCAACCTCTTTAGAAAGTGGATCCTTCTAGAAAAATGTTTAATTTCCTTTCTAATAATGTCTAACAATGAACTATACCATATTTAGTTTCCTGAGATTTTTCTTCAATATTTGGGACATACTTATACTAAAAACTTATTTAGTATCTGACATTCAAATTTAAATGGACTCCTATATTTTATCTAGCACAAAAAATTTATCTTCTATATTTATATTCACACCACTTGATATAAAGCCAAAATCTTTTTTTTTTTTTATTTGAGACAGTGTCTCACTCTGTTGCCCAGACTAGAGTGCTGTGGCGCCAGCCTAGCTCACAGCAACCTCAAACTCCTGGGCTCAGGTGATCCTCCAGCCTCAGCCTCCCAAGTAGCTGGGACTATAGGCATGTGCCACCATGCCTGGCTAATTTTTTCTATATATTTTTAGTTGGCCAATTAATTTCTTTCTATTTTTAGTAGAGATGGGGTCTCGCACTTGCTCGGGCTGGTTTCAAACTCCTGACCTTGAATGATCCACGCGTCTTGGCCTCCCAGAGTGCTAGGATTACAGGCATGAGCCACCACGCCCGGCCAAAGCCAAAATCTTATCTCCTATCCCCAAATAGTTGTTAAAACTTCAGTACTATGGATAAAGAAAATGTGGTGTATATATATATATATATATATATATATATATATATATATATATATATACTGTGGAGTACCATTCATCCATAAGAAAGAATAAAATAATGTCTTTTGCAGCAACCTGGATGGAACTAGAGGCTATTATCCTAAGTGAAGTAACTCAGGAACAGAAAAATAAATGCTACATGTTCTCACTTATAAGTGGGAGCTAAACTATGGCTACACAAGGTCACACAGAGTAGTATGATGGACATTTGAGACTCACAAGGGGAGAGGATGGGAGGGGTGAGATATAAAAATTATCTATAGGGGCTGGGCATTATGGCTCCAATTGTAATCCCAGCACTTTGGGAAGCTGAGGACAGAGAATTGTTTAAGGCCAGGAGTTCAAGACTAGCAGCAACAGAGTGAGATCTCATCGCTACAAAAAATTTAAAAATTAGCCAAGTATGTTGGTATGCACCTGTAGTCCTAGCTACTAGGGAGGCTGAGGCAGGAGGATTGCTTGAGCCCAGGAATTGGAGGTTGCAGTGAGCTGTGATGATGCCACTGCACTCTAGCCTGGGTGACAGAGCATGATCCTGTCTCAAAAAAAATTTTTAAAGTAATTACCTATGGGGTACAATGTACACTGTTTGTTTGACAGGTGCACCAAAAGCCCAGACTCGACCACTATATAATATATACATGTAATAGAATTTAAAATTTTTAAAAAGAGGACAAACAAATCATTTCATGATTAAAAAAAAAAAAAGGAAATTCAGCACTTTACTTACCAAAACTAGCAAACAAACAAACAAAAAACTATCAACCTTATCACTCCAGATTCCATTTCTTCCTGATTTTTATTTTCAATTTGTTTTTTGACCTTTGGGGATTTCCCTTGCTTTCAAAGCAAAGTTTTAGGATTAGCCTTCTGGAAAACAAAAGGCCAAAAGTCACACAGATCATTTCTGCCTGTTGCATTCCCACCTACCTTCCCTGAAGCAGACACGTGGATGGAACAAGGGTAAAATACATGGGAATAAAATATAAATTGATGTATACCTTGTTATACCAATTTCTGTGAATTTGGAAGTATTGCATGGGTAAAATACTATAAAGTCATGTAATCACTATTAAAAACTTTTTATATGAAAAAATAAAAACAAGCAAAAAATATATAAATTGACTTTCCAACATGTGCTCCATCCACAGGTAAAGGTTGTGGCGAGAGTCAGCTATCAGGTGAGATCATCAATGTGCTGACTTCAAAAGACTCTTTTCTTCTCATTGTACTGCAGCAAAACCTTCTTGGCAAGCCCAGTGGAAGCCAAAGGACCCACCTCATGGAGGGATGCTGGCTGATGGAGACAGCCAATGGCTCCAAGGATGACTTGGATTTCAACCCCATGAAGGATTACATGGTCCTGAGTGATTCCCAGAAGATAGCCATTGCGGTGTTGTGCACCCTTTTAGGCCTGCTAAGTGCCCTGGAGAACCTGGCCGTGCTCTATCTGATTCTGTCCTCCCGCCGGCTCTGCAAGAAGCCCTCATACCTGTTCATTGGCAGCTTGGCTGGAGCTGACTTCCTGGCCAGTGTGGTCTTTGCATGCAGCTTTGTAAATTTCCATGTCTTCAATGGCGTGGATTCCAAGGCCATCTTCCTGCTGAAGATTGGCAGCGTGAGCATGACCTTCACAGCCTCTGTGGGCAGCCTCCTGCTGACTGCCATCGACCGCTACCTCTGTCTGCGCTACCCATCTGCATATAAAGCTCTCCTCACCCGTGGGAGGGCACTGGTGACCCTGGGCATCGCCTGGGCCATCTCGGCACTGGTCTCCTACCTGCCGCTCATGGGATGGACTTGCTGTCCCAGTCCCTGCTCCGAGCTTTTCCCGCTGATCCCCAATGACTACCTGCTGGGCTGGCTCCTGTTCATTGCCCTCCTCTTCTCTGGCATCTTCTACACCTACGGGCACGTCCTCTGGAAGGCGCATCAGCACGTAGCCAGCCTGGCTGAGCACCAGCACCGGCAGGCGCCAGGCATGGCCCGGATGAGGCTGGATGTGAGGTTGGCCAAGACCCTGGTGCTGGTGCTGGCTGTGCTGCTCACGTGCTGGCTCCCGGTGCTGGCGCTCATGGCCCACAGCCTGACCGCCCCGCTCAGCGACCAGTTCAAGAAGGTCTTTGCCTTCTGCTCCATGCTGTGTCTTGTCAACTCCATGGTCAACCCTGTCATCTATGCCCTGCGGAGTTGGGAGATCCGCTCCTCTGCCCATCGATGCCTGGCCCGCTGGAGGAAGTGTCTGAGGGACATTGGGTCTGAGGGGATAAATGAAGCCCCAAGGTCCTCAGCCACCGAGACAGAGGTTGACATGAAAACCAGCCCGTGGGCGGATTCCGGAGACCCGTACTGCTGACTGCTGGTGCAGCTTCCTTCACAGTTTTAAACGGCCCAAGTCAGAAATCATTTCACTCCCTGGAGGAGAGAGAAGGGTCTCGGCCCTCTCATCCCACTCAAACCAGGACACTTCCCTATTTTTGCTGATGGAGTGTTGGGACGACCCCTGGTGAGTGGCCTGGCCATGCCCACCTGCGCACAGCTGCGGGGTAGCTAGGCTTGCAGATGGCAAGGTGGGCAGCGGGCAAAGGCCTGGCACAGGCTCAGTTCGTGGGACCGTCCCAGCAAGATGACTCAGTGCCCGCATCCTCCAGAGACCACAGGAGCCAGAGGGAGCCTTCAGGCCCAGCGGGGAAAAACTTGGAGGACATCTGAGAAGAAGAATGGATTTTTCTCCTGGGAACTCAGGGTATCCGATGGGATGGCTGGCCAGCCCTTGCTCCTGCTCAACTGCTGGAGCCTCCTGGGTTCTGGAGCTATGAAAGACCCCACCTTCAGGTCACCTTTGCTGCTGAGGACCAGGAACTATGATGGGATGAGGGCCAACGGTGCCAACCTGGCTGTTTCAGAGATAAATAACAAGACTACAGTTCAGGGCCTCTTGGTGTTAGGGCAAGGGCCCTTCCTGACATCCTGAAAATCCCCATGCACAGCAGCCACTGTGACCTCTTAAGTCCCTGGGGAATGCAGAGGAGGCTGGGATCGCCTGAGACACAGACTCTTCGGAGAATTTTGTTGACCCCGTGAGGTCCTGCCTGGTGGTGCTGCTGGAAGCAGACGGTGTCCCAGTCTAACCTGACTCTGAGAAGAAGGGCAATATTCATGAAGATTTTATCAACCCCAAATTGTTCCCCATCCCCCTCAATCCATCCCCTTTGTCTTTTCCATGCCCCAACAGCACACAGCAAGCAGAGCAGGTGGGAGGAGGGGCAGTTCCCCTCCCATCTGCCAGGCACAGGCTGACATTCCACAGTCCATGTCCCCAGCCAGAGAACAGCTGTGTGCTTTTGAAGGTCCCAGAGTGTCTGTATTTTACATGTCAGGGAGGCTGGATGCCCCCTGCAGAGGCTTGAAACAGCAGACAAGAGAAATTGTTGGTGGCAAGGAGGATCGCAGAGGAATTACAATGTAATTATTTGATTACGCAGATGGAATAAAAGGGATGATATTGATTAAACATGTCTCCTTTTAATACTCTCAAGACAAAGTATCCACTATCCATTCACTTATCCATCCATCTCATAAATACATGCCGGGCTCTGTGCTAGGTCCTGAATATTCAACCACAAATGAGACTCTGCCCCCTTCCTCTGGGGTCTACAATCTACAATCCGGTAGGAAGAGAGCTCATAAGTAAATAAAGAAGATAATCACAAGTGGTACAATGAAGGAAATCGGCAGGGTCATATGACAGGGATGAACTAAGGCAACTTCAGGTGGGGTAGACCTACTTTGTGCTCTGGTCATACATGCTTGCTGGCTTTTATCAAGCCTTTCTATGTGCCGGGCACTGGACTAAATACTTTATTTATTTATTTATTTAGAGACAGAGTCTCACTCTGTTGCCCGGGCTAGAGTGCTGTGGCGTCAGCCTAGCTCACGGCAACCTCAAACTCCTGGGCTCAAGCTATCCTCCTGCCTCAGCCTCCCGAGTAGCTGGGACTACAGGCGTATGCCACCATGCTCGGCTAATGTTTTCTATATATTTTTAGTTGGCCACTTACTTTCATTCTATTTTTAGTAGAGATGGGGTCTCGCTCTTGCTCAGGCTGGTTTCAAACTCCTGACCTTGAGCAATCCTCCTGCCTCGGCCTCCCAGAGTGCTAGGATAACAGGCGTGAGCCACCGCACCAGGCCTGGACTAAATACTTTTAAATGCCTTATTTCACTTAGTCTGCACAATAACCCGATGAAGAGGGTCTTGGTTATGTCCATTTTATGGATGAAGAAACCTCAAAGAGGCAAAGTCACTTGCCTGAGGTCACACTGCAAATGAGCACCCGAGCTGTAGTTTCCAAACTAGTTCTTGTTGGACCCCAAAGCCTGCCCTCTCAGCCACTAACCTCCTGGCCTAGTTCAGTCAGATTCTGCTTGACTCTCTCTCATTAGAGATATTAGTTTTCTGCAACATCAGATCACTGCAACCTTAACTCATCACTGAATTCTCAACGTATTTCATTTCATGCCCCTGTATTAATTTCCTCTAACAAATTCCCACAAACAGGATGACTTTAACAACAGAGATTTATTCCCTCACAATTCTGGAGGCTAGAAGCCCCAAATCAAGGTGTCAGTAGGGCCATGCTCCCCTAAAAGTTCAAGAGGAGGATCCTTGACTCTTTTTTTTTTTGGATCCTTGACTCTTTCCACTTCTGTGGTCCCTGGTGTTCCTTGGCTCGTGGCAACATAACTGCCATCTCTGCCTCTGTCTTCACGTGGACTTTAAACCCCTGTGTCTCTTGGTGTCTTCTCTTTTTTTTGAGACAGAGTCTTGCTCTGTTGCCCAGGCTAGAGTGAGTGCCATGGCATCAGCCTAGCTCACAGCAACCTCAAATTCCTGGGCTCAAGCGATCCTTCTGCCTCAGCCTCCCAAGTAGCTGGGACTACAGGCACGTGCCACCATGCCTGACTAATTTTTTCTATATATCTTTTTTAGTTGGCCAATTAATTTCTTTCTATTTTTAGAAGAGACGGGGGTCTCGCTCTTGCTTAGGCTGGTCTCGAACTCCTGAGCTCAAATGATCCTCCTGCCTCACGCCCAGCCTTGTGTCTTCTTTTAAGGACACTATTCACTGGATTTGGGCCCACCCTAATCTAGTATGACCTCATTTAAATTTATCTAATTACATTGACAAAGACCCTATTTCCAAATAAGGCCACATTTACAAGTTCCAAGTGAACGAGTGAAGTTTTGGGGGCGCAGTATTCAACTCAGTACAGATCCCAAAGACAAAGTCTGCTAGGCTTAAAGAATTCTGCCTCCCCAAACTTCCATCCAAACCTCCTATAAAACCCACACCTCTCCCCTTCCTAGGGGTGTATTAAACATGTAACCTTTGCCAGACTGCTAGGGAGATAAGGGCATGAAAAGCAAGAGGGACACTTACTTTCCTTATCCCTCCTGGTTGTTTGAAAAGAATTTATTTACTCCTCCCAGAAAAACTCTCTATAAAACCCAAGACTCTCCCCCTTTTCTTTTATGGACGCCTTTTTCAGCCTCCACCTGTCTGCACCCAGATGCTCAAAATAAACAGCATTTTGCTACACATGGGGCTTCGTGTGTGTCTCTCTCTCAGCTCTGGACCTCACATTTGGTGCCAAAACCCAGGAGGGCACGCCGGGTGGACATGACCTCCAGGACTCTAGCAGGCAAGGCTTGCAACTTGGGAAGCAGTAGGCAGTGGCAGCTCTCTCCGGGTTTACTCCTAAATCCTGCCTCCCTCTGAGTCCCTGGGTCCTCGTAAGGTTCCCACAGATCTTTCCTGAGCCGTGCAGGGGCCTCTCTCTAACTTGTCTCTGATCCTGGAGTGTAGGCAGCACTCTAGCTCGGCCGAGGTAAGGTAACTGTCCACCTGGGCCCTCCTGAACCAAGCTGAGAGGCAGATATTGGACCATGACTGGAATCTTCTTTGCTGACCTCCAAAGTCTACACCCTGAAATGTAGTCTTCCTGGTGAGTAGGGAGCTCACAAGCTCATTTCCCAATTCCCTCTTTCTAATGTCTCATTTACTTGTCTCGCCTTGAAAAGTCCTGCCAGTTAGCCGGGGGACCCTCAGCCCCTAGGGCCCTGGTTGTACGCAGGGACGCCTGTTCCTACTCGTCTAGTGCTAATCGCTTGCTCCTTCCTCCCATGCCATTCCTTTGTTCTAGGGCCCCCTAGAATTGCGTAGATTCAGCCCCAGGGCTGCTACTCTTTCCAGGAACATGGGAAACTCTCAGCCTACTCCTCCTAAACCTTCTCTGAAGTCTCAAAGCACTAGGTCTCACTGATGAAATTAAGCCAAAAGGACTTATCTTTTACTGTCATACAGCTTGGCCACAGTATAAGTTAGACAGTAACTCTCAGTGGCCTGAAAATGGAACTTTGACTTTAACATGCTCCAAGATCTGGATAATTTTTGTCACTGCAATAGCAAATGCTCCGAAATCCCTTCTGTCCAAGCCTTCTTTGCTCTCCACTCACAACCGTCTCTCTGGCAGAATTGCAATCTGGCACAAATCTTTCTACTACACACTAGACCCCTTCCCAGCTTCCTCCCTCAGCCCCTGAACCACCGGAAATGCCAGATCCTGATCCCTCAGATCTCAGCCCTGCCCCACATAGAACTCCTCCACCGCCACCTGAACCCACCCCACGCCCTCTCCCTAGTCCTCCTACTACGCGCTCCCATTCTGCCCAAATCTTGGGGCCTGCGGATTCCACCGCACGAGGCTTATACCCATGCAGGGGCACGGCTGGGGCGGAAGGCATCGTGTGGGTGCATGTTCCCTTCTCCCGCTCCCATCTCTCCCAGGTAAAGAAAAGACTAGGTTCCTTCTCAACCGATCCTCATGCTTTTATCAAATAATTTGGATATCTGACTCTATCATATGTCCTTACCTGGCATAATCTCTACATAATTCTTTCCTCTGCTTCATCTCCCGAGGAGAGAGTCTGGCTCAATGCCCAGGCACATGGCGACGAAATCCATAGCCGCACCCCCACCCAACCAGTGGGGACCTGCCGTTCCCAGGACAGACCCGTTATGGGATTATCAAATAGGAACCCAAGAGGGGACAGAAGGACGGGCTAAGAGAGATCATAGGATCACATGTCCGTTAGCGGGCCTGGAAAAGGCAGTCAATTATGAAAAACTAAAAGAAATCACACAGGGACGGGATGAAAATGCAGCTCTCTTCCTGTCCGTGCTTACCGATGCCTTACAAAAATAGACAACCCTACCCCTGCTATCCCCAAGAGAATTTTACTTCTCAATATGCATTTTATCTCGCACCCGACATTAGATGCAAACTTAAAAAATTAGGGGATGGTCTTCAAACCCCACAAAGAGATCTGCTAGGAACCACCTTTAAGGTATTTAATAATAGGGATGAGGAGCAACAACTTCAGAAACAAAAGAGGGACCGGGCTAAGTATCAAATGCTAGCAGCCACCATCAACAGACCCCCAGAATGTCCTCAGTCAGACTGAGGAAAGGGGAAAGTGACGCCACCAGGCCCGTGTTTTAAACATAAACAAAACAGGCCACTGGGCAAGACAATGTCCTAATCCTCAGCTACCCCCAGGACCTTGTCCCCTCTGTGGAATGAGGGACCACTGGAAGGTGATAGCAGCTTAGTCCCTCACGACAGAGCCATATCCCTTCCTCACAACAACCGAACAGTCCTGGTCTCGCACTACCGAACCTCCTAGGCCAGCTGCAGGAGACCCATGGTGCCCGGGACCGACAGCCCCCAAGCCGATCACCACATTGGATCCCCAGGTAACTCTGTGAGTGGCAGGTAAACCAGTTTCTTTTCTCATAGACATGGGGACAACATTCTCAGCCCGGCCAGAATTCCACGGACCTACACGACTCTCCTCACTCTCTGTTTGGGGAGTTGACGGTCTTGTCACCCATCCTCTAATAAACCTGCCTGTGACCTGCCATCTAGGCACAAACATCTTCACTCATTCATTTCCAGTTCTCCCTCAATGCCCAACCCCACTACGAGGAATATATATTCTCTCAAAATTACATGTTACTATTTATCTACCTGTCGATCATGGGCCATAGAAAAACACTGCCCTTCTTCTCACAAATTCTCCTCCATCTCCTATACCTTTTTCTGAATCTAAAGTCAACCCCAAAGTCTGGGATATTTCAACTCCCTCAATAGCCACTCACCACTCCCCCATCCAGATACATTTAAAAGACCCTTCCCAGTTTCCTTGCCAAGCCCAATACCCAATTCCTTTACAAGGCCTTCAAGGATTGAAACTTACCAGTACTCGTCTTTCCTCCCAAGGCTTACCTCACCCTACTAACTCCCCAAATAGCACCCCTATTCTGCCAGTATAAAAGCCAGATAGGGCCAGGCATGGTGGCTCACACCTGTAATCCTAGCACTCTGGGAGGCCAAGGCGGGAGGATTGCTCAAGGCAGGAGTTCGAAACCAGCCTGAGCAAGAGCGAGATCCCGTCTCTACTATAAATAAAAAGAAATTAATTGGCCAACTAATATATATAGAAAAAATGAGGCAGGCATGGTGGCGCATGCCTGTAGTCCCAGCTACTTGGGAGGCTGAGCCAAGAGGATTGCTTGAGCCCAGGAGTTTGAGGTTGCTGTGAGCTAGGCTGATAGCTCAGAAAAGAGCCAGATAGATTATATTGCCTAGTCCAAGATCTAAGACTCATTAACCAGGTGGTGAGACCCATCCACCCAGTAGTCCCTAACCCTTACAGTATCCGACCTCTTACTTTTTTTTAATTTTTTTTTTTTGAGACAGAGTCTCGCTTTGTTGCCCAGGCTAGAGTGAGTGCCCTGGCATCAGCCTAGCTCACAGCAACCTCAAACTCCTGGCTCAAGCAATCCTCCTGCCTCAGCCTCCCGAGTAGCTGGGACTACAGACATGCACCACCATGCCCAGTTAATTTTTTTCTATATATATTAGTTGGCCAATTAATTTCTTTCTATTTTTAGTAGAGACAGGGTCTCGCTCTTGCTCAGGCTGGTTTCGAACTCCTGACCTCGAGCAATCCGCCCGCCTCGGCCTCCCAGAGTGCTAGGATTACAGGCGTGAGGACCGCGCCCGGCCAGTATCTGGTCTCTTATCCCCACCCTCCACAGCCCACCATACAGTGCTAGATTTAGAAGATGCCCTTTTCACAATCCCATGACATCCTAACTCTCAAGACATCTTCACTTTCACATGGATAGACAGAGACTCCAGTCACAACAATTTATTTGGACAGTCCTTCCCCAAGGATTTAGGGACAGCCCCCACCTCTTTGGACAGGCACTAGCCTCCGACCCAATCCAACTAAATCTTTCCCCATCTGTCATCTTACAATACATAGATGATTTTTTATAATGCAGTTCCTCTGAGACTATTTCTTGCCAACATACTATACAACTCCTCAGTTTCTTGGTGGAGAAAGGCTATAGGGTAGCTCCCAAAAAAGCACAAATTTCCTTACCTCAAGTAACCTACCTAGGACTAGCCCATCCACCCAGAGAGAGAGAAATTATGGTAGATAGAAAAAATCTTATTACTTCCCCACCTCTTTCCACCAATAAGAGAGATCTCCTCTCTTTTCTGAGATTAGCTGGATATTTCTATATTTGGGTCCCTAATTTCAACATCTTAGCTTGACCTGTATATCAAGCAACCAAAAGGGATCTCAATGAGCCATTAGATCCTACTATAAATATTCGGACCTCTTTTTAAGCCTTAAAAAAATGCCCTGGCTGGCCAGGTGCGGTGACTCACTCCTGTAATCCTAACACTCTATGAGGCCGAGGCGGGAGGATCACTTGAGGTCAGGAGTTTGAAACCAGCCTGAGCAAGAGCGAGACCCCGCCTCTACTAAAAATAGAAATAAATTAATTGGACAACTAAAAATATATAGAATAAATTAGCCACCAATGGTGACTCATGCCTGTAGTCCCAGCTATTTGGGAGGCTGAGGCAGAAGGATTGCTTGAGCCCAGGAGTTTGCGGTTGCTGTGAGCTAGGCTGACGCCATAGCACTCTAGCCTGGGCAACAGAGTGAGACTTTGTCTCAAAAAAATAAAAAAATAAATGCCCTGACCTCTGCTCTGACACTCACACTTCCCAACCTTACCCAACCTTTCCAAGTATATACTGATGAAAGACAGGGTGTAGTGGTGGGAATTTTAACACAATGGCCGAGACACTCAGACAATGGCATACTTGTCCAAGCAGCTGGATTTCACTATCAGGGACTGGCCAGTCTGCCTGACAGCCTTAGCTGCGGCTGCTCTTGTCACAGAGGAAAGTCAGAAACTCCCTTTTGGACAGCCCATCCCTGTCTACTCCTCTCACTCCCTTGCCAATCTTTCTCACCGGGCCCTACAAACTCTGACATCTCGTGTTCAACAGTTTTATCTACTTTTCATAGAAAGTCCACGTATATCCCTGGCCAAAAGCCCTCCTTTAAACCCGGCCACTCTCTTACCTATCTGATCATTCCATGTGTTCTTGCACAGACATGCTGGATTATAAAATTCCCACTTCCCCAGCATTTCTCAACAGCCCATAGCTAGTTCCACTCTCACCTGGTTCGTGGATGGCAGCTCCTATCTGCATGAGAAACAGAGGAGAGCCAGGCGTGCCATGGCATCCCGAGAGAACATTATTGAAAGTAGGCCACTGCCATAGGGACATCTTCTCAAAAGGCTGAATTGGTGAAACTAATCAGGGCACTGACACTCTCAGAGAATGCAACAATTAACATTTATACAGTCTCCAAATACGTCTTTCACATCCTACACTCACTCGCCTCTGCGTGGGAGGAGGGAGGCTTGCTCATTACTAAGTGCTCCCTGATAGTCAACGCGAGCCGCCTACCAAAGGCAGCAGCAGTAGAAAGGGCACCAACTGGGCCATGGCCCCATTACAATCAGCAATAACTTGGTAGATCAAGAGGCAAAAAGAGCAGCCTTGCGAAATCCTCCCGCTCCTGCCAGCCAAATGATAGCTAACTCTCCTGACTCCATTAACTATTCCCCGGAAGAAAAACATTCCCCACTAGAAGCTGGGGCCACTCAATTTGGCCCCTGGCTGCTAAACCAAGGAAAATGCATCCTCCCACGGGAGCAAACATACACTATACTGAGAGAGATACGTAATTCACTACATGGAGGATTTAAACCTCTACTCCGACTCCTAAAACCTCTCATCCACTGTCCAAACCTATCTTCTCTTCTACAAGACATAACCCACAAATGCTCTATTTGTCACTCGGTCTCCCCTCAGGGAGTAGCTAGGCCACACTCCTTTCTTACTCATCAGACACGGGATTGTGTTCCTGCCAAGACTGGCAGATCGACTTTACTTATCTGCCCCCTATCAAAAGAACCAGATATCCCTTCAGGTTCTCATTATGGTTAAAAAAAAGAAGAAGAAAGAAAGAAAGAAAAGAAAAAAACACAAAAAAGAACCAGATATCTTCTCACCATAGCTGACACATTGTCTGGATGGGTAGAGGCATTCCCCGCAGCCTCAGAGAAGGCCTCAGAGGTCTCACATGCGTGTTTGGAACATATTATTCCCCAATTGGGACTCCTCACCTCAACTCAGTCAGACAACTGGCCGGCCTTTATCTCCCAGGTCAGACAGCAGGTCATACAAACCCTGGGCATAGGCTGGGTCCCTCATCGCACACAGACCCCAGTCCTCAGGAAAGGTAGGAAAAATGAACTCCATCCTCAAGGCTCACTTAACGAAACTCACCTCAGAAGCGAAGGAACTGTGGACTTCCCTGTTACCAGTAGCCCTCATGGGAAACCGGGGAGCGCCAAGGGCCCCCACTTTCCTCAGCCCCTTTACACTAACTCTGTTCTCACACTCAGACCTCCCGTCCCTGGAAACCACCCTGGGGTTGGTGAGACAGCTACTCAGAGACTTTGCTAACGAAACTTTCCTGCAATCACAGAGCTCTACTGCACACAATCTGACCGCACAGCCTGGAGACTGGGCTTCATTAAGAACCCCACATCCCAAACCACTCCAACCCAAATGGGGGGCACACCTTGTTCTGTTGACTACACCAACAGCAGCAAAACTCCAAGGTCTCCCAACCTGGATCCACATTTCCCGCCTTAAACCCTACAACAAGGGAGTTATTACCTCTACCCTCTCTTTCTACAGGTTGTTAGGTCCAGAGCAGAGGGAGAGAGAGACACACACAGACACAAAGCCTCATGTGTAGCAAAATGCTGTTTAGTTTGAGCATCTGGGTACAGATGGGTGGAGGCCGAAAAATGTGTCCACAAGAGAAAAGGGGAGCCTTGGGTTTTATATAAGCATCATCCTGGCTGGGTGCGGTGTCTCACGCCTGTAATCCTAGCACTCTGGGAGGCCAAGGCGGAAGGATTGCTTGAGGTCAGGAGTTGGAAACCAGCCTGAGCAAGAGCGAGACCCCATCTCTACTATAAATAGAAAGAAATTAATTGGCCAACTAATATATATAGAAAAAAAATTAGCTGGGCATGGTGATACATGCCTGTAGTCCCAGCTACTCGGGAGGCTGAGGCAGGAGGATTGCTTGAGTCCAGGAGATTTAGGTTGCTGTGAGCTAGGCTGACGCCATGGCACTCACTCTAGCCTGGACAACAAAGTGAGACTCTGTCTCAAAAAAAAAAAAAAGGAAAAAAGAAAGCATCATTCTTATCAGGAGGGATAAGAAAAGTAAGTTCCCCTTTTGCATTTCATTCCCTTATCTCCCTAGGGGTCTGACAACAGCCACATGCCTAATACACCCCTAGGAAGGGGAGAGTGGTGGATTTTGTAGGAGGTTTGGATGGACTTTTGGGGAGGGTGAATTCTTTAAGCCTAACACAGGTCTACTGTAACAGGACCCACCTCCATCCAGCTCACCTGCAGACCAGAAGAACCTGTTTCAAATCTCCAAGTAGATAAATAGAATTCAATCCATCACCCACAAATCAATCTCTTCGTGATGGAACAAGCCCTTTCATACCTCCAACTCAATACCCAATCCTGACAAAGTCCTTTACCAGCAGGAAGTAGTCAGAAAGACAATGCCCACCTCCCAGGCTTTTAATTTTTTTAATTTTTTACCCATGCCTTGCCCTTCCTTTTCTTATATGTATATAATAAAAAGGGTGGAATGTTAGGCTTAAAGAATTCACCCTCCCCAAACTTCCATCCAAACTTCCTATAAAACCCACCCCTCTCCCCTTCCTAAGAGTGTATCAGGCATCTAGCTTTTGCAAGATCCTAGGGAGATAAGGGAATGAAATGCAAGAGGGGAACTTACTTTCCTTACCCCTCCTGGTTGTTTGAAAATAATTTATTTGCTTCTCCCAGAAAAACCTTGTATAAAACTCTTCCCTTTTCTCTCATGGACACTTTTTTCTGGCTTCACCCACCTGCAACCAGTTGCTCAAAATAAACACCATTTTGCTACACATGAGACTTCATGTGTCTCTCTCTCTTGGCTCCGGACCTAACGAATTCCACCCTCTGGGCTGTGTTAAGCAACAGTCACTAGGTTATCCTCCCCCACAAGATGAGCTGCGGGTTTGCCTCTGTGTCCCCAGTGCTCAGTGGGGACACAGCAGAGTCTGAAGGGATCTGGTCAGTGTCTGTGGACATGAACTGTCTGAAAAGCTCTTTAGTGTGCTTTTGAAAATCAAATTATATTTTAACCCACATACCTATCTTTTTGTCAAGCTAAGAAATGGCATAAATTGTTGCTGTTTTGTTTTACTTTGGGGGGATTTTTTTTCTTTTGTTTTGTCTTAAGACAAGGTGTCATTGTCTTGCCCAGGCTGGGCTTGAATTTCTGGGCCGAAGCAATCCTCCTGCCTCATCCTCCCAAGTAGCTGGGACTACAGGAACACACCAGGCATACATTTTTAAAGGTGATTTTGCATGTTCACATATTTGTGATTCTTTAAATTTGGAGCATGCCTTTCTTTATTCACTAGTGGTCTCCTTTCTTATTTTAGCAAAGAAAATATCCCACTGCTTAGCACAAATTGGCAGTAAATATTTGTTGAATGAATAGAATTAGATTCTAAAAATCCTTTAATTCAATGCACTCCTACACTTTCTACTTTTACAGTTAAATTACACTCTGTTAGAGTGATTAAATTTTGTACCCTATTTCTGATTTAAGTAGAGAAGCAGAGTTTATGGAGGGGAAGAGCAAGGGAGCAAAAGGAACCCTGGATATCACTGGGAACTGCTCTCATTTACATGAAGGAAGAGGCCCAGACAGTGGACAAGACTTGTCCAAGGAGACCAACGAGGTAGTGACCAGTGCAAGAAATCCAGGTTCCTAACTTCCAGTTCTGCCCACTGTAACACAATGCCTCTCACCTGCCGCTGCAGGTTTATGTGTTGATTATGTGGCTAAGGAAAGATAAAGGGCATTTACTTTCCCAAGACAAGTCCTATAACATCATTATGCACTCTGATCACTACATACATGTGGATGAGTGATTGTGGTTTTTTTAAGGTGTTCATGCTTACTGTTTGGGACGATATTTCAACATAATCATGCATAAAGGTCAATGCATGATCCACGCGTGATCAGCCACTGCATAGCACATGCACCATAGAGATGAAAGGCATGCTGCAACCCTGGTCGGGGTCCTTGCCTGCAAGAGTGGCCACTGCGTTGGTGCTCTAGGGCTTGGACCCTGGCTAGCCAGAAAATAAACCTCCTCTTGTGTGATTGCATCCTCGATGTCTCTGCTTTTCTGTCCGGTGGGGCTGTGGAAGGTCGGTCCCTAACACTTCCAGGGTGCAAGAGAGAAGTGAGGGGGAGATCCAAGCTCTGACTCCTCCCAGGGTGCAAGAGAGAAGTGGGGGGGGGCGGGTCCGTGAGGAGAAACAGAGAGAAGTGGTATGGACAAAGGCATAGATTTCACATCAGAAGACCTGGGTTCTAGTCCCACCTCTGACCCAAACTAGCTGTGTGATCTCGAACAACTCCTTTCCCCTCTCTGGTCCTCAGCTTCCTCCTTTGCAGAAGTGTCAGGGATGGTGCCACGCATCTCCAAGTCCCTTCTAACTCTGATATGCTGCCATTTTGTAACCGGTATGTGGGGACTGATTGTGCCATGTGGCATCATGAGACTTCTGACTTGCAAGCTTCCTGCACTGATGGCCTCACCTCCTGTTTGAGCATGTACAACACGTACAAATTGTAGAGGGACTGAGCTACCTCCCTGCCAGGCAAGGTTCACACAGACACTCTTTCAGCCTGGGGTCTCTTGACTCAAAATTTTCTGACTCTGATGTCTAAAAATGTTCCTCTGTGGCGACCTGTGCTTGGGGGTCTCATTTTTCTAGTTAGATGCTAACTAAGTTCTTTGAAATGTCTCAGAATTCCCAAACCAAGCTTGATGCATAGTAGACAGACAGAATGAGCACACTGGCTCTTCCTCTTTCAGTGTCCTCTTTTTTTGTCTTCTCTCCCCTCATAGTGCTTCCCCATCCTCCCTCTAGTTTGTTATTTCTGCCAGAGCTGTTAACAATATCCTTCCAATCCGGTGGGGATACCAGATTGCTCTTCTACACAACAGCTCAAAAGCCCCCTGTGGCTACCAATTGCCCACTAAATGAAACCCGTGATCTGACTTCAGCCCTGCAAGATTGCTGCAGCAAAAACAACTACTCCCGGCTGGGCATAGTGTCTCACGCCTGTAATCCTAACACTCTGGGCAGCGGAAGTGGGAGGATCGCTCAAGGTTAGGAGTTCAAGAACAGCCTGAGCAAGAGCAAGACCCTGTCTCTACTAAAAATAGAAATAAATTAATTGGCCAACTAAAAATATATAGAAAAATTAGCCAGGCCTGGTGGCACATGCCTGTAGTCCCAGCTACTGGGGAGGCTGAGGCAGCAAGATTGCTTGAGCCCAGGAGTTTGAGGTTGCTGTGAGCTAGGTTGATGCCACAGCACTCTAGCCAGGGCAACAGAGTGAGACTGTGTCTCAAAACAACAAACAACAACAACAACAAACGACTACTCCCAATGGACTGCTTAAATGTGAGCTCTCCGCACACACTAGGGCCTAGTGGCTGTTAGGTCTCGAGCTGAGAGACAAACACACGAAGCCTCATGTGTGGCAAAATGATGTTTATTTTGAGCATCTGGGTGCAAATGGGTGGAAGCCGAAAAAGGAGTCCATGAGAGAAAAGGGGAGCCTTGGGTTTTATAGAGAGTTTTTCTGGGAGAAGTAAATTCTTTTCAAACAACCGGGAGGGATAAAGAAAGTAAGTTTCCCTCTTGCATTCCATTCCTTCATCTCCCTAGGGAACAACCAGGAGGGATAAGGGTAGCAGTTACCAGGGGGGATAAGGAAAGTGAGTGTCCTTCTTGCCTTTCATGCCCTTATCTCCCTAGCAGTCTGGCAAAGGTTACATGCCTAATACACCCCTAGGAAGGGGACAGCGGCGGGTTTTATAGGAGGTTTGGATGGAAGCTTGATGGGGGAATTCTTTAAACCTAACAGTGACTAGGCCTTCCTCACCTGCGTGATTTAACCCCAGAGTTAAGTCCCTTCTCAAGTTTTCGTTAGTCCAACAGCGGAGCGCTGTCAACGCCTCCTTGCGTCTTTCCCCGCTAGAGCGCCAGGGGGCGCTCCAGGGAAGCCGACCCGCAGAGGAAGCGGCTCGGCGGCCAGTCCAGGTTGACCCACCCCCTTTTCCTTCCGAGCCAATCGTTAGCCGCAGTGGGCGGAGCCGCGCGCCCGGCGGCTGCGTGTTAAGGGGCAGCGGCGGCGCCCAGGCGGCAGAGATGCGGGCTCCGGAGGCGAGGCCGTGGCCGAGGCCATGGGCGGTGGGCTATCTGATGCTGCTGCTGCTGCTCTTCCGAGCGGCCGAGCTGGTTCCTCGGGTCCGCCGTCAGAGCGGCTACACCCCCGACTGGCCGAGCCTGGACTCCCGGCCGCTGCCCTCTTGGTTCGACGAGGCCAAGTTCGGGTTGTTCGTGCACTGGGGCGTGTTCTCGGTGCCGGCCTGGGGCAGCGAGTGGTTCTGGTGGCACTGGAAGGGCGAGGCGCGGCCCGACTTCCAGCGCTTCATGAGAGACCACTACCCGCCCGGCTTCAGCTACGCCGACTTCGGGCCGCAGTTCACGGCGCGCTTCTTCCAGCCGGAGGAGTGGGCCAACCTCTTCCAGGCGGCGGGGGCCAAGTGAGTGTCGCGGCGGGGCTGGCGGGGCTGGCGGGGCTGGCGGGGCGAGCGGCGGGGCTGGCGGGGCTGGCGGGGCGAGCGGCGGGGCGGGGCTGGGGGCTCCCCCGGGGCCACTCGGCTGCCCGCCGGACCTCAGAGTGCCCCCGGGTGCTGTGTTTTGCCTCCCGGAGGACGCAGGATTGAAGGTGGCACACCTGGCCGTGAGGAGGAGGTGCGTCTGCCTGGGGATTGAGAAATGAAGGTTTCTGGGAGGTGGTGGGCCCGAAAGCCCTCGCTGCGTGTCGAGAGGCTTGAGCGAGGCGGTCCCTTCTCGATCGACAAGACAGTCAGGATTTTAAATCAGTGGTATGGCGTCTGGTCCTAGTTCAACTGTGAACTTGTCACTTCAGCCTCCTGTGGTGGTAGAAAGGGATCGTAGTAGTTCCTCTCCACTCTAGTGAGTCTAAGATGGAGAGGAAGGGAGCTCTGGTGTGCGGCGTTGTTTGGGCAACTGTACAGATTCTCATTCATCTGCTCTACTCGGTGTCGGAGAAAGTGTGAATCGTTCTGAGGCCAGTTGGAGCTTGTGGGTGGTTGGTCAGAGGACTGAGAGAGTGCAGAGTGCTGGGGTAGGGACGAGGGCAGGCAGTGGAAGGCAGGGGCCTGTCCCAAACGAGTGGGCCTTAAGCCTTGCCAGTGGTTAAATTGGGGAAATGGTTACTCTCAGCTTCTAGAAGAATTGGTTTGGCTGCTGGGAGGGAAGTGGGTTGGAGAAGGGTAAGAATGGAAGCAGGGCGGTCTCCTCGTCCGCTTAGAGCAGTCTTCCAGCCTTACCTGGTTTCCGCAATCATCTGCCAGGTTTTAGTTTCTCTTGGACTTTAGATTCTTTTGTACTAAAGAGAAATTGCAGCTGGCATTTAGTGTTTGTCATTAAATGTATGGGAACATAAGGCTTAAATGAACAGAGGAAGTGTTACCTGCATTTTAGGGGCTTTAGAAATCCATAATTCATAAATGAAAAAAATAAAACCTGGGAGACAGCCTCTTTACATACCCTTTATTTTATGGATGAGGTGACTGGCCCAGAGAGAGGAAGGGACATAATGTCCTAGATTCCAAACCTTACAACTCCAAGGTAAAGGTTCTTTCCACTATACCAGGGGTCTTCCTGCTGACTAGGGGGATTGGTCTTCTGCCTGTTTATTTAAGGCCCAGGAGGCAAGAATGGTTTTACTTTTTGGGTTTTTGAGGTTTTTTTGTATTTTTCTTTTTTGAGACAGTCTTGCTCTGTCGCCCCAGCTACATAAGTGCAGTGGTGTCACGATAGCTCACTGCAGCCTCTTAACTCCTGGATTCAAGGGATCCTCCTGCCTCAGCCTCCTGAGTTGCTGGTACTACAAGCACTTGCCACTGTGCCCAGCTAAATTTTCTATTTTTAGTAGAGACGAGGTCTCCTCTTGCTTAGGCTGGTCTCAAACTCCTGAGCTCAAGCAATCCTCCTGCCTTGGCCTCCCAAAGTGTTGGGATTGTAGATGTCAGCCACCTTGCTGAGTGGTTTTTACATTTTTAAAGGATTGTAAAATTTTTTAAAAGAATACTAATATGCTACAGAGAAGAATGTGACCCATAGCCTAAAACACTATCTGCCCCTTAAAGTTCTGAAGTTTCCCACACCAGCCAGTGATTAAAACAACATGTGTAGGCCGGGCGCGGTGGCTCACGCCTGTAATCCTAGCTCTCTGGGAGGCCGAGGCGGGCGGATTGCTCGAGGTCAGGAGTTCGAAACCAGCCTGAGCAAGAGTGAGACCCCGTCTCTATTATAAATAGAAAGTGGCGCATGCCTGTAGTCCCAGCTACTTGGGAGGCTGAGGCAGGAGGATTGCTTGAGCCAGGAGTTTGAGGTTGCTGTGAGCTAGACTGATGCCACGGCATTCACTCTAGCCTGGGCAATAAAGTGAGACTCTGTCTCAAAAAAAAAAACATGTGTTGGCATTGTCTGTTTTCCTGCCATAAAAACAAATTAAATGTTGGATGATTCGGTTATTTCAACACTTGCTTTTTCTCCCAGTTCTTTGGATCTTTTGTCACCTCTGTAAATGAGTGGCAATTCATATAGGCTTGGCAAAACAAACATCTTAACTTTTCTGCCATCTGCTGTTTCCAGTAGAGATCTTTCTCCTTCAGGAAAAACGCCTAAAGAAAGTTAATCATTTATACCAGAAGGGTTGAAGAATCAGAGCTAAGGTGCACTTATTTTCCTTTACCTACTCCCTCCATCCCTCTGGGCCTCCTCCTGGGCCAGGATTTAAGGACTATGACTTGCTAAAGTTTGCTTCCATTCTTGGAGCAGTGCTCAAAGGGAGTCGTGATGGTAGCAACTTCCTGGGTATCACTAATAGAGCCCCTCGCACAAGTACATCCCGTGTAGTCAGGTTCTTCCAGATATTTTAAAAGCCTCAGACATGCTGAACAAGTTCCTGCCCCCTACCTACTCCTTTGCTCATGTGGTTTTGATGTCCACAGGTATGTAGTCCTGACGTCAAAGCATCACGAAGGCTTCACAAACTGGCCGAGTCCTGTGTCTTGGAACTGGAACTCTCAGGACGTGGGACCCCATCGGGATTTGGTTGGTGAATTGGGAACAGCTCTCCGGAACAGGTGTGTGTCTATGGACAGTTACCCTGTCTTCTCTTTTAATCTAGCTGGCCAGAGTTCCATACTTTTCTCTAGGCATGTGTTTTTTAAATTTGCAGTAAGCAAGTAACCTGAAGGGCTTCTGGCCTTTGAATTAGTAGTGTTTGATGCTTAGTTTTCATGTGACCAAAGGTGATTCCATCAGAGAAGTCCATGGCCATGTCTGATTAGGCAAAGGATAGCTAGCATGGACCACGATGTTCCATCCGCAACCTGTGAAGGATTCCTTCTGGGATGGCTTACAACCCAGGGCCTTTTCCAGTGTCTGGTGGGGGCCAGGGACCAGGTCTCTCACCTTTCTGTTCTCCTTAGCCATCAGCACGAAGCTTTACATGCCTGCAGGGAAGGTTTGGATGAGTAGTAGATCACACTGGGAACTGAAACTGGCAATTAAAGCACCACAAAGTGAGGTAGGGAGGTACACAGTTGATGCTAATTAATGCTCCCTAATATTTGCCACTTAATAGGAAGTAACTTCCAGTGATGAAAGAGGTAGGATGTGGCAGAGAGGGAATTTGAACCCAGGTATTCTGGCTTTGGAGCCTACAGTCCAGGTATGTTTACCTGTAAGAAGGAAAAGTGTGGTATTTGTGCCATCCCCAACTTCAGATCTGCTGTGATTTGGTAAACCTGATGTCCTGTTTGCGGGGTAGGCTGGCTGCCTGTTTGTGTAAATCATAGAGTTTGATTGGAACATAGCCATGCCTATTTATGTATTGCTTATGACTGCATTCGGGCTACAGTTTGAGAGCTGAGATAGAGACCACATGGCCTGCAAAGCCGAAATACTATCTGGACCTTTAGGAGTGTGATGACTCTCCTGTTCAATATTCAGTTTCTCAGTGCTGTGTTTTGTTCATAGTCCTGCTGTAAAACTCAGGGATGCTGACTAGATTTGGACTTTATGACCTACAATTTTGACCTTTTTATCTATTTATCGCTCATAGATCGCTCATAGTAAGTCATAGATGAAATACTTCCAATTCCTTCTTATCTATACCATTGCTTTTTACTTGCATTATAGTGTTTTTGTAACACTCCCCATTATTAACCCAAAACAAGCGTTATTATATATGAAAATAGATCACTTTAACCATATTTCATTTGGGGTATGTTAAGAACTCTTAGTAAATCTTAGGTAAATAAAACAATAAACCTATATTCATTCATTTCAGCTATGTAGAAAATATCACTAATGATTATTTCTGAGTAATAGTATTTTGGATATTTTATTTGTTATACTTTTCTCTATTTTCCAATATCTCTACAATATGAAATTTTATGATTAACAGGGTAACATTTTTTAAAAATAGGATTATATGGCCAGGTGTGGTGGCTCATGCCTGTAATCCCAGCACTTTGGGAGGCTGAATCAAGAGCATCGCTTGCGGCCAGGAGTTCAAGACCAGCCTGAGCAACATAGTGAGACCCTATGTCTACAAAAAAATAGAAAAATTGGGGTGGGCATGGTGGCTCACCCCTGTAATCTTAACACTCTGGGAGGCCAAGACAAGTGGATCATTTGAGCTCAGGAGTTCAAGACCAGGCTGAGCAAGAGTGAGATCCTGTCTCTACTAAAAATATAGAGAGAAATTAGCTGGACAACTAAAATACATAGAAAAATTAGGCAGGCATGGTGGCGCATGCCTGTAGTCCCAGCTACTTGGAAGGCTGAGGCAGAAGGATTACTTGAGCCCAGGACTTTGAGGTTGCTGTGAGCTAGGCTGATGCCCCGGCACTTTAGCCTGGGCAAGAGAGTGAGACTCTGTCTCAAAAAAAAAAGAAAAAAGAAAAATTAGTTAGGCATGGTGGTGCTGCATGCTTGTAGTCCCAACTACTCGGGAGACTGAGGCAGGAGGATCACTTGAGCCCAGGAGCTTGAGGTTACAGTGAGTTATGGTGACACCACTGCACTGTAGCCTGAGTGACAGAGTAAGACCCGGTCTCCAAAAAAAAAAAAAGGGACTATATGTTATTGAGATAATTGACTTAAGAGATAAAAGATATCTTAAATGATATTTTGGTGTTAAGGTATTTGTGTATAATCAGTAGCTATATGTATTATTGAAAACACAATAAACCCAATCTTTTTGGTTAAGTGAACGATTCATAATTTAAGGAAATGGTTTTGGATCCCACCACTTGCATGCCTTTATTGGTGAGTTTCACTAAGATGTAAACAATGCTAGAACTGATTTTTTTTTTTAATTATTTGTTGTTTGCTTAATAACAGTTTCTATGTTTTTCTGTTTAAGGAGCATACGCTATGGCCTCTACCACTCACTCTTCGAGTGGTTCCATCCACTCTACCTACTTGATAAGAAAAATGGCTTCAAAACACAGTATTTTGTCAGAGCAAAAACATTGCCAGAGCTGTACGACCTTGTTCTCAGGTAATAAACAAATGTTTTTAATCTTATGACTTTTATCAATGAAATCAGAGCTTCCTGTAGGGTACTTGTAAAAGTTGGGATGAGGGAGGTGTGAAAAAATCTAGAAGACATCAAAACAATAAAAGTGGTAGTTGTATTGTTTTTTCCTCCTATTTTCAAAACTGCTATAACATCGTCATATTGCCTTTATAAATTGAAACAACATTACAAAACCCAGGAGGGTAGAAAGTCAAAACTTCATTTCTAGCCAGGTGCGGTGGCTCATGCCTGTAATCCTAGCACTCTGGGAGGCTGAGGCGGGTGGATTGCTCGAGGTCAGGAGTTCGAAACCAGCCTGAGCAAGAGCAAAGACCCTGTCTCTACTATAAATAGAAAGAAAACTAATTGGCCAACTAATATGTATAGAAAAAATTAGCCAGGCATGGTGGCGCATGCCTGTAGTCCCAGCTACTCGGGAGGCTGAGGCAGAAGGATTGCTTGAGCCCAGGAGTTTGAGGTTGCTGTGAGCTAGGCTGACGCCACGGCACTCACTCTAGCCTGGGCAACGAAGTGAGACTCTGTCTCAAAAAAAAACAAAAAAACTTTATTTCCCCCCTTGCATGCTGTTTTCCTTATGTCAGGACCGTGGGGAGGGGGCAGTATGGTCTAACTGTAGCAGACCCCGGGTAGGAGTTGGCATCCGACAGATTTGTGTTTTGAATTCTGACTTGTATTACTTACAAACCTTAAACAGAACACACTTCTGAGCCTCAACCTCAGATTCACTCTCTGTAAAGTGGGCATAATAATCCCTTCCATATTGAATAACATGTGAAGCATGTCTGTCAAAGTGTCAGGTATAGAGAGTAAGGGTGTTGTTATTATTCATTGTTCTTTTTTTTTTTTTTTTGAGACAGAATCTCAATGGTGTCATCATAGCTCACTGCAACCTCAATCTCCTGGGCTCAAATGATCCTGCTAGGTCAGCCTCCTTGAGTAGCTGGGACTACAGGGACACTCTACCACACCCAGTTAATTTTTTCTATTTTTTGTGGAGATAGGGTCTCACTGTGTTGCCCAGGCTGGTCTTAAACTCCTGACATCAAGCAATCCTCCCACCTCAGCCCCCCAAAGTGCTGGGATTACAGGTGTGAGCCACCTTGCCCAGCTTATTATCATTATTCTTGAAATGATCACTCTGATTTTGGGATTTGTCATTAGTCTTCATTATGTTTTATCCCTAGTTTGCCCTTGTCCCTGGGAACTCATAGAGGATGGTAGACCCTTAAAACTTAAGAGCCAGGTGCTTGGATTCTCATTTTAGAAAGAAAAAAAACAAAACTACTTGTATCCAGATTCTATCCAAATGACTTCTCTAAGGAAACAGTACACAGTTGTAAGAGACTAGCAGAGGCTTGAACAGAGCTAGACATTCCTGGATCTGAAGTCCCAGTTCTTTTTTCTTATTGGCCGTATGGCCTTGAACAAACTTCGTAACCCTTCAAAATCTCAGTTTCTCTATCGTTGAAATGGGGATAATAATACACCACAGAATTGTGAGAACTAATCAGCATAAAGTGCCGAGTACAATTCCTCATGCACAGTAAAACACAGACTGTGTTATAATATATCTTGCCACTTAGACAGAAGATCTTCTTCCTAGAGTTTACTTGCTGGCCTGATTATGGGGTACAGCATGCAATTTGGCATCAGGCAGATTTGCATTTGAATTCCAGCTCTGGTTACCTATAAGCTTTGTCACCTAAAACACATTGCCCTGCTGAGCATCAAATTCTTGCTACTAAAATTGGATTAGTTGGGAGACTGAGACAGAAGGATCGCTTGAACTCAGGAGTTTGAGGTTGCTGTGAGCTGGGCTGACGCCACTGCACTCTAGCCCAGACAACAGAGTGAGACTGTCCCAAAAAATAAAAATAAAATAAAATTGGGCTAGTGATGCTTACCATGTAGGTATATACACATGTATTTATACACACACACCCCACTTATAGGGCTCAGAGTAAGAACATGGAAAAGGTACAACTGGAGTTCTGGGTACCACTTTTTTTTTTTCTTCCACAAAAATTAGTTGTTAAGGGAAGCCAAATTATGGATATACTGATGACCACTCTCATTTTCTAAAAAGGCATGAAGAAAAAGATCAGGAGGAAGTATACCAAAATGCTAGATTTATTTTAAGCACTGTAGTTACATTAGCAAAGTGATTTGTTGTAATTGTTGTTTCTTTAGTTTTCCACATTCTCTGCATTGTGGTAATTTTTATGGTTGATATATGCTTTCAAAATGGAGGAAAATTAATTTTTTAATATTGCAAAGCTTGTTCCACAAGCTGAACACAGTGGCACACACCTGTAGTCCCCGCTACTCAGGAAATTGAGGCAGGGGGATCGCTTGAGCCCAAGAGTTTGAGGTTACAGTGAGCTATGATGACGCCACTGCACTCCAGCCTGGGTGACATAGTGAGACCTACTCTTTATTAAAAGATAAAATTGGTCCTGCAAGACTTTATTGTAAATGTCTTCAGATACTAAACTCTGACCTCATTGCATGTCTTCCAGCTACAAGCCTGATCTGATCTGGTCTGATGGGGAGTGGGAATGCCCTGATACTTACTGGAACTCCACAGAATTCCTTGCTTGGCTCTACAATGATAGCCCCGTCAAGGTATGCAATTATGTAACTAATTTCTTATTTGTCTATTAGGATTAAAGGAAGTACAAGGAGCCAAGATCTTAAGAACCAACAACCACCACAGCAGCAATAACAAACAGTAATATCATCGTGAGGATGGCAGGGACTGGGGCACTTAATGCATGTTAAAGGTTTCTCCTTTAATCCTTCCCCACACCCTTTGGAGTATAAGCTTTTTTTTTCTCTTTTAATTCTTGATTTTGACAATATAGGTTTAAACTGTGTTAAATTTATGTAGTAGAATAAATAGTATATAGAATTCCCAGACCACTACAGAGAAAATAGTATTAAGTATTAAGTAAAATAAAACTCTGTTAAGCAAGCAAATAATATAAATGGGAAAACCACCCAAAAGATTAAAACACATAACAAGGCCGGGCACGGTGGCTCATGCCTGTAATCCTAGCACTCTGGGAGGCCAAGGCAGGCGGATTGCTCGAGGTCAGGAGTTTGAAACCAGCCTGAGCAAGAGTGAGACCCCATCTCTACTATAAATAGAAACAAATTAATTGGCCAACTAATATATATAGAAAAAATTAGCTGGGCATGGTGGTGCATGTCTGTAGTCCCAGTTACTTGGGAGGCTGAGTCAGCAGGATTGCTTGAGCCCAGGAGTTTGAGGTTGCTGTGAGCTAGGCTGACGCCATGGCACTCACTCTAGCCTGGGCAACAAAATGAGACTCTGTCTCAAAAAAAAAAAACACATAACAAAAGAGAAACCAGGCTGGGTGCGGTAGCTCATGCCTATAATCCTAGCACTCTGGGAGGCTGAGGCAGGTAGATCACTCAAAGTCAGGAGTTCGAAACCAGCCTGAGCAAGAGTGAGACCCCATCTCTACTAAAAATAGAAAGAAATTAATTGGCCAACTAAAAATATGTAGAAAAAATTAGCCGGGCATGGTGCACATGCCTGTAGTCCCAGCTATTCTGGAGCCTGAGGCAGGAAGATTGCTTGAACCCAGAAGTTTGAGGTTGCTGTGAGCTAGGCTGATGTCACAGCACTGTAGCCAGGGCAACAGAGTGAGACTCTGCCTCAAAAAAAAAAAAAAAAAAGAGAAACAAAATGTATAATGTAAAAGATATATAAAACGTATCAAATTAAATCCTAGGAATAAAATGCAAATATCTGTGATATCTCACCTATTCTATATTGATTATATAGTTTAACTCTCAAAGGGCAAGTTCATTTGCCTTAAATCTAGATTCTTGGGGGAACCTTGGCTACCCCATTCCCCTCCCCATAATCAACACTATTGGCCAGTGGGTTTTGGCTGCCCATTTACAGTTTCCATTTCAGCACACTTACAAGTAGCTTAAGTCTTAATCTTCACTATAGGAAGTTTCAAAAATCTTACATATTGTAGATTTGTTGTGGATTTCAAAGCAAAACCTAAGTATAAAACCAGTTTGAACTGTGGTGCCTTGGTAGATTAATAAGCCTCTAAGGATGTTATTGGGTAGCTCATACTAAAGTCAGAAAATGAGAAGAAGGAAAAAAGGAAAAGAGATCCTATGTAACAGGTTAAGAGTGGTTTCCTGGGACTTGCTGAACATGTGAGGACTCCAAAATACACAGTTCATCCCTGGGTAATAAATTCTGATATGATGTCAGGTTATAATTGCCCACATATCTGTCTCTGCTAGTCTCTGCCAAATCTTTGAGGGCAAGAACTATATTTTATTCATCTTGGATACTCTAGTACCTGCCACAGTATGAGTCTCATAGTAGTTGCTGAGTTGTTACTGAATAAATGAGTATATACTGAACCAAGATTGTTAACACCCCCATTTTTCTCTTAAGTGGGTTTTACATACCTGTCCAGGGTGTATACCCATAGAGCCAGGTCATTTGCCATTGGGGGGGGTGGGGGGTAACAGTCAAGTGTTCTTAATTAAGGATCATCATGAAAAAGAAAAAAAGATTAGGCAAAGATACACTGTTGGAAAAGGGAAGAAAATACCAACCCCAATCACCATTTAAAAAACACAGCTAGGGCAGGTGAGGTGGCTCAAGCTTATAATCTCAACAATTTGGCCTTTTCTTTTTTTTTTTTTACAAAAAAGAAAGAGGCCAACTCACAAGTCCTCTCCTGTCCATTTGTCCTCTACAAAGTAGTTTACTAGATGATCTTTAAAACACCCCTTCAGCTCTGATACCATGTGTCTCTACACCAGGGTTTCTCAGCCTCAGCTCTATTGACATCCAGGTCCGGGTACTTCTTTGCGGTGGGCTATGGATATTTAACATCCCTGGCCTCTACCTACTAGATGGCAGTAGGACTACCCCACTTGTGACAAGAAAAAGGTCTCTAGACTTTGCCAAATGTCCCCTCCAGGGAAAAATTGCCCCTAGTTGGGAACTGCTGCTCTAGACTAATTGTTCTTTGCCTCCAAACAGACTCTTAAGTTATCAAACTGCATTACATAAAGCAGCCAAGTGGTTTTACTCCTGACAACCGAATACTCTTTCCTCCTTTAGGATGAGGTGGTAGTAAATGACCGATGGGGTCAAAACTGTTCCTGTCACCATGGAGGGTACTATAACTGTCAAGATAAATACAAGCCACAAGGCTTGCCAGATCACAAGTGGGAGATGTGCACCAGCATGGACAAGCTCTCCTGGGGCTATCGTCGGGACATGGCGATGTCTGATATTGCAGAAGAATCTGAAATCATTGCGGTAAGAGCACCTCTGAGTGAGTTTTTAACTACTGATCTCAAAGCAGCCTTCAAAGAGTGAGAGACGCACTCTGGCTGGAAGTATAGGTCCATAGGACCCATGAGGGTTGAACATACTAACAGAAGCCTATCCTAAGGAATATCAGATAGTTACAATTATAGAGGAAAGTTGTACAGACAGAGATTCTTCCCAGGATTATTTTCAACTGGACACATGAGTTGTTTCAATTTCTTATAAGCATAAAGAGATAATTAGGTAGATTTGGGGATTTTCCTTAATGATAAAAATGTTGATGAATGTCATTATAGGTTAGTTATTGAGTGAAAAAATAAGTTACATATTATTGCAACTATGTAAAATTAACTAGATAGGAAAAAGACTGGAAGACATCAAAAGTTAATGGTGTGGTATCATTTAGAGTACTGTAATGAATTCTCCTTTTTAACATTTTCTGTATATAATCTTAGTTCTTCTGGGCCGCCTGGATGTTCACTTGTTCGAGGTCACAGTAAACACAGACACACCCACAATTCCCACTCCAGAGGCCTTAAAGAATAAATCTCTAAATCAGTTTTCCCAAAGGGGCAGCATGTGCATTTATTACAGCCCAACGCAGAGAGTGCTCTGAAATTCTTCACATCTCTTCCAGCTTCCGGAATCTCCTCCCTCATCAACTGTTGAAGGTCTCTCCTCTCTGGTCCCCAGATTCTCTGCATCACTCCATGTGATCCCTTCATGGCCAACTGCTTCTTTTCTCAGCTTCCCTGCTCACACCCTGTGTTTCTGAGACATGACGCTTCCCGCTGCGTCCAGCCCCTTGGGAAGTGCAGTCTCCCAGGAAGTGCCCTGTGACCGCTTCCCAGAATATGAATTAATGTATTTCTCCATCTTACAGCAGGATTTTTCAGTTTTCTCATATGAGCCTCTCCTGCTTTTATAATGACAAAAAAAAGAGATAAAATCTTTCAAATGGAAAGGATATTCACAAAGCAGAGAATTTACCCTAGATTATTTCTCTTCTCTTAGTATCTGTGTGTTCCAAGCACAGTGCCAGGCTTGACATTCATAGCTAAGCTATCATTGTTTTTGCTTTCTTCAGGAACTGGTTCAGACAGTTAGTCTGGGAGGCAACTATCTTCTGAACATTGGACCAACTAAAGATGGACTGATAGTTCCCATCTTCCAAGAAAGGCTTCTTGCTGTTGGCAAGTGGCTGAGCATCAATGGGGAAGCTATCTATGCCTCCACGCCATGGCGGGTGCAATTTGAGAAGAACACATCTGTGTGGTGAGTCTTGTCTTCCATTACAAGCAGGAACATGACTGTGGCCCATCCTGAACCGGCATCTCCTTGAGTCCACAGTGTAACAAGTTAGGCTGGAAGTTGCCTTGAAGAAACCCAAAACTGTTCTTTTCCTATAAAATTTGTGCCCCAGTTGAGTTATACCTGGGCTACCAGGATATCTTTGACTAGTGAAGGAGGTGGTAGACTTAGTGAAAGGGAAGGAGCTAGAAAGCATCAGTCCGTGTAGTTGAGATTGTTATCCTGCCTCCTAAAAATAGTAATAGCTAACGCGTATATTATACCTACCATGTATGGGGCTTCATTCTAAATTCTTTCCATTCATATTTGGACTTCTGGATCTAGTTATTTGATCTTGGGCCCCAGTTTTTTTACTGCAAAATAGAGTGATGATATTTAACATCATAGAGTTGTGAGGATTAAATGAGATAATATATATAAAGCACCCAGGAAAGTGCCAGGCACAAACTAAGTGTTCAATAAAAGGTAACTGCTGGTGTTATACCAAAGAGCTTGGTCTTTGGACCAAGGGAAGCACATTAATCCTACTGTTTGGGATGAATTTCTATTTAGTGATTGTCTTAGTTTGTTTTCTGTTGCTATAGCTGAATACCACAGACTGAGTAATTTCTAAAGAATAGAGGTTTATTTAGCTCTGGAGGCTGAGAAGTCCAAGAACATGGTACTGGCATCTGATGAGGGCCTTCCTGTTTTGTCATGGTGTGGTCTTATAAGTCACCAGTCCAATCATGGGGGCCCCACCCTGATTACCTCATCCAATCCTAATTGCCTCCCACACGCCCCACCTCCAAGTACTGTACCATCAACATATGAATTTGGAGGTTATGTTTCCTGCACATGAAATTGGGGGTGGGGGGACATTCAAACAGTAGCAGTGGTTTTCATCCTCTTCTCCAAACATAGTGAAATCTCAGAACAACAAATTTGTCTTCATTGAATATCTCACCTTTGTGTTATCCTCACTGCTATTTTCACATAGATTTGGAGTTGAAAAAAGATTTGAATAATAAGGTAAATGGCTTCAGTGTGAAATAACTAATGTAAGAGTTAATTTTTAAAGAAAACTTAATCTAATAGGTAGGGAAAATAGAAGATATCACCAGAAAGAGTTTTATAGACTGCTTCCATCCTGCAGGCCTTAATTGGTATCGAGTTATTGGTGCTTCCTTTTAATAGTAGCAGTGACAGAGTCAAGGTCTTGGATTTGGTGGCAAATTATAAGGGGAATATATAAGGTTATGTATCATGGTAACAAGCCTCATATCTTAGACAGCGATGTTTCTTTTTTCCCAGGTATACGTCAAAAGGAGGAGATGTTTATGCCATTTTTCTGCAGTGGCCAGGAAATGGAGTCTTGAACCTTAAATCTCCCGTACCTACCCCAACTACAACGGTAAGGAGCGTTGGTCAGTCCTAAGGTGTAACTTTTTCTAAAGGAATTGGCAGGCCTTCTCCACAGCTTCTTTCCCTGCCCAGGTTTCTTCCTTTTTTGCTTCCTTGACTATCTTTCCAGCCCTGGCCCAGCATAGCTGTTTCCCACCATGTTCAGGCTATATCCTGTACTCATTAATGCATTGTTGTTGGTTTTTTTCCCCATTTCTTTTTGTTTTCTGCAGATAATGATGCTGGGAATCCAAGAAGATCTGAAGTGGTCCCCAGATCCAGATAAAGGGGTCATCATCATTCTGCCCCAGTTGCCACCGTCTGCTATGCCAGTGGAGTATGCTTGGACTATAAAGCTGACAGGCGTGAAGTGATCCTTTGAGTTCAAGAGGAAAGGGATAATACCACCTGCTGTTTGCTGCTTCAGTTTTCCTCTTATAGTACCATCATTGTAATAAACTAACTTTTCTTCCCCACCCAGAGATGGCTTTTCTAATACATTTTAATCAAAGGAACTGAGTACATTTCACTGATATCTTTTTTGTTTTGTTTTCAATGAGCAATAATCGCACCTCGGATTAACCTCATTGGCTACAGTACTGCCACTGTGCAAAGCTACACTGACATCTTTTTGTTTTTGAGACAGAGTCTCATTCTGTTGCCCAGGCTAGAGTGAGTGCCGTGGCATCAGCCTAGCTCACAGCAACCTCAGACTCCTGGGCTCAAGCAATTCTCCTGCCTCAGCCTCCCGAGTAGCTGGGACTACAGGCATGCGCCACCATGCCCAGCTAATTTTTTCTATATATTTTTAGTTGGCCAATTAATTTCTTTCTATTTTTAGTAGAGATGGGGTCTCGCACTTGCTCAGGCTGGTCTCGAACTCCTGACCTTGAGCCATCCACCCACCTTAGCCTCCCAGAGTGCTAGGATTACAGGTGTGAGCCACTGTGCCCAGCCAATACTGACATCTTAACCAAAAATTTGAGATCCTTTGGTGGTATATCTATACAGTCTGCAAAAGAAGGGATTGAACAGCTAAAGTCTTGAATTCATCCATTCTTTTATTTGGGAATTGTCTACAATGGAACCTTCCCTCCATTCTCTGTGTTTGATAACCTACCTGCTTATTCAGTGATTTTAGTAAAAGAATAAGCCAAGTCACCCTGTTGCCTATGGGAGGAGGTAGAAAGGATTTGGCGAGCTATTTAGTATCAGTTGTCACAAACACTCCTCCCCCGAAGGGCAGAAGAGCCCAGAGGGGAAGGAAAAGGCTTGCCAGGCTGCTAATGGTCAACTCTTTACTGATTTCTAGAGCAAACTAAGAGCTCTAAAATCCAGTATGTTTACAGTGATTATTAAGGAAATGGATGTGATTCTGTTCTTTTTTAAAATGATCAAATAAATTTGTATTTCAAATCATTTCTACCAAAAACCATATATATAGTAGCTTTCTTTTCCTACTTTCAGTTTGTTTATGGCTTTATGATCAGTTTCTGGTTTGTTGTATTTTTTTTCTTTAAAGCTTATCAAGTCTCAGTGCTAAACAAAGAATAGAATTCCTTTGGTTTTTCTGCTCCTCACTTCTAGTACCATTCTGATTTGATACCAGTTCAGCCTCTTTAATTGTTATAGATCTAATCAAGTTCTCTTTTTTTAATGGATATATTTAGAAATCTTTACCTACCATTTAATGAATATGTTTTTCTCAAGCATATATGGAACATTTGCAAATCTCAAATACTGAAGAAGCAGTGCCATAAACTATGTAGTATGTCTACAACATGATTAAACAACAAAAACAAAACTTGGAGGAAACAACGAAAACTTGGAGGAAAAAAATCCTATGTTTAGAAATTTAAAAACACTTCTAAATAACTCATTGATTAAAGAAGTTACCATATGGGGAATTAGAAAATACTTAGAATGATAAAGAAAACACATATGCATTGAAACTTGTGAAATGTAGCTTTAAAAAAAGTACCCTTAGGAAAATGTATACCCTTAAAGGGGTTTTTGGGGTTTTGTTGTTTTTTTGTAGTGATAGGGTCTTGCTGTGTTTCCCAGGCTGGTCTGGAACTGGCTTCAAGCAATCCTCCAGCCTCTCAAAGCTCTGGGATTACGGGGTGAACCACTGCATAATGCTGAAATGAAGGCTGGAAAGAAGTAATGAAAAGCAAAAACTGAACACAATAATCAACAGGGCCAAAAATTGATTCTTCGAAATACAAAATAGACAAATGAAAGAGAATGCACAAATAAGCAATTTTTAAAATGAAAAAAGTACACACAGACATTAAAAACAGATAAAATGAACACATTTCCTAGAAAATAACACAAAGCAAAATGGCTTCAGGTGAAATACACAATGTGAAAGTCCTCTAACAATAAAAGAAACTGAATCAGTAGTGTACAATCTTCCCGCAAAGAAAACAGCAGACTTGGGTTTTTACAGGTTAGCCCCACAAAACCAATGAGGTTGGAAGACTTAATAGAAAAAAGGACACTCTCCAACTCATTAATAAAACTAATAACTTTGATACCACAATTTTTTTTTTTGAGACAGTCTTGCTTTGTTGCCCAGGCTAGAGTGAGTGCCGTGGAGTCAGCCTAGCTCACAGCAACCTCAAACTCCTGGGCTCAAGCAATCCTGCTGCCTCAGCCTCCCGAATAGCTGGGACTACAGGCATGCACCACTATGCCGGGCTAATTTTTTCTGTATATATTAGTTGGCCAATTAACTTCTTTATAGTAGAGACGGGGGTCTCACTCTTGCTCAGGCTGGTTTTGAACTCCTGACCTTGAGCAATCCACCCACCTCGCCTGCCCAGAGTGCTAGAATTACAAGCATGAGCCCACAATTAGATAGGAGTAAAATACAGGGGTTGCCCTACCCACTCATGAACAAAAAGTCTTTCATCCTAAAATAACCAAAAGAGTCAGAATACAATTTAAAGTTTAAGGCCGGGCATGGTGGCTTATGCCTATTACCCTAGCACTCTGGGAGGCTGAGGCGGGCAGATTGCTCGAGATCAGGAGTTCAAAACCAGCCTGAGCAAGAGGGAGACCCCCATCTCTACTATAAATAGAAAGAAATTAATCGGCCAACATATATATATATATATATATATATATATATATATATATGTATGTATATATATATTTATATATATATAAAATTAGCCGGGCATGGTGCCTGTAGTCCCAGCTACTCGGGAGGCTCAAGCAGCAGGATTGCTTGAGCCCAGGAGATTGAGGTTGCTGTGAGCTAGGCTAATGCCACGGCACTCACTCTAAGCCTGGGCAACAAAGTGAGACTCTGTCTCAAAAATAAAAAATAAAGTTTATCCAAGTATAAAGTGTTGCTGACACCAACTCCAAAGGAGTGGTGTCAGTGTTCCAAAGCAGGGAAGGTAAGATTTCTTTTATATAGGCAGACACAGAGGAGTTTTTAGCAGGATTATAATATTCATAAAAGGTTAGCACATAGTTTTACAATTAGCTTATAAGCAGTGTTTTGGGGAAGAATACATTAAACATTTTGTTTTTACAGAGTGTGTTATAACTGGGTTTTCTGTCATCTGGTCTATAAAGAATGACAAAGAGGAAAATAATAAGGCAAGAGGTTTTTGTTCCTGACATTAATTCTCTCTAGTCATCGTACAGAACAAGAAAAATAAGAAAGTGAGTTAATCTGTAATCTTAGAACAGATTGTAACTATATGTGACTCACATCATAGTCACATCTCTCTTAAGGCTTAAAGTGTTTTTGGGGGTTCCAACAGCTTTTAAATTTTATATAGTTTTGTAAGTTCTAAGTGAGAAATCAGCAAACTATATCCAAGTAATATAAAAACAACAAATCATGTCAAAATTGGTTATATTTCGGGAATTCAAGGTTGCTTTCACATCAGAAAAATGTATCCATGAATTCACTGTATTATCAAAGAAAACCCAGGTGATATTCTCAATAATTTCAGGAAAAATCTTTTGATAAAATTCAAAACATTTGTAACTTTTTAAAAATCTTTACTAAGCAGGACAAGTGGATACATACTAACAATTTCCAGCAAACATCATACTTAAAGGCGAGATGTATAGAAGCAAGCCTTTCTGTGAATGAGGTGGGGTGCCCAGTAACCTTTTGTATTCAGTGTTTTTTGGGAGGTCCTAATGGACACAGTAAAACAAGTAAAAGAAACGAGGGATGTAAGGAACAGTAAGGATGAAACCAAACTGTCATTGTTCTCAGATGATGGAACTGTCCACAGATAACTTCAAAGAATATTCAAATGAATCACCAGAATTAATAAGATACTTTAGCAAGTTGTTGGATCAATAAACAAAAATCAATTGCATTTCTACAGTACAGAAACCGGAAAACAGTAAAAAAAAACAAAAAAAAACCATTTACCACAAAAACAAAAGATATAAGGTAACAAACAAAATTAGCAAAAGTGCAACAAACTCCCAACTATCGCAGGTCCAACGGCCCTAAAGTCTCTAACTCCAGTTTCCCACCGGAAGGAGATGCAGGGGCCACAAGATGGCGCAAGGCCGGCGGACATTTTGGAGGTTTCTCGCCTCAGCGTCGCTCGCTGGCTTTATGGAACGTCTCCAGCAAATCCCGTTGAGTGAATCTGCTAGTAGAACCAATTGCTGGCAAATCGTGGCCCCAGATGTGTCCCCAGCTCTTAATTCTTCCCGAAGATAATGAATGTCTAGAGTGGTTTGGGGCATGAGTCCAGGATGGTTTGCATGGAGAAGAGTAGAACCAGTTCCATGAAAATTTAATAATCCCCACTTGTGGCCCCAACCCTGAGTCTTCTTTCAGTATTGCATCCAGTGTCTCAAGTAAATCAGTGCTCTTGGGTATTATTCGAGAATAGCTGCTATGAAAACTATTTTGCACAACAACTGTATCACTTTACATTCCCACTAGCAATGTATTTTTCTTTTTAAATTTTTTTTAATAGAGACCGGCGTGTCTCTCTCTTGCTCAGGCTGGTCTTGAACTCCTGAGCTCAAGCGATCCTCTTGCCTCGGCCTTCCAGAGTGCTAGGATTACAGGCATGATTAGCAATGTATATAATATGAAGGTTCCAGTTTCTCCACATCTTTGCCAATACTTAATCTGTCTTTTTGATGATAGCCATCCTAGTGAATGTGAAGATTCTTTTATTTTTTGAGCCACTTTTTTAGAGTTATGATTTCCTAGGAAATTATCCATTTTGACAAAATGTTTATTGTCCACAAATTTGTACATTAAATATTTCAGTGCATTATTTTAGGGCATTGAACATTATGCCTTTTTTGTGATTCATCTGTTGGGAGGATTGTGAATTTTATTAGTCTCAAATAATGAACTTTTTTGTTTTTTAAGACAGGCTCTTCTTATGTCATTTGGGCTAGAGTGCAGTGGCACCATCATGGCTTGCTGCAAATTCAAATTCCTGGGCTCCAGCAATCCTCCTGCCTCAGTCTCCTATGTGGCTGGGACTATAGGCACATGCCACCAGGCCCAGGGTCTTGCGTTTGCTCAGGCTGGTCTCAAACTCCTGGCCTCAAGCAATCCGTCTGCCTCAGCCTCCGAAAGCGCTAGGATTACAGCCACCAAGCCTGGGCCCCACTTTTTTTTTTTTTTAAGTCAGATGATCCTCTCTATTGTAATTGTTTTCTCATTTGATTCAAATTTCTACCTTTCGTTTCTTCCTTTATTTTATTTACTATGAGTTTTTTCTGTTGTTCTTTTTCTTGTATCTTGAGTTCGCATATTCATTCACTAATTTTCAACTGCCTTTTCTAATGTAAGTATTTACGGCTTTGATATGTTACATTTTCATTGTCATTCAATTCTAAGAAGTATATTGTAATTTTCATTATGATTTTTTCTTTGATTCATGAGTTAGGTTTTTTCCCTGTAATTTCTAATCACCAGGTTTTGTTATTTCTAACTTAATTGCATTATGGTTAATTAATAAGGATATATATGTCACCAATTCTTTGAAATTTGCATTATGGCCCAGAATATCATAAACTTTCACAAAAGTTCAGACTGTCAAAATTACACTAGTAGGCCAGGCACAGTGGTGCGCAGCTATAATCCCAGCACTTTGGGAGGCCCAGGCTGAAGGATCACCTGAGACCAAGAATTCGAGACCAGCTTGAGCAACATAGAGAGACCGTGTCTCTACAAAAAGTACAAAAATTAGCTAGCCATGGTGACAAGTGCCTGTAGTTCCAGCTACTCAAGAGGCTGAGCCAGGAGGATTGCTCGAGCCCAGGAGTTTGAGGTTGCAGTAAGCTGTGATGATGCCACTGCATCATAGCCCAGGCAACACAGCAAAACTCTGTCTCACACACACAAAAAATTCACTAGTTTAAAAAAGTCTGCTACCACTCTCACAGCTTCTTGCAGAAAAGTAGGTGTTATATGTAAACATTCCAACTTGCAGAAGGGAAGTCATCTGCTTTTAAGGAAGAGCTGTAAATAGAAATGTGCTGTTGTGCATTAGAAATACAATCTTAGTACAAAAAAGTCTTTCTCCTGAAAACAACTAGCTTTAGAATTATGGTCACCTTTGAAGTTACTTACACTTTTTTTTTTTTTTTTTTTTTGGAGACAGAGTTGGCTGGGTACAGTGGCACATGCCTGTAATTCTAGCACTCTGGAAGGCTGAGGCAGGCAGGAAGATCACTTGAGCCCAGCAGTTTGAGGTTGCAGTGAGCTATAATGACACCACTGTAACCTAGCCTAGGCAACACAGTGAGACACTATCTCAAAAAAATTAAAGTAAAAATAAAAAAATTTAATAAAATGAAAAAAATGACCGGGTCTTGCTCATCTAAGCTATAGTGCAGTGGCACAATCATAGCTCTCTGTAACCTTGAACTCCTGGGCTCAAGTGATCTTCCCCCCACCTCAGTCTCCCAAGTAGGTAGGACTACAGGTGCACACTACCCCGCTCAGCTTATTATTTTTCTTTTTCTTTTTTTAGAGATGAGCTCTTACTATGTTGCCCTGGCTGGTCTCAAACTCCTGGACTCAAACAATCCTCCCACCTCAGCCTCACAAAGTGCAAAACAAAATTTTTTAAAAGCCCTATGAGAAAACCTATTACATAGAATCCGAAGGTCTGAAGAAGTTACATGGAATTGTGGCAAATCTTATTACCATATACAGTAGTATTCCCAGCACCTAGCACCAAGTTGTGCCTTAGCTATAGCAGCCCAATCTCTTTTGGTAGTGTTTGCAGGAAAAAAAAAAAGAAGAAAGAGTGTTAGCAGCAATTCTCTATAGGTAGACTTGGTTCTGAACTTACCTACCATACATGATCTTAAGAAAGTTATTGAATGTCCCCCAAGGCTCCGCTTCCTCTCTCTAAAATGGAGAGAGTAATGTCTCTCTTGCAGAGTTTATGATAAATAAATCCAAAACTACTATGTATAGCAACTGATATGGAAAAAGTGGTTATTAAATGTTAGCTAGTATTATTATTATTGTAAGCTTTGTATTGAGGGCAGGTTACAATGCAAAAAAAGAAAGCATCTTGGTCAAAATAAGATTCCAACTGAGGGTGACCCTGAGCGGTGTCTCATGGGGTTGCTAGTATTACTCTTTCAGTAAATATTTACTTAATGCCAGGCATGTCCCTGGTATTGGGGACACAACAGTGAACAACCAGTTAAAGCCTCTGCCTTTTAAGCATTCACCTTAGAGCTGGGATTGTAAGTTATTTACTCTTGCAGAATTTGTCATCAAGTGCTTTTAGGGGGCAGACAGGACGGAGTGAAGGAATTAGGAATGGCAGGGACTGGGGAACTGGCAGAAGTATGCCTTGCCTAAGTCATTTTTTTCATGTGCATATACTTAATTTATTATAGTTAAAATATATATGAGGTCTGTCTGGATAGCATCCAGCCATGTAACAGGAAAAATAGAGACATTTATTGAGGACGATACAAAATACAAGAAATATTGTACATAGGACGATGATGTCTCAGTCTGTCCCCTTCAAAGTAGACACCTTGGGACCTCACACAGTCTTCTTGGTGTCTCTTAACCTAACCTGTTACACATTCAACATTCTCAGGTGCTCTGCTGGTTGCAGGCCTTCCAGAACGTGGCTCACTTTCAAGAGATTCTCAACAATCTTTGAAGCATTTGTGACACACTTTTATTTGCGCTACGCTCATTGCATTGTCCCAGAAAGCCTTTTGAATCATCTGAATGGTTTCTGTTCAGGAATGTTCAAGCTTAAGGCACAACCTGATACAGATTGGTTGCTCTACTTGCTCAGTCATGTTGAATGCGATGGCCACACAGTACACACGCTCACTCAATAGCATTTAACACCCCGTGACTAGTACAGTGAAGGCGTCACGCATGCGCATTACAGTCCACTCATTTTGGCTGACAAGTTAACATCAATGTCACACTAACCACTCTCGTTATATTAACAATGGCTGGATGCTTTTTGGAGAGACCTCATAAAACTCTTTCTCTGCTGCAACCCCTGCTGTCTAGGTATATTGGCCTTAGCTGGGTGGTGGGCAAGGGACCAGGCTGGGCTGTAACAGTCAAATATATGATCTGCAAATATTTTCTCTCATTCTGTGAGTTTCTTTTCATTCTGTTGATGGTGTCCTTTGATGCACAAAAGTGTTTAATTTTCGTGAATTCCAATTTATCTATTTTTGTCTTTTGTTGCCTGTGTTTTCTGGTGTCATAGCCAAGAAATTATTGCCAGATCAAATATCAGGAAGTTTTACCCCTATGTTTTCTTCTAAGGATTTCATAGTTTTAGCTCTTACATTTAGGCATTTGCTCCATTTTGAGCCAATTTTTGTATATATGTTGGGTAAAGGTCCAACTGTATTCTTTTCCATATGGATATTCAGTTTTCCCAGCATCATTTCTTTTTTTTTTTTTTCCTGTGTCAAATATTTTATTCAACTTTTTAAAGAAAGCATCATAATGACTGGACCACCATTTCTTTAAAAAGACCGTATTTGTTGTCAAATGGTTTTGTTGTCAAAACCACAAGCTGGTTTCAGTTTAGGTCCAGTTGCTCATCACACAGAGATCCAGTTATTGAGACAATGAGGATTGGCAAGGAAGAAAGGAATTTTTAATAAGACAGACTTCTTGTTGGGAGAACAAGAGGAGCTCCCTGAAATCAGTCTCTCGGACTAACAGAGATCACAGGCTTTTAAAGCAGGAGCCATGTGCTTTGGGGCAGGTGGTGGTGTAACTAACAAGGAGCAGTGGGCAGGTTGTGGAGGATGGTGAGTCAGGAAGTCTAAAAGGGGCAGCCTTGCAAATATAACAGGAAAATACCTAATCCCACAATTTCCCCAGTAATGGTTAGAGATCAGTCCTACAAGTTCTCTTACTAACAGGTACACTGAAGGAGTTCTGTTTTGCACAACTTCTGAAAAGAACTGAATGAATGGAAAAGAGATGTAAATTTCTCTTTTTCAAAATTGTTTTTTGAGAATCTGCTTTTACAGAGTTCCTGAGTAAACGTAGAACGAGCTACAGCCTCAACCGTATCTTTTTTTTTTTTTTTTTTGAGACAGAGTCTCACTCTCTTGCCCAGGCTAGAGTGCCATGGCGTCAGCCTAGCTCACAGCAACCGCAAACTCCTGGGCTCAAGCGATCCTTCTGCCTCAGCCTCCCAAGTAGCTGGGACTACAGGCATGCGCCACCATGCCCAGCTAACTTTTTCTATATATTTTTAGTTGGCCAATTAATTTCTTTCTATTTTTAGTAGAGACGGGGTCTCCCTCTTGTTCAGGCTGGTTTCGAACTCCTGACCTTGAGCAATCTGCCCACCTCGGCCTCCCAGAGTGCTAGGATTACAGGCGTGAGCCACCACGCCCAGCCTAGCTGAAGGTTTGAGAATTCTGTGAGTAATGCTCTAAGTGTTATGATGGAGAAGATTTTCAGTGCTAATAACGCCTAACAGAATGCTTATCATGTCTTGTTCTCTCTCTATATATATAGCCTGAGCCCCCTGAAGTTAGAGATAGTACCTTCTCTGCCTCTCCTATGAATACCAACGACAGTAGGCACACCAGTACACCAATTAGACGTCCACCCAGTAGCCATCGTGACTATTTACAGAAGGCAAATCTAGTCAGATCTCCTTGCTTTAAACCTTTCAAAAGCATTGCTAGCAGGATAGCTGTTATTAACATGTTCTTCGTGGCCCTGTGATGTGGTTCCTGCCAACTATGCCAATCTTTGTAGGACGCTCCTGTTAGGGACAGAAAAACAAGTGAGAGTAATGGAAATCAAAAAAACAGAAAGGAGAATAGTTATAGAAAAACAATAAGGGGGGGAATGGTTGCAGAAAAATAAGAAGAGGGAACAGAGGGAACAATTATTTCAGTCTTAAAGAATGGGATAATTAGGCCATGGAACACTGACCACCAGTCAGAGAATGAAAGTGGTGTTTTTCCCACAATATGTACAACATAACCTTTAAGTCATGTCCATATCTGGAAAGAATTCAGTCCCCAAAGCAATGATGTATAGTTATGAATAATTATAACTAATCTTTACCTAAACATAAAGCATATAAAAAGAAAAACACTCAAATAGATAGTTTTCTCCACTGGAGGAGACAGACCCATTTCCCATTATGAAACGTCATTCACTTTGCACCCTTAAAATTTACTTACAATAGAGGAGTTCGATACTGGCCTGAGCAAGAGCGAGACCCCATCTCTACTAAAAAAAATAGAAATAAATTAGTTGACAACTAAAATATATATATATAAAATTAGCTGGGCATGGTGGCACATGCCTATGGTCCCGACTACTCTGGAGGCTGAAGCAGCAGGATTGCTTGAGCCCAGGAGTTTGTGGTTGCTGTGAGCTAGGCTGATGCCTTGGCACTCTAGCCCAGGCAACACAGTGAGACTCTGCCTCAAAAAAAAAGCTGTCTTTTTTTTTTGTTGAGACAGAGTCTTGCTCTGCTGTCTGGGCTAGAGGGCCATGGTGTCAGCCCAGCTCAAGCAACCTCAAACTCCTGGGCTCAAGCGATCCTTCTGCCTCAGCCTCCCAAGTAGCTGGGACTACAGGCATGCGCCACCACACTCAGCTAAGTTTTTCTAATTTTAGTAGACAAGAGATCTTGCTCTTGCTCAAGCTGATCTCCAACTCCTGAACTCAGCGATCCTCCCGCCTCGGCCTCACAGAGTGCTAGGATTACAGGTGTGAGCCACTGCATCTAGCCCTAAAAACTCTCTTTGTCCATACTACCCAAAGCAATCTACAGATTCAATGATTTGATGCAATCCTCATCAAAATACCAATGACATTCTTTATAGAAATAGAGAAAATAATCCTAAAATTTATATGGGGAAAAAAATTTATATACAAACACAAAAGACCCAAAATAGCCAGAGCTGTCCTAAGCAAAAAGAACAAAACGGAGGAATTACATTACCTGACTTCAAATTATGCTACACAGGTGTAGACAATAAATTCTTCATGCATACTTGCTGAGTGTCTGTCATCTGGGAGCCCAAGAACTACAACACTTCAAAGTCCAGCCGTGACCTGAACTGTGACACTCCCTTCCTATTTCTTTCTTTCTCTCCAGTCATTCCAGCGTTATTTTCATCTTTCTAAACAAGTGTTTTTCAATCATTTCTGATTATAGCCCAAGGTAAGAAATTTATGTTACATTGTAACCTTGTTGATGTATATAATAAACAAAAGTTTTGCAAAACAGTACTTAGCTTTACTATTAATAGGTTTATACTGTAGGGCAGAGGAATTTGTAGGACAGAGGAAGGGCAGAGGAATTCTTCCAATTGTCGGGAATTTACTTGGGTGGGGCAATGAGCTAACCGCAAACCTTTGCTTCTGGTCATTGCTTGCTTGCTACACCGCTGTAAGGGGAATTATGGGATGAGGTCATTGAAGCACGGGCAACTGGCCCATCAGGCAATAGAGGGCAACCAACCCGCCAATTATTTCAAAAGGCAATAGTGGGCAACCAATCATTTTAAAGGTCAACGCATGATCCATGCGTAGTCAGCTTGTGCGCAGCTTGTGCACCATGGGGATAAAAGGCATGCCATTGTTCCAGTTGGGGTCCTTGCCTGCGAGAGTGGCCACTGCGTTGGTGCTCTGGGGCTTGGACCCTGGCTAGCCAGAAAATAAACCTCCTCTTGTGTGATTGCATCCTCGATGTCTCTGCTTTTCTGTCCGGTGGGGCTGTGGAAGGTCGGTCCCTAACATATACAGTGTACTCTAATACTTTCTATTCTATTTATTTTTTAAAAGCTGGGACCCACTGTTTGAAAAAGGTATCTCAAGAGCAACCTGATTCCATTTAGAAGAATTCACTAACTGTCCTTCCTCCAGACAGTCTGCTGGCCCCACCTGCTGCACTGACGCTGCAATGTCAGCTCTGACCTGGGTTTTCTTGGTTTCTACCCTACCAGCTCACCCCACAGACTTCCAGGCAGTCAGTGTGCTGGTGTGCTGGTAGTTCCAGCTACTGGGGAGGCTGAAGCAGGAGGATGGCTGAGCCCAGGAGGCCACCCTGGACAAAACAGTGAGACCCTATCTTAAATATTTTTAAAAATAGGCCGGGCGAGGTGGCTCACGCCTGTAATCCTAGCACTCTGGGAGGCCGAGGCGGGCAGATTGCTCAAGGTCAGGAGTTCAAAACCAGCCTGAGCAAGAGTGAGACCCCGTCTCTACTATAAAAAAGAAATTAATTGGCCAACTAATATATACAGAAAAAATGAGCCGGGCATGGCAGCACATGCCTGTAGTCCCAGCTACTCAGAAGGCTGAGGCAGTAGGATTGCTTGAGCCCAGGAGTTTGAGGTTGCTGTGAGCTAGGCTGACGCCACAGCATTCACTCTAGCCTGGGCAACAAAGCGAGACTCTGTCTCAAAAAAAAAAAAAAAAAATATATATATATATATTTTTTTTTTTTTTTAAATAAAACAAGTTGTGTGAGCTAACACTTTGTTATTTCAGAAATCAGACAAGCATATTCTGGAGTGAAATTGAGGGAAGGGGACCAGGTGCAATGGCTCATTCTTGTAATCCCAGCGGTTTGGGAGGTGGAGGCAGGAGGATTGCTTTGAGCCCAGGAGTTCAAGACCAGCCCATGCAACACAGCAAGACCCTGCCTCTACAAAAAAATAACTGAGGGAAGGAGAGAAACAAGCAGGATCCTGGGACTGAGTCTGCCCGTGCCTGAGTAGAAAAGAAAACACTTGATGGTGTGAGTGGTATTTTGTTTTCCCTAAAGGGAATTATTTTGGGAACCGTCTCCTGAACTGGTGGACTAACATACAGAGCTAACTTGGGATTGGCACCCTCAGCTTTGGGGATGATGCCATATTCTCTATTTTTCACGTCCTGGTATGGTGCTTAGTATCCCAGGCTATGGACATTTATGTCCCATATTGGCAAATTGGCATCCCCACCCCAAAGCTGTAATACAAAGGGAATTCTAGGTTTCTGCCAAGTTATAAATGCTCCCAAGGTTCCAATGAATATCCCAGTGGATGCTATAGAACTACTAAGGGTGAATAGACTCAAACCAAGAGGATCAGCCATCAAGATTTACATTTGAAAAAGGGTCAGATTCTAAAAGAGGGAGGGGCACACACACCACTTGTAATAGCCCAGCAACATAGGTTGGACTAGGGAACAGGAAATCAGTGGGCTCACATCTGCCAGATGTCTTTTGTAAAAATTTTTCAAAAATCTCTCAAGTATCAGACATTAGATTATTAGCAGTATTTTTTTTTTTTTTTTTTTTTTTGAGACAGAGTCTCACTCTGTTGCCCAGGCTAGACTGAGTGCCATGGCAGCAGCCTAGCTCACAGCAACCTCAAACTCCTGGGCTCAAGCGATCCTCCTGCCTCAGCCTCCCGAGTAGCTGGGACTACAGGCATGCGCCATCATCCCCGGCTAATTTTTTGTATATATATTTTTAGTTGGGCAATTAATTTCTTTCTATTTTTAGTAGAGACGAGTCTGGTTCTTGCTCAGGCTGGTTTCGAACTCCTGACCTCGGGCAATCCGCCCGGCCAGAGTGCCAGGATTACAGGTGTGAGCCACCACGTCTGGCCAATTAGCAGTATTTTGTGTTTTTCATCCACTTTAGGTAATTTCCTCTTACATTTTCATTAACGTCCCTTTTAATATATTTATGTTTTAGTTAAAAAAAAAGCTGGCTCCCACTAAATTGATATCATGACCAGTTAATGGGGCACAACCTAAAGTCTGACAAACATTGCTCTAAGCATTCAATTTATTTGCCTCAGGGCCATTGCATATGCTATTCGCTCTGCCTGGAAAGCTTTTCTTGTATCCTTTTCACCTGGATAGATCTTACTCATTTTTCAAGGTATGAATCAAAGGATGCTTCCCTCCGTGGAGCTGAATGCCTGCATTTGCATCCTGAATGTCGTGATAAATAAGTTCATACGTGCAAAGTACTCAGAACAGTGAGTGTTAAACAGGAATGCTGCTTCTTATTGTGAGTTAGAAATTATACAACTCTTTGTGTGATTATTAATATCTGTTTCCTCACACTTCCCAGACTCTAAATTTCATCTTTATATTCCCAGCGCCTCACTTGGCCTGGGACACAAGTGGCTCACAAAAGCACTAAACGATGAGAAGGAACTGGCAAGAAGGAATAAAACGGAGAGGCTGGGGGTGGAGCCAGCTCAGAGCGACACGCGTCACTCCTGGGGCCCCGCCTTTGGGCGGGGCCGCGTCTGCTTGCAGAGCGGCGGTCACGTGGGCCCAGGTGGTGGCTGCGTGGGAAGCTGGGCCAAGATGGCGGCGATGAGGAAGGTGCTGCCGCAGCGACTGGTCGGCTTGGCGTCCCTACGGGCTGTAAGTGCCCCGGGCCGCTGAGGGGGCTGTCCTGCAGGCACCTTGACGGTCAGGGTCAAGGGCTTGGCCCGTGGCAGCTTCTCTCTGAGAGGCGAAGCCGGACAGCTCTTCAAGCCGTAGTTGGGAGATTGTTGGAGTCTTGGACCCTCCCTGTCCCGCCCAAATCCTTTGAAGGGTAGGAGAAAGCCGAGACAGGAGAGGTGGGGCGGCTTGCTTGGGTCTTAGAGACCTGGAAAGCCATTCCGGGCATCCTGATTCCCTGTCTACGGAATCAGGTGACCTGGCCCCTTTGTTCAGTTGAGCTTCAGACCTCTCCAACTCTTAATTAGTGAAAATCACGAACACTCCTCAAGTTCTGCGTGGGAAAAGCAAGGTCACCCCTTCCTCCGCCTCCATCTCCAACTCTTGTTACTTGTAGAGACGCTTGGTTTATATCCCACCGAACCCAGCAGGACTTGGGTCGCGCGGAGCCAGGCTGTCATTCCTTGGAATTGTACTTTGGGCTTGTTGGATCCTGCTGTTTTCCCCTCTCTGTCATGCTCAGCGAGTGGAGGAAAAGTGTGGGATACCTAGCTGTATAAAGGGTTAAGTTGTGCTGGTCAGTGCTCAAGCTACTGTGTCCCAATGGTTCTGCCACTGTCTAGACTGAGTGACATATTTACTCTCTTTGAACTCAGTTTTCTCGTCTGTAAAATGTATAACATTACGTTGGGTTTGTTTTGGAAATTAGCAAAAATGTAGGTAAAGTATTTGGCATTGTTCTGGCTCTTAACAAGTGATCAGTCAGTGGTGGTAAAAACATAACCGTGTGTGGGGGGTGAAATTACACTCTTCTGGCACTGGGTCCCTCTCAGAAAGCCATTTTAATGTTTTTACTAGGCGACTCGCCTCCACCAGTTGCTCATGTGTAAAATGCGGATGGTAATTCCAACTTGGAAAGTTAAGAAAATTGAATTAGATGGTGGATATTAACGTGCTCTTTAAAAAAAAAATCCCTGGTTGAAATATATATATATATATATAAAAAATTTTAAAGTAAAATAATAAATTTTTTAATGAAATAAAAAAAATTTAATCTTGGTGTAACGAGATGGCCCTCCATTGGGTTACTGTTAGAGCCAGACCCGGGTTCAGGTCCAGGCTCCGTCACTTTCTAGCTGTGTGATTTTGGGTGATATTTCTGAGACTCAGTTACTTCCTTCATGGAGTTGGAATAATGACTGTCCCTGCCTTTAGGTACTGATGCCTGTACTTTAGCGCTGGATTTTAGTCAATATTAGACTGACTGTTATTGTTGATACTGATGTAGATACACCATACCTTGGGATGCTGTGGCATAGTAATTGTGTGGTTGGGGGGGATCCTCCTTGAGCACAACTTTAAATAAGAAGAAAGTGGGTCTGTGTTTGTTTAAGACAGTGTCTCTGTTCCCTGGGCTAGAATGCAGTGGAGTCATCATAGCTTAACTCCTGCAGTCTCAAATTCCTGGGCTCAAGTGATACTCCTGCCTCAGCACCCAAGTATGCCACCTTGCCTAGCTACTTTTGTTGTTTTGTAGAAACACTAGTGCCCAGGCTGGTCTTGAACTGCTGGCCTCCAGTGACCCTCCCACCTCGGCTTACCAAAGTTTTAGGATTACTGGCATGAGCCACCATACCCAACCAGAACTGAGTGTTTACCAGGAAAGGAGAATGTGGACCAAAGGGCAGTAATGAGGCAACAATTGCTAGAGGTTAGGACAGGGGTGAGGAACCTTTTCCTGTTGGAAGGCCACGTTAATTTAGCTGTAATCAAATAAGGCTGAATTCAAGAAACTTCAATTAGATATACTTAAAAATATACATTATTTTGTAAAAAATCTAGTTAATAATTTCAAAAAATGAAAACTGTTAAAGTTAACTAACCTTTCAATGACTTTGTGTCTGCTTTTTTGTTGGAAAGCATTTGAATATTTGGTTGCAGCATGGAGGTCCACAGTTTCAATTGATCCTCTAGATGGATATATTGATATGAATTAGGTAGGAGAAAGTAGATTCACAGGAATAAGCAGTTGAAAAGCAAGAAGGCATTTATCAGGCATGTTGCCAAAGGCGTGGGTATTCTGCATTTTTTCGTATTTCAGTTGGATCTTTCTTAACATCAGACAATGACTCTAAGATGTCATCTACTGAAAGCTCAATCATTTCCAGTTCCATCTGTAGTTCTTAATGTTTAAGCTTCCTTCCTTCCTTCTTTTTTCTTTCTTTCTTTTTTTTTTTTTTTTTTTTTTTGAGACAGAGTCTAACTCTGTTGTCCTGGGTAGAGTGCAGTGGTGTCATCATAGCTCACTGCAGCCTCAAACTCCTGGGCTCAAGCGCTCTTCCTGACTGAGCCTTCCAAGTAGCTGGAACTACAGGTTCACAACACGTGGCTTATTTTTCTGTTTTTAGTAGAGACGAGGTCCCTTGCTCAGGCTGATCTCAAACTCCTGAACTCAAGCAATCCTCCCATCTCAGCCTCCCAGAGTGCTAGGATTACAGGCCTGAGCAGCCCCATCTGTAATTCTCTAGGTTGCCTTGGCGATATCAACTAGTTGAGGCTGAAATGCTAATTTCAGTGTGATGTAATGATTCTCAAAAGTCAGTGAACCTTTCATTTTACTCTGCAATTAATAGTTCTATAACAGCTGTGTATTTTTCAAATGATTTGCATATATCCTGTTCATCAATGACCTTTGCTAACTGAGGAAAATGTTCATTTCAAAATTTCCTTTTGAAGAAGAAATGTTTTGAAAAAAAGATAGTTTTTTTTGAAATGCTTGGATTTTTGCCGCATACCATTTATAGACTTAGTTTTACCTTGCAAAGAAATATTCAAGTCATTTTGATTTAACATATCACACAGAAATGCTGCATTCCTATAGAAATCTTCTTTCAATAATTCATGGCTGGGTGTGATGGCTCACGCCTGTAACCCTAGCACTCTGGGAGGCCAAGGTGGGTGGATTGCTCAAGGTCAGGAGTTCAAAACCAACCTGAGCCAGACCCTGTCTCTACTAAAAATAGAAAGAAATTAATTGACCAACTAAAAATAGATAGAAAATATTAGCCGGGCATGGTGGCGCATGCCTGTAGTCCCAGCTACTCGGGAGGCTGAGGCAGTAGGATTGCTTGAGCCCAGGAGATTGAGGTTGCTGTGAGCTAGGCTGATGCCATGGCATTCACTCTAGCCTTGGCAACAAAGTGAGACTCTGTCTCAAAAATAAATAAATAAATAAAATAATTCACATTGCTGATTCTGTTCTTCATGCAATTTAACTATCTGTTCTCACAGAGATAAAATTTTGGCTAACACCTGTCCTTGTGATAGCCAATACACTTTAGAATGATATGGCATCACCAGCAAATTGGTATTAACTGATCAACACCTAAGTGGACATATAGAAATAACATTTATCTGGTGTCGGGCAGGTGGGAGGGAGGGGATGGGTATATACATACATAATGAGTGCGATGCGCACCAACTGGGGGATGGACAGGCTTGAAGCTCTGACTTAAGGGGGAAGGGCCAGCAAGGGCAATATATGTAACCTTAACATTTGTACCCCCATACTATGCTGAAAAAAATTTTAAAAAATAGAATGATATGGCAGATCCACACTGAATAACTTTTAGCATGTTATGAAACTGACACAGATGCCATGTTGCATTTGCAGGAATATAGTTATAAAATAATACTTATAACTTGTTGCAAAGTATATCATTTAAAATAGTTTTAGCACTATTTAGCACAGAGATTTTGCTTATGCAAAATACAGTGAGAAGAAATGAGAGCATCTGGATCTGTTAATATTTTTAATCTGTGCAACAAACCCTTCATGTTTTCCTGTCATGGAAGGTACGCCTTCTATACATGCACTCACTAAATTTACCAAATTCAGTCCAACTTCACAACATTTATTTGAAAGTCATTTAAGATATCTATTCCCTGTGTTCTGTTCACAAGAGTGCCCAAAGCAAGTAACTCTTCGTAGCAAAGAAAATCTTGTTATGACACAAAAGAAGTATAAAATCTGCACCAAGTCAGTATCAGCTGATTCATCCAAAGCGATTAAATAATATATATTTTCCTTTTGAAGTATTTCATGAAGTTCTGTTAAGTTGAAAGCTAATTTACGCTTCCTATCAGTTGTGGTTCTCCTTAAAGGAGGCAGTTGTTTGTACTTTGAAACATTATCAGGCTCTAAGCATCCTACAACTTTGACAATGCGTTCTTTCACAATTTCTACATCACTGAATGGCTTCCCTTTTTTCCTGAGTATATAAGCTACTTTATAAGTTGCTTCTGTGGCATTATTTCTAGGTTTTATCAATGCTTGAAAGAATTGTCTTTGCTTTTGCTTTTCATCTTTTTTTTTTTTTTTTGAGACAGAGTCTCGCTTTGTTGCCCAGGCTAGAGTGAGTGCCATGGCGGCAGCCTAGCTCACAGCAACCTCAAACTCCTGGGCTCAAGCAATCCTCCTGTCTCAGCCTCCCGAGTAGCTGGGACTACAGGCATGCGCCACCATGCCCGGATAATTTTATTTATATATATATACATACATACATATATATATATATATATATATATATATATATATATATATATATATGTTAGTTGGCCAATTAATTTCTTTCAATTTTTTTTATAGTAGAGACGGGGTCTTGCTCAGGTTGGTTTTGAACTCCTGACCTTGAGCAATCCACCCACCTCGGCCTCCCAGAGTGCTAGGATTACAGGCGTGAGCCACCTTACCTGGCCGCTTTTCATCTTTTAATTTCTGCAATACAACCTTTTGTGCCACTCCCTTTAATTTAAAATATTTGTGGTCCTTATGAGTGTTATAATGCTGATGAGCATGGAATTTCTTTAATGTTGATACTGCAGTATCACAAGCAAATCATCTTATCTTTAGCAGAAACAAGATAATATTGCAATTCCCAATCTTCATTAAAAAATCTGTTTTCTTCCTTCAGCATTCTCTTGGTCCTCTTTGACATGATGGGCTGTTAAGCAGACAGAATTTTAAAATACTGTTGAGCTGTGCAATTATTCACAAATTCCACTTCAAACAGAAACACAGTGCACCACTGTCAAAAGCTGACAACAGACTGGTGTACTCGACCCCCATAAACTCTCACCAACCAGCTTGTAGTAGTGGCACCTGTCAGGCAGGGAAGTTAGAACTAAATCATGAGCATAGCAGCTGTCAATTTAGCCCTATGGCTTACTAATATTCTTATTGTGCCAGTCAATCTTGGAGGATTATTTCATTGAAGCTTATTCTATTCTTTGGTGTTTTAAATACATTACCATTTCAAAGATAAAAACATAAAAGACAAGCAAAATAAATAGGATTTGTTCTGTAAAATTTAGATTCAGTCAAAAGGCCACACTTAAGAATGTGGAAGGCCCCATGTGGCCTTATGGCTGCAGATTCCCCAACCCTGGGTTAGGAGCATGTGCTCTAGAGCCACAATGCCAGATTCAGATATTCCCTCATTGACTAGCCATGTGACTTTAGGAAGGTTACTTAATCCCCTTGGGCCTCAGAATTTCACAGTTAAATTGGGATTATGATAATTCCTACCTAATAAGGTTGTTGACAGCATGACATGGTTTAATATGTAAAAATCCTCTTATATGTGCATGGCAAATACTTTTACATCCTTTCAACATTCAACAGTTATTTTTTGGGCACCTACTATGTCCCAGGGCCTTGAAAATACAGCAGTGAATAAAACAAAGTCCTTGCCTATGAAACTTACATTCCGGGGAGATAATTTTAGGGTTGTGCACTAGCCGAGGCTGTATATCCCTTTTGGAGGGAGATTCGAGCTTCAGGGACCTTCCAGTAGAGGCTGTTGACTTTGTGAAATGCAGTGGCTAGTCTCATTAGTCTCTGGGAAACATTGCTGCCTAAAACCAAGGCCAGTTCAGGTAAGTCATTCAAATTCCAGCTGGTTCCAAGCAGGGAATCCCTTAAGAGTTTCAAGGGGCTGGGATCCTTATTAGATTACACAGTATACCTCTCCCCTTGCCCCACTGCAGTATGTTTATCCAGATTAAATCTGATAAATGAAAGTTAATTTGAAGAGTTACAATATCAAGAAGGGTACAGGAATGAGGGCACAGAAATCTTAACATCAGTTGGTGGGAAGAAGGGTGAGATTTGGGGGAGACTTTATGTAGGGGAGACTCAAGGCTTTTTTATTTAAGTGCCTTAAGCTACTGGGGGTGTCATGTCCCCTCAGATTCATTCTCCTTGTCATCACCCAGCCTATGATTGTTATAGACCAGAGTCCTACATCCCACCCCCTGCAAAGTCCAGGAGGACTTCCCACAGTCAGTAATTACCCTCCTCTGGGACAGCTATGCCTTCATGCATTTATTTGTTATTTCAGTAACTTTAATCAGTGACAACTTTGTGCCAAGCACAGTGCCAAAAACTGGTGATCAAGTGGAGGTCAAGACAGACAAGGTCCCTCATGGAGCTTGTGTTCTACTGGCAAAAACATTTGCAGTGCTTTGAGGAAATGATTCTAGTCATTTCCTCAATGATTAGAGGGGGTGGGGTGAGTGCCAGCTTTGCCAAGGGTGGTCAGAGGAGGCCTCTGCAAGATGAGATGGAGGAGTGAGAAGAGCTAGGTGAAGAGCCTTTGGGCAGAGGGAGGCCCTGCTGAGGGAGAGAAGGCCAGGGGGCTGGAGCTTGGTCCTGGGGTGGGGAATTGGAACTGGGACAGTAGGGACAAGTGAGTTCAGCAGGAGCCAGATCGCAGAGTCTTGTGGGCCATGGCAAATAGGGGAAGAGGATCAGTCAAGTTCTGGCTTAAGCAACAGGGTGCATGTGATGCCTTTTATAGAGCTGGACAAGCTTTAGGAGAAATTAAAGAGTTCTGTTTTGGGACTGCTAAATTGGAGAGGTGCACATAGAGCTGTCTGGCCATTGGAAATGAGTCTGGACTTTAGGGGAGAACCTATACCGGGAGCATGAATCTCTTGCTCATTCCTATTCTAAGTGAAATATTCTTTTTGTTCTTAATTCTAAAATAAACCAAATGTGAGCTAAATGGTGAGAAACATGCATTTTGTCTCCATTCTTCAGATCCATTCTTTCAGATTGGTCCCGCCTAGGAAATTGTGACAATCTCTTCCTGTTAATTTTTGTTTTCTCTTTTAAACCAAAGGTCAGTACTTCATCTATGGGCACTTTCCCAAAGCAGGTGAAAATCGTGGAAGTTGGGCCCCGAGATGGACTACAAAATGAAAAGGTAAATGAAAATTAACCCAAATATGTTATTCAGGCATCTGCTTTGATATTCTGTGTGGTGGTGGGGGGGGGGGGGGGGACAGAGCTGTGCAAGACATGATCACTCTGCCTGACTTAGGGCTGAGCTGAGGAGGCCGGGCAGGCACCTGCGACAGTTAAATCGTCTAAACTGGTGGTGCAACAGGTGTGATGCGCCCTTGTGACAGCCTGGTGGGATGGGTGGATGGTGTAGAGGGAAGGCAGGAGCACACCTTTTGATCCGCCAGTCCACATAAGGAGGTTTATCCAAAGGAAGTTGTGAAGACCAAGTGCAGATATGTAGCACTGAATGTTCCTTACGAACCTGTTGGTAATAGCAGAACAGTTGGAAACAACCTAATGTTCAGTATGGGGAAAGTTGGGTCAAATATATTATGGACTTTTCATAAAATGATATATGAAGCTATTAATAATAAAAGTATATGTTAAGTGATTCAATCAGGTTATAAAATGTGTGTATACATATTTTTTTAATGTTACACTTTTATGTAAGAAACAAAAGGTAGATACGTGGGAGCATCTACCTAGAATAGGGTCTTTTTTTTTTTTTTTTGAGGCAGAATCTCACTCTGTTGCCCGGGCTAGAGTGCCATGGCACCAGCCTAGCTCACAGCAACCTCAAACTCCTGGGCTCAGGCGATCCTCCTGCCTCAGCCTCCCAAGTAGCTGGGACTACAGGCATGCGCCACCATGCCCGGCTAATTTTTTCTATATATTTTAAGTTGTCCAGATAATTTCTTTCTATTTTTTTTAGTAGAGATGAGGTCTTGCTCTTGCTCAGGCTGGTCTCAAACTCCTAAGCTCAAACGATCCGCCTGCCTCGGCCTCCCAGAGTGGTAGGGTTACAGGGGTGAGCCACTGCGCCCAGCCTGGATGCTTATTCGTGAGCCCTTGAAATATGGCTGGTGTGGCCATGGAATTGCATTTTTATTTTTACATAATTTAAGTAAATTTAACCACATGTGGCTAGTGGCTAACATGTTAGACTATATGGATGTAAAAAGTCACAAAAAGGGTGTTAATGGTGTCATTGCTAGGAGGTTTTAAGGGTAGTTTTCTTTTGTTTTTGGCATGTTTTTCTGAAATAATCATGTATCAATTATTTTTTCAATAAGAAAAGTTTTTTCTTTTCCTTTTTTTTTTGAAAGCATGACCATCCTAGCTTTTTTTTTTTTTTTTTTTTGAGACAGAGTCTCACTTTGTTGCCCAGGCTAGAGTGAGTGCCGTGGCGTCAGCCTAGCTCACAGCAACCTCAAACTCCTGGGCTCGAGTGATCCTTCTGCCTCAGCCTCCCGGGTAGCTGGGACTACAGGCATGCGTCACCATGCCCGGCTAATTTTTTATATATATATATCAGTTGGCCAATTAATTTGTTTCTATTTATAGTAGAGACGGGGTCTTGCTATTGCTCAGGCTGGTTTAGAACTCCTGACCTCGAGCAATCCGCCTGCCTTGGCCTCCCAGAGTGCTAGGATTAAAGGCGTGAGCCACCACGCCTGGCCCATCCTAGCTTTAATAGTGCTTGTTAGAAACGAGTCCATAAGCTCCATGAGGGCAGAATCCTGCCTCTTCTGCTTATACTACATCACAGCACCTGACACAATGCCTGGAATATGAAAGGTTTTCCAAAATAACTGGTGGAGTAGACTAAGTTAAAGCAGTGGGAGAGAAATTTGAGAAGAGGGGTGGGATGGGACGGCATATTGAAAAGGAGCTGGGCTAGGCACTGTGGCTCACGCCTGTAATCCTAGCTCTCTGGGAGGCCAGGCAGGCAGATCGCTCAAGGTCAGGAATTCGAAACCTGCCTGAGCAAGATCAAGACCCCGTCTCTAATAAAATAGAAAGAAATTAATTGGCCAGCTAGGCTGGGCGCGGTGGCTCACGCCTGTAATCCCAGCACTCTGGGAGGCCGAGGCGGGCAGATTGCTCAAGGTCAGGAGTTCAAAACCAGCCTGAGCAAGAGTGAGACCCCATCTCTACTATAAATAGAAAGAAATTAATTGGCCAACTAATATATATATAGAAAAAAATAGCCGGGCATGGTGGCGCATGCCTGTAGTCTCAGCTACTCGGGAGGCTGAGGCAGGAGGATTGCTTGAGCCCAGGAGTTTGAGGTTGCTGTGAGCTAGGCTAATGCCACGACACTCACTCTAGCCTGGGCAACAAAGTGAGACTCTGTCTCAAAAAAAAAAAAAAAAATTGGCCAGCTAAAACTATATAGAAAAAATTAGCCGAGCATGGTGGCACATGCCTGTAATCCCAGCTACTTGGGAGGCTGAGGCAGAAGGATCACTTGAGCCCAGGAGTTTGAGGTTGCTGTGAGCTAAGGCTGACACCATGGCACTCTAGCCCAGGCAACACAGTGAGATTCTGTCTCAAAATAAATAAATTAATAAAAATAAAAGGAGCTGGAGTTTGTAGAATTTTTCTTACTTAATCCTATAGGTATTAGGGAGCCATAGAAGGGTTTTGGGAAAGAAAGTGAGAGGAAGCTGCGTTTTAGGAGGATTCCTACGTAGGATGGATTGGTTGAGTGAGACTTTGCCATAATGACGGTAGATTTAGAAAGAGGAATCCATACAATCTGGTGAGTGACTAGACATGGTGAGGGAGGGAGAGAAGCTATAAGCTGAGCACATGAGGATGAAGTCCTGCGCAAGTGGGGAGGGGGAAAAGAGGAGGGTATGATACTTGGGGGCCCTAGCCCAGGACCCAGAGGGTTAGCAGCCTCTGCCCTTTCAGGCCACTACACAGTGTTCTCCACTGGTTTGTGATAGTGTCATAAGCTAACACACATTTAGTTAAGGAAAAGTCTGTGTGGCAGAAAAATGTTTCCATGTAAATATTAACTCTTTTTCAGGTGAGAAGCTGCATCTATTGCAAAACACTATCTGTAGAACTCAAAGACAAGCCTTGTACCCCACCTATAGATGGGGATCACACGTGAATCCATGTCAGTATGTGGAAGTTAGGGCAGTGAATGCTTGCTCTGGCAAAAGCTTTGAACTCACAGGCACTGCTTTCTGAAGCCATTTTATTACCAACTTTGCTGACCCGTCTCCTGGTTTTTCTCCTCTACAGAATGTTGTACCTACTCCAGTGAAGATCAAGCTCATAGACATGCTTTCTGAGGCAGGACTCCCTGTTATAGAAGCCACCAGCTTTGTGTCTCCCAAGTGGGTTCCCCAGGTGAGACCCAGCCCTCAATGAGAGAGGCCTTCCTCAGTGATGGAAAGTTTTGCATTTTCCCCTGCAGCAAATAGAAGTAGGAAACTTAGGTTTCCGGGTCCCTAACTTTGAGAAGTCTCAGGTGATTCATAGCTCTCTGTTGCTGCAAAAGTATGTGACCTGGGATTCAGGGGTCGTGGACTCGGTCTCGGCCCTGCCCCACGTGCTGGGTGACCTTGCTAGGACCTTCCCCTCTGCAGGTTTCAGAGATGACCTCTCAGGTCTCTCCTGGCTCTAAAAGTCCCAAATTTCTGTGCCTGTCTGTGGCTTCTGTGTTTGAAAAAGGGGAAGAGGGATGACTCCTGCTTTACAGAGATGATCAAGTAGGGAAGAAAGATACAAAATGAGTGTCAGAGAGCACAGAGAGAGCTGAGCATAGCGCCTGGCTCAGCGTGAGTCCTAAGTAAGTGGCTGGTACCAGATTACTGTTTTTTCTGCTTCTGTAAAGCTGGCAGTGTGGGCCACGTAGAAAAACTGGGTATCACCCAAACCTAGGACCTTTCTGGCCCATGAGCAGTCAAACAAATAGTAAATGCATTGGGGATACCTGGCTTGGCCGGAGGCATCATTCTCCTAGGGCTCTGGAGAACAGAGATTTTGTGATAAAAAGGATTTCTCTGAGTGCTCTGCCTGCTACTGGTGATAACTTGGCAATGTCTCTCTCCTTTGGCTCCTAGATGGCTGACCACACTGAAGTCTTGAAGGGCATTCAGAAGTTTCCCAGCATCAGCTACCCAGTCCTGGTCCCAAATTTGAAAGGCTTCGAGGCAGCGGTAAGAGAATAGCTTGCTGGCGGGGGCCTTAGAAGAGATTGATGGCATGGGTGAAGTGTCTCGGGGCTTCACTTCCCTATCCTGGGAAGTCTACCTGACCATCTTGTCTTTCATTCAGACCCTGGGACAGACTGGCCCTGACACTCACCATTCTCTGATCTTGACAAATTGCTTAATCTCTCTGAGCCTCATGTTCTGCCTGTAAAATTGGGCTGCTGGTAGTGCCTAATGTTGTGGGGATGTCAGAGAGAGAATGTGCACACACTGCCGGGCGTAGCTACGGCCTGGTGTAACACAAGTGCCTAATGAACGTTAGTCCTTGTTACTACCCACTGCTTCAGAGAAAGGTGACCAAGCTGTCCACACGAGTTTCAAGCATCTACCAACTTTCTTCGAATTTTGTATATTGGTTTTCCTTCTTTTATTTCTAACTTTATTCTTCGGTGTTCAGAGAAAAATCCATTGCATGATATCCATCTCTTAAAACCTACTGAGACTTAATTTGTAGTCTAACATATGGTTAGGAAAATGTTCAAAGTGCTCTTAGAACAATGTATATTTTGTGATTGTGTAGAATGTTCTGTATGTCTGTTGGATCTAGTTGGTTTATTGTGTTGTTCAAATCTTCTGTTTTCTTCTGTTTGGTGGTTCTAGCTATTATTTTTAATGAGGTATTAAAGTCTTCATCTGTGATTGTGGAGCTGTCGATTTCTCCCTTCTATTCTGTCAATTTTTGGTTCAATTTTGATGGCCTGTCACTAGGTGTGTAAATGTTTATCATTGTTATATCTTCTTGCTGTTTTTAATCTTACATTAATATATCATTTTGTCACTTAGAACCTTTTCTTTAATTACTATTGTCTTAGAGACAAGGTCTCACTGTGTTGCCCAGGCTGGAACTTCTGGGCTCAAGTGATCCTCCCACCTCAGTTTCCCGAGCAGCTGGGACTGCAGGTGTGTACCACCATGCCTGGTTAACTTTATAAATTTTTTGTAGAGATAAGGTCTTGCTGTGTTACCCAGGCTGCTCTTAGACTTCTGGCCTCAAACAGTCCTCCTGCCTCAGCCTCGAGTAGCTGGGACTGAGGGACATGAGCAACTGCACCTCTCTCTCTTAGAACCTTTTTGGTTTAATGTCTGTTTGTCTGAGATAAATACAGTGACCCCTGCTGTCTTTCATTTACTATTTATGTGGAACAACTTTTTCTGTCCATTCACTTTTGACCTGTTTGTGTCTTTGAATCTTCTTATAATTTTAGACAAGAAACTCATTGAAGGCCGGGCGCGGTGGCTCACGCCTGTAATCCTAGCACTCTGGGAGGCCGAGGCTGGCGGATTGCTCGAGGTCAGGAGTTGGAAACCAGCCTGAGCAAGAGCGAGACCCCATCTCTACTATAGATAGAAAGAAATTAATTGGCCAACTAATACATATATAGAAAAAATTAGCCAGGCATGGTGGCACATGCCTGTAGTCCCAGCTACTCGGGAGGCTGAGGCAGGAGGATTGCTTGAGCCCAGGAGTTTGAGGTTGCTGTGAGTTAGGCTGACGCCATGGCACTCACTCTAGCCTGGGCAACAAAGTGAGACTCTGTCTCAAAAAAAAAAAAAAAAAGAAACTCATTGAAGGTGTTGGTTCTGCATTTAGGCAAAAAGCTTCTTTTAAGAGTGACTGGTGTCTCCATCTCAGCCTGCTAAATAGAAAAAAAAAAAAAAAAGTGGTAATGACAGTGGCAGTTCCCTTGGGGGAAGTCAAAAATGGTTTTTTCATTGAGATATAACTCACTCTATTTGTTTCCTCATGCCACTGTAAGAAAGTATGATACGCCTATAATCCTAGCACTCTGGGAGGCCACGGCGGGTGGATTGCTCAAGGTCAGGAGTTCAAAACCAGCCTGAGCGAGACCCCATCTCTACTAAAAATAGAAAGAAATTAATTGACCAACTAAAAATATATATATATATACAAAAATTAGCCAGGCATGGTGGCACATGCCTATAGTCCCAGCTACTCAGGAGGCTGAGGCAGTGGGATCACTTGAGCCCAAGAGATTGAGGTTGCTGTGAGCTAGGCTGACATCACGGTACTCACTCTAGCCTGGGCAACAAAGTGAGACACTGTCTCAAAAAAAAAAAAAGTATGATACTATAAGCTGAGTGACCTAAAACAACAGGAATTTATTCTCTGACAGTTCTGGAGGCTAGAAGTTCTAAATCAAAGTGTCAGCAGGATTGGTTCCTTCTGAGGGTTCTGAGAGAGAGTCTGTTCCATGCCTGTCTGCCGGTTGCTGGCGTGGCCCGCTCCTCGGCCTTGCTTGGCTCGTGGATGTGTCATTCCAGTCTCCACTTCCATCTGCACTTGGTCTTCCTTCCTGTGTCTCTGTGTTTTCACATGGCTGTCCTCGTTGAACAAGACCAGTCACACTGGGTTAGGGGCCCACTCTATTCCTGTATGGCTTCATCTTAACTAATTACATCTGCGATGACCCTGTTTCCCAATAAGGTCACATTCTGAGGTCCTGGGAGTTAGCACTTCTACGTATCTTCTTAGGGGACACAGTTCAACCCATAACATTCACATACCACAAAATTTACCGTAAGACAATTTTTTTTTGCCATTCTGGTCAGTGTTCCTTGAAGAGAAAAATGCTGAAAGGAGTTTGCCTGGATGTTGGCAGGTTGCTGCTGGGGCCAAGGAAGTGACTGTCTTCGGAGCTGCCTCAGAGCTCTTCACCCAGAAGAACATCAACAGTTCCATCGAGGAGAGTTTCCAGCGATTCGACGTGATCTTTAAGGGAGCGCAGGCAGCTGGTATTCCTGTGCGGGGGTGAGTTAGACCACACTGGTATCTTCTCCTCAGTGCCGTTCTGGAATAGTGCTGACCATTCTGGAACGGTTCTGACTCAGGCAGCCCTCCCCACCTCAAGCCCCTTACCCTAGGTGGGGCAGCCCGGGCTCCACACCTAGGCATCTTTTCCCGAGTAAATGTGGTCAGAAGAAATCCTAGCAAGTGCTTCCTTTCAAACCTGAATTTTGGGTCAGTTCACCCGAGGATGGGACACTAATTGGGTTTTGTGGAGGTCAGTTTAGTCCTGGCTTTGCCAACAACGCTTCATGCATCCCTGAAGAATCCCCTAGGCCTCTTCAGTCTCCAGCATTGCGTCTCTGATAGCAGTAGTTCCAGGCATCGTGTGTGTCGTATCTAATCGAAGCCTCACACTAGCCCAGCAAGGAGGGAGTTGTCCCTACTTTGCCAATGGCACAACTGAGGCTCAGGAAGGGTAAATAGTCTCCTGCAAGGTCACACAGCTGGCCATATTGCAACTGGAGTGATCTTTCAAAAGTGCACATCTGATCACATCACTTCTGGCTGAAAACCTTTCAGTGACTGACCAAGTGGAAACTTTGTAACATGGTTTGCAAGACCCTGCATGTTTTGGTCCCTGCCACTCTCTGCAGCCTTATTGCGCACTGTTCCCTTCTGGCTGCTCTTCCTCTGCGTGGTTCACTCCAGCCCAACTGGAACTTCTCTCCATTTGTCACACGCCCTGCTCTCTCTTGCTTCTGGGCTTTTGCACATGCTTTGTGAGGACTGAGAACACTCTTTCCCCACATCCTACTTCTCGGGGCTGACTTCTGCTCACCCGTCAGGTCCTCTTGTGGATGTCAGTTCTTCCAAGAAGCTTTCACTGTCCTTTAGCTGGAGTCAGTGCCCTTCTCCGGGACCCCATAGGCCCCTGGACATCCTCTGACATAGCACTTCGGCAGCTTGTTGTATTCCCACCCACTAGACCCCAGGTTCCCACTGCCCTCTCCATGAAGGCAAAGCCCACATCTGTCTCAGTCCCTGCTCTGCTCGCCAGTGCGGGGCCTAGCGTGCAGTAGGCGCTCAGTAACCGACAGGCAGATGGATGAACGGGGAAGCAGTAGCTCAAGTCCTGTCTGCCCAACTCCCAGCCTGTGCTCATTTCTCAGTGTCTGTCTCTCACCTTTCCTTGCTCAGCAGTGTTTGAAGAACAAGTGAGAGAATTAAAATGGAAAAGTGCCCTGAGATCTGTGAGTCTGAAATTACTCATCCTGCAAACATTTATTTTGCCTCTTAATATGGAGAATACTTTGCTTGACTCTAAAAGGCTTTTAAGACTCCTCAGCCCCAACAGGGCAGGTAGCAATAGAAGCTATTGCATTCAAAATCCACACTCCTCCCCATAGCCCACAAGAGCCACGGTTGGGCCTGTGCCCACCTCACGGCCTCCTCTCAGACGTCTCTGCCCCGTGCTGTCTGTGAATCAGCTGTCTGGCCTCTGTCCTGTCTCGGCCATGCCTAGCTCTTCCATCTCAGGGCTTTGCCTGGCCTCTGCTCTTGGCCTGGAATATGCTTTCCACAGACCTTCCCCTTTGTCAGCTCCAGCGTCCTGCCCTCGGGTCTTTCCTGGACCCCCGTCGGTACAGTTGGCCTCCTCTAGTTGCTCCTGTCTCATTTCCCTTTTCTTGCCTTTGTAGCACATCACTCTCCGGGATTCCTCATCCGATTATCTGGTTGTGTTTTCACTGGCTGGCTCCCTAGCTTCAAATAAGCTGCAAGAGGGCAGGGACTGCATCAGCCTTGCTCTCTGCTCGATTCCCTGTGCCTGGCACATAGCAGGCACCTCAGTAAACATCAGATGAATAAATGAATGAAGGACTCCTCTGGCAGCTCAGTGCAGTGGCCAGTCCCTTGGCCCTCAGGCCAGCCCAGCCTATCCCTGACTCGTGGCCAGCTCAGCACTTACTCGGTCTTCTGTTTCATCCAGTCCTTGTTCTCCCATGAGCACCGGCCTGGCTCCCCAGCACATAGCTCTGCTGTGCCTCATCTCATTCTACCCAGCCGCCTGCGCACGATGTCTGCTCTAGCTTCTCCCCTCCTCTTGCTCTCTTCTCGTCAATCCTCGGCTGCTCCTCCTGAGGCCTGCACGACCCCTGCTTCCCGATCCGCAGGCCCATCCGTGCCCTCCCCTCCCCGGTTTCTCCACGGCCGCCTCCTGGCACTAAGCTGTGCCACCTCTGCTCTCATTCCGCCTCGCTGAATTCGCTGCCCAGCTACCGGTGCCGGCCACACACCGACCAGGAATGCATGTCCGTCAGCCACCCTGCCGCAGCCCTGCTGGCCAAGAGCTCTGGAGCACTGACCTCCTTCCTCCCCTGTCTCCCCACAGGTACGTCTCCTGTGTGCTTGGCTGCCCCTATGAAGGGAAGATCTCCCCGGCTAAAGTAGCTGAGGTGTGTGTGTGCGCAGGCAGCGTTCTGTGAGGGTCAGCCGCCCTGTCTGCCCCTGAGCGCACAGCTCCTCCCCCCACCCTCTCCTGGAGGTTACTGATGCAGTCAGTCACCCAGCTCCGTCACTACGCCCCCTGCGAGCACAGCCTGGCGTGCTTCCTGTGGGCCACCTCCTCACCGGGCGTGTAGTCTTTGAAGCCCCTGGCCTCTACCCTAGCCCGAAAGCCTCCGATTCAGTTTCCAATCTGGTCATTCGACTGGTGATAACTGAGGCGATGATCCTCTGGGGAGGGGCCGCTCACCCAGGAGTTCCCACGGTTCCTTGCAGTGGGCAAGAGGCCCCACCCTTGACGTCTTGTGAATAGTGGCCACGTCAAGACTGAGAAGAACACAGAGTGGGAACCAAGTTGGAGCAACCCAGGAGCTTATGTCATTTGGCCCTCAGAGCCACTCTGCCAATTTGGTATTATTGCTCCATTTCACAGTTGAGGAAGCTAAGTCTAAATAACGTGCCACGCAGGTTGCAGATGGTGAAACCAGGTCTCAGACCCCAGATTGTCTCCCTCCAAAGCCCAATTGTTCTTCCCACCACACCATGCAGCAAGGACGGATGGCAACAGTAGCAGCTGCTCGTTGAGGTCTTAGCCTCATGTTGCCACCAGTCCTCACCATAGCCCCACAAAGGGTCATCACCATTTTTCAGGAGCAAAAATGGAAGCTCAGGAAAGGTAAGTCCCTTGCTGAGGCCCACAGTTATGGAGTCTTGGAACTAGCACCAAATCCAGCGTCAGGAGACTGAGGCCTGCCCCTCTTGCTGCGCCTGCCACCCTACAGCTGAGCCCCTGCCGGGCTGCTTTCTGTGTGCAGGGGCGCTGAGGGGAGGGGATGTCACCGTTTCATTCACTAGCAGATCACTGGTGAGTGTCGTCTGTGTCCCCTGCCATATCCTTCCTCACTTTGTCCAGCAGCCCGGTGAGGGCAGCATCTCCTAGGGTGAGGCGTGCGCCGCTCCTGTTTTGCAGTGCTCGCAGGGGCATGCAAATGGGCTTTTTCAAAATGTAAATAGTTATGTTCCTCTATTATTATAAAAACTAGAACTAGTCTCTCAGATCCATGATCTTACTGCTGAGGATAAAACTGTGTGGAAGGAATCGGTTTTCTTGGCGACACACCTGGGTCTGACACCATGCATGGAGGGGGCAGGAGCGTGAGGGACGTAGGTGGTAAAAACACAGTGCTGTCTGACCCCTGCGTCGCAGTGGGGACATCTCTCCCGCTCGAGTGTTTCAGACGCGGAGCTGTGCAGCCTCAGCAAGATCCCTACCTCTGAGCACTCGCGCCCCTGGCTGCCGAGTCTCATGTCTCCAAGTGCCTGCTTGCTTCCCCAGGTCAGCAAGAGGATGTACTCAATGGGCTGCTATGAGATCTCCCTGGGGGACACCATTGGCGTGGGCACCCCAGGGGCCATGAGAGACATGCTGTCTGCCGTCATGCACGAGGTGCCGCTGGCAGCCCTGGCTGTCCACTGCCACGACACCTATGGCCAAGCCCTGGCCAACACCTTGATGGCCCTGCAGGTAGGTAATAAAAGGCACATGGCCATTCTTCCAAAGGGCATGGTGGCAGGACAGCTTGGTTTCATTTATTCTTTCAGCAACATTTACTGATGCCAGTGTCCCAGGTCTCGGGCTGGCAGTGCTAGACACAGACATGCTGAGTCTGTCCTGAAGGTGCCCACATCTGTCTGTTGGCGAGATAGTCAAGGGAGTAACATGATAATCCTACTGCATCATGACAGATGCCACAAAGGGAGGAAGCCTCGAGAGGGGCCCCATCCCAGCTGAGGAGGTCAGGGAGGATTTGCCAAAGAGGCCTGAGTGGGGCTTGACGGACATGAAGTTAAGCTGTTTGAAAAAGGAAAGAGGAGAGGTGACTAGGCAGAACTGTACCGGAGGACTGAGGTGAGGTTTAGGGTGGGCCCCACCCCAGCCCCACAACCACACACAGGGTTGTGAGTGTGTGTGCGGGTGTGCACTGGGCCGTTTGGTGTTGCTCCCCAGACTGGGCTGAGACCGCAGATTTGGTTTCCCTTGAGGTTTGCTTCTCATGGGCTGGCCCAGAATGGGGATCCAGTTGGCTGGCAGCCCCATAGAAGGAACATTCTTAGTGTCTGACCACAGGCCACCTTGCTGTAGCATCAGTCTAACCTGCCATCTTCAGGATGGTGACGGCAATACGCAGCCCTCTTTTGTTTCCTTAGTGACCCCCTAGAGGTTCGGGCCTCTGAGCCAGATGATTCTATTATTAATACTTTCCGGGCCTGTTTCCTCAGAGTTGTGGTTGTCAAGGTTAAAGTTTATAGCTCTGTGGTCTCCGTTTCTTGACTTGCTGTGACACCCTGGCCTGGGCCCCTGCGCTTTCTTGCAGCTCATAGGGTTTTGACGTGGCAGGCAGAGGGGAGTAGACTTCCCCTTGCTCGCCTTGCCCGGCAGGTGAAAGGATTTCTGCACAGCCATGTATGTCTGCGGCCAAGCTTCACCCTGACCGTGCTCGGGACACTCCTGCTTCTTTGTGCTTCTCTGTTTCTTGGCACCTGATGTCCTCATTATCTCCTTTTTGAAAATTTCTCAGGGAACAGGATCAGCCATGTAATGACTGGCAGTAGCTTCCTGTGACCTCCCTCTTCTGTCGGTTATCTCAGAAATATGTATCATGTGACTTCTCTGTGCTGGGTACCCTGTTAAGTGCTGAGTAGACAATAGGAGCAAGAGAAGCCCAGTTCTAGCCCTCTGGGAGCTCATGTCGTAGTGGAGAAGACAGATGAAGACCACAGATGTGTAAGCACAAATTGTAAGGTCACTTATGCAGCTATTAAAGCTGACCTCTTTCTGTGTGTGCCAGCCTCTTCTCTCGGTGTTAGAGATTCTGCTGTGACCAAAACAAAATCTCTGACCTCATGAGGCTGGCACCCTAGAAAGACAGGACAGTTAGTTAATAAACAAGTAAACCTAGGATAGGCCAGGTGCTCATAAGGGCCATGGAGAAAGATAAAGCTGGTTAAGGGAGCGCCAATCTTTATACAGAGTGGCCTCACTCACAAGATAGCATTTGAAAGAGACTGAGGGGAGCCAGGGAGTGAGCCATGGGGGAGGGTCAGGAAGGGGAGTCCAGTCCAGGACCTGCAGGTAGAGTATGCTTGCTGTGCTCCAGGGACATGAGGAGGCATTAGGCAGGAGCAGTGTAACCAAGGGGAGGAGCAGAGGTACTGGAGGTAGAGGAAGGCAGATCAGGTAGGACTGGGACTGAGCTGGGAAGCTGATGAGAGTCTTGGGCAGGGCTGGGGATAAGATCTGAAACTTTCCCTTTAAAAGGATCCCTCTGGCTGCTGGTGGAGAATTGACTATAGAGGGACAGTAGTAGGAGCAGAAGAACCAGTTTGGAGCTTCCCGTGATCCTGGAAGGAGCAGGCAGTGGGCAGATTGTCAGGAGTTTGCTTTCTGGCCTGTGAAGCTGGAGACATCTGTCAGGTGTCCCAGTGGAGCTGCTGACTGTGTGACTGTACACTTCAGGGAGTGTCTGGGCTGGGTGTAAACATTATAGAGTCTTCAGCACGTAGATGGGTATTTATTTAAAGACAGCACGGTCACCTGAGAGCGAGTGTAGATCAAGAAGCTGTCTGGCCAGGCCGGGCACGGTGGCTCACGCCTGTAATCCTAGCACTCTGGGAGGCCGAGGCGGGCGGATTGCTTGAGGTCAGGAGTTCGAAACCAGCCTGAGCAAGAGCGAGACCCCGTCTCTACTATAAATAGAAAGAAATTAATTGGCCAACTAATATATATAGAAAAAATTAGCCGGACATGATGGCACATGCCTGTAGTCCCAGCTACTCGGGAGGCTGAGGCAGCAGGATTGCTTGAGCCCAGGAGTTTGAGGTTGCTGTGAGCTAGGCTGACGCCATGGCACTCACTCTAGCCTGGGCAACAAAGCGAGACTCTGTCTCAAAAAAATAAATAAATAAATAAAAAGCTGTCTGGCCAGTCACAGTGGCTCACACCTGTAATCCTACCACTCTACAAGGCCCAGGCGGGCGGATCGTTTGAGCTCAGGAGTTTGAGACCAGCCTGAGCAAGAGTGAGACCCCATCTCTACTAAAAATAGAAAGAAATTAATTGGCCAACTAAAAATATATAGAAAAAATTAGCCAGGCATGGTGGCACATGCCTGTAGTCCCAGCTACTCGGGAGGCTGAGGCAGGAGGATTGTTTGAGCCCAGGAGTTTGAGGTTGCTGTGAGCAAGTTGAAACCACAGCACTCTAGCCTGGGCAAGAGAGTGAGGCTCTGTCTCAAAAAAAAAAAAGGAAGCTGTCTGAGGATCAAGTAGTAAGGGCTCCAAGCGTCAGAGGTCAGGGAGGGAGGAAGAGCCAGCGAAGACTGGATGGAGGCCTCAGGAGAGCAGGGAGGTTAGGAGGAAAGCAGAGGGAGGTAGAGCCCTGGAAGCTACGTGAAGAAAGTGTTGAGGACAGTGATGCTCACAGTCCAGCACAAAGACGATGAGAGTTGGCCTTTGCATTTAGCTACATAGAGGTCACCAGTGACCTTGACTAGAGCTTTGAAGTGGAGGAGTTGTGGGGACACAGCGCTGTTTAGTATGGGTTCAGGCGAGAATGGTAGCAGATAAGAAGTGGGGATAGCTCTTTTGAGGAGTTTTGCTTTACATTTTGTTTTCAGAGATGGGGTCTCACTTTGTTCCCCAGAGCTGAAGTGCAGTGGTGCTATCATAGCTCACAGCAGTCTTGATCTCCTGGGCTCAAGTGATCCTCCTGCCTCAGCCTCCCTCATAGCTGGGGCTACCATGCCTGGCTAATTTTTAATATTTTTTTTTCCTGCCTCTAAAGGGATATAGTTGTGAAAAATTATTATTATTATTATTTTTGAGACAGAGTCTCACTTTGTTGCCCAGGCTAGAGTGCCGTGGCATCAGCCTAGTTCACAGCAACCTCAAACTCCTGGGCTGAAGCAATCCTCCTGCCTCAGCCTCCCTCATAGCTGGGGCTACCATGCCTGGCTAATTTTTAAAAATTATTTTTTTTCCTGCCTCTAAAGGGATATAGTTGTGAAAAATTATTATTATTATTATTATTATTATTGAGACAGAGTCTCACTTTGTTGCCCAGGCTAGAGTGAGTGCCGTGGCATCAGCCTAGTTCATAGCAACCTCAAACTCCTGGGCTGAAGCAATCCTGCTGCCTCAGCCTCCTGAGTAGCTGGGACTACAGGCATGCGCCACCATGCCCGGCTAATTTTTTTTGTATATATATTTTTAGTTGGTCAATTAATTTTTTTCTATTTTTAGTAGAGACGGGGTCTCCCTCAGGTTGGTTTTGAACTCCTGAGCTCGAGCAATCCGTCCACCTCGGCCTCTTAGAGAGCTAGGATTACAGTCGTGAGCCACCACGCCTGGCCTGAAAAATTATTTTTTATAGACATGGAGTCTTACTATGTTGCTCAGGCTGGTTTCAAACTCCTGGCCTCCAGCAATCCTCCTGCCTTGGTCTCCCAAAGTGCTGGGATTACAAGCGAGCCACCACGCCCAGCCCAGGCACAGGGCAAAGAATGGGGGCAAAGAAATGGGAGGTTGGAGGATTCCAAAAAGAGTTTGTAAAAGGTGGAAGAGATCGCAGGCTGCTTGTGTGAGAATGACCAAGTAGAAGGACTAACAGGTTGCAGGAGAAAGGGAGGCTCTGCTGGAGCAGCACATCCTTGAGCAGCTAGCAACAGCCCCATGCAGAGCTAGAGTCACTGGCCTTGGCTCAGAGCTCAGACTCCATCCCAGATAGCATGAGGAATGGTGGGTCTTGGGCCCAGATGCAGGCAGGTGGGAGCTAATGGAGACATCTGTTCCGATTGCATCTGTTTTGTCTTTGAATGAAGCAACTGAGAATGAGGAGGGGAAGAGGGTGATAGAGTTTTAAGGAGCGAGAAGAAAGCAAGCAAAACATTCATCTAGGAGAGTGGGAAGCAGCTGACCTGGGGAGATGGGATATGGCCCTCATGCAATTAGAGGCCCTGACTTGGAGTGAGAGCAGCCCTTGAGTGGGGAGGTGTAAATGAGCCAGAGTAAACCACAGGCGTCTGAAATCTCAGCAGGTCGGTGATCAGGAAGAGACTCTCTGAGCAAGCGGCTTGTAGACTGGGACCTAAATGGTGAGAAGGAGTCAACCATGAGAGGAATGGGGAAATACACTCCCAGCAGAGGAAACTGTTCCAGGAACTAGAAGAGAAGCGCCGTCTCTTTCAGTGTGGTTTTCATGTCAGCAGAATCATAAGGCAAAAGACAGAATGACTCTCACGGTAGAATTTCAGGCAACAGCCGATCGGGAGGTTTGCAAGCACCGGCTTTGTGGGCTCTGGTCCCCAGCGACAGCCATGTTTCACCATACTTATGTTTCCAGATGGGAGTGACTGTCGTGGACGCTTCTGTGGCAGGACTTGGAGGCTGTCCCTATGCACAGGGGGCATCAGGAAACTTGGCCACGGAAGACCTCGTCTACATGCTAGCGGGCCTGGGCATTCACACGGTAGGCCTGCCTGCCCCCTGGTGGTCACAGCCTTGAACTGACCAGGGCTTGGCCTGAAGCCGGAGGACAGAAGCTTGGGTTGTTGGGGTGGTAGAGGGGAGGGTTGCAGGGAGATTATGGATATTTATCTAATGTTTTTGAGGTAGCATAGTATGGTTGAATGGGGCCACGAGCACGGGCACAAGAAGGCAGTGTGACTTTGGCAGTATGACTCTGGCAGTTCAGTTCTAGTAAGCACCAGAGAGCCCTGGCGGGTCAGGTTCATGACCTGAAATGTGTCAGTCCCTTCTGGGCCTTTGTTTTGTTCTCTGTAAAATGAGGGCAGCAGACTTAGCCCACCAGGGCTGTCCCAGAATCCATAAGGCCCTCAGTGGCGGGGTGGAAGCAGTGTTGCATCTGTGCCTGGGATCAGATAGAACTGAGTTTAATACCTAGTCTTGCCACTAGGCTGTGTGATCTCAGAAAAATTATTTCACCTCCCTGGGAATTATAATAGCACCTATCTCATAGGACTGTCGTTCGGATTAAGTAAGAAAACGTACAATGATTAGCACAGAGCTGAGCACACAGTACACATTGGCAAATCTGAGCCATTGTTACAAACAGAGGTTTCCTGCCTGCCCTTTCAGTCAGAATTTTTCTTCCTGTCTCGCTGCTTCACAGTCACTTGAATATGTAGTTTTCGACCTCTGTAGGACAGGCCCGTGCTAGACCCTGGAGGTGCAGTCCTGAACAAGACTCATGAGATCCCTGTCCTGGAGGTGGCACTGCAAACCATCACACAGATTGAGGCATCTTATACGGGGGGAGTCAGAGGGTAGCCCTAGATGTCAGAGGGACACGAGCTCACAGGCAGCTGGTGGGCCGCTGTCAGGGGAAAGAGCCTGTTTGTCTTCACTTTTCTTTGTTCAGTATCACAGCTGTCTGTTCTGTGTGTTGTTCTCCTGGTGTTGAGGGCATGTCATGACTTTGTGCATCCTCTAACTTGTTTCCTGAAGGGTGTGAACATCCAGAAGCTCCTGGAAGCTGGGGACTTCATCTGTCAAGCCCTGAACAGAAAAAGCAGCTCCAAAGTGGCCCAGGCTAGCTGTAAACTCTGAGCCCCTTGCCCCCCTGAAGCCCTGGGGACTAGGAGCACACACACATGATTCTTGGAGGATGGGGACTGGGAAATTAGAAAGATTAAAAGAAGCAGGCACCCCGCAGCCAGCTCTGCCCAGAGGTCTCTGCTGGCAGAAGGGAGGCAAGGGGTCAGAGGAGTCAGTATAATGAGAGGCCTTGGGGGCTGAACCCTCCCTTCACCGTGGATCTGACAGCCCAGCAGTTGAATGCTTGCGGGCACTTGGGAACCCCGTTCCCAGCAGGGCATGATCCTCAAGGCTCCTCTCTAGATGAAATCTGCCAGCTGGCTACCCTATATGAGGGGCCTCCAACCTATGGTGAGTTGTATAATTATTTCATTATGTATTACAATGTAATAATAGGAATAAAATTCACAATAAATGTAATGCTCTGGAATCATCCCCAAACCATCGTCCCCCTCCCTGGTCAGTGGAAGAATTGTCTCCCATGAAAATGGTCCCTGGTGCCAAAAAGATTGGGGACTGCTGCTCTATACCACTTACCCTGCCATGGCCTTGAGGCCATTGCTCTCTGACCTCTTAGGGTAAATGACACGAAAGAGATTTTCCCCAAGCTGACAGAGGCCATGTGCAGAAAGAGGGAAGGGCTGGGTTTCTGTGGTGGCCATCTGCCAACCCCAGCATCTCTGCAAAATCTGAACTCAATGTGATTTTTGAAAACAGCTTGTGTAAATAAAGGTTTTATGACACAGAACCATTCTGGTATTCTGTTGTGCAGATGTGTGCATATGTGGCAGTGGAGGAATAAATATCTTTACAGCGTTGCACACCGAGAAGACAAACTTTGAACTAGTTTGTTACTCACTGAATTTCCTCCATTTGCCCACCAGAGCCCCAAATCCACAGTGATTGCAAATCAATGGCTTTGGGCTAACTCAGAAGGCTGCCTGCAGTGGTTGCTGGCCAGCACACCCGAGGGCTTGTTTCTGTGGCTTTGCCTCTGTGACCAGGGCTGCTGCACAGGCTCCCCTGAGGGCAGCAGCACTACTTGCTCCTCCAGGCTTCTCCAGCTCAGTGACCCAGGCCCGCAGGGCAGGCTCAGGACACCACACCCCCCGGCGGTGGGGAACACCTGTGCACTTATGCATTTATGGTTGCTTTGTTCAGATTTCATCACTCAGCATGTCATGGCTTCCTGGGCATCATGCCTTAGCCCTGTCTTTTATTGTAAACAGAAGCAAAATCATTTTCTAACCGCTGTTATGGCAGGCTGGGTGCAAACCATTCCCAGCAGGTGAGGGCCACAGTTTGGGAGGGCTGAGAGCAGTTGGCACTGGGATGGCTATTGTGACTTCAGAGGTTCCTGGTCCAGCTCCGTGGTTTATTTTCACACTAGACTTGCTAGAACCACAGTCCCCTGGCGGCCTCTACCAATTCCCTTCACTCAGCGCAGCCCTCTGGGCTTTAGATCCGTGGGGTCGGATTTTTTTTTTTTTTTTTGAGACAGTCTTGCTCTGTCGCTTGGGCTAGAGGAACTCCTGGGCTCAAGCAATCCTCCTGCCTCAGCCTCCAGAATAGCTGGGACTACAGGCATGCGCCACCATGCTCCGCTAATTTTTTTCTATTTTCAGTAGAGACAGGGTCTCCCTCTTGCTCAGGCTGGTCTCAAACTCGCTCAAGCGATCGTCCTGCCTTGGCCTCCCAGAATGCTAGAATTACAGGCGTGAGCCACCGCGCCCGGCAGGAGTCGGATATTTCATGCAAGAGTTTGAATTAAGGGTTTGGGAGATACCGGAAAGTTTGAAAACCTGGGGGTTAGAACCGACCCGGTGCGCCCAGCTCCCAGCACCCAGCACGTGGGCGGGGCCCGCAGCTTTCCTCAGTTCCCCGCCTCTTCGTGGTGGCACCGCCCACTTCCGCCCTCTATGGGAGAACTCGGCGCAATGGTATCAACACCGCAGAGGTCTTTTGTCCTCCCGGCGTCACCGTAGTGGCCGCAATCCAAGTGACACGTTTCCTTGGGGGCGGGGAGGGGGCGGGATCAGGTTGGGCCGTCTGCTCTTAAAGGGACCGCCTCTCGGGGCGCGGGAGGCGGCGCCGCTGGAGCCAGCGCGGGGCGCGGGAGCCTGAGCAGGTTCGGGACGAGTGGCCAGGTGGGCTCGGGAGGAGCCGGGTGGTCCGCGGGGAGCGGGGGAGTTTAAGGAGGGCCCAGCTGCCCTGCGGGCAGAGTCGCGCCGGGCGGGCCCGCCCCCTCTCCCCAGTTCCCCGCTGCCGTGGCTGGGGCCGCCCGAGTTCATTCATTCCCGGTCTGCAGACTCCGCGCTCGGCGCCCTTCGGCGCGACGGCCCAAAGCCCAGCCCAGGGCCAAGCTGCCCTCTCCTCTGTCACACAGACTGGGGAAACTGAGGAAGCGACAGCTGAGCAAGGTCACTCCGCGGGTCCGGAGCGAAGCAGCCTTCCTGCCCCCCACGGCCTGTCCGCGACCACCTTCCCGGGTCCGCACAGTGCGCGGGCTCTGCGGCCGGCCGGGGTGGGGGCGGTGTCGGGGCAGAGTCCAGCAGGGAGCGGTGGGGGGAAGGGCGAAGTGCCCGGAGGCAGGCCGGGCTGCCAGGCGGGAGATCCGGATTCCACCAGGCTATCGCTAGCTGTGTGCCCGCAAGCAAATGCTTCACCGCGGACCCTAGTATCTTTCTCTGTAAAGTGCCAGTAATGACACCTGCCTCGAGATGCTGGGGAATTCTGGAAAATAAGGCAGGGGTGCCTGGTACAGAGCCTGGCACGCAGCGGGCGCTCAGTCGAGTGGGTTGGAGCTGGAGGGGCCCAGAGGGGATGGAGGCAGCCCGGAGGAAGCGGCAGCGGGCCAGGTCTCCGGGAATGAAAGGCCTCAGTGTCTGCGGCGTCCGCCCCGCCCCCTCTGCCCGCGGAGTTGTTTAGGGCGGACGTGCACACCTGGCCAAGTCCACGTCTACACCGGCCGACCAGGGTGGTGTAAAGTTGGGTGGAATCCCTAGCTCTGAGCCAGGAGTGGCCAGGAGTGACCAGCTGGTGCTGGCATGGGCTGAGGCTCAGCCGGGGGCGGGATGGGGTGGGGCCCACTTCAGGACTGTGGTGCTGGAGCCCGGGAGCTGAGCTTGGCCGCCTGGCAAAGGACCCCACCCTTGGGGCCATCTGGATATTTCCTGCTTCCTCCTAGCTGACCCTTGAGGGAAGTGGGGGGCTGTGTAGAGCAAAGAGGTGTTAGTCACTGAGGGCAGGAGCTGGTTTACACCTAGTGGTGCTGGAGGCACTGGGGAGGCCTGAGTTTGAGCCGGCAAAGCCCCTTCTGGGGCCCTCGAGCCCAGTCCTGCTGCCCTGTTTCCTTCTGCCCAGGACTCTCCCGTCCCCAGTCACCTTGGGGAAGGGAGTGTGGATCCTAAGATTCCACCTTCCCAACTCTGGGTCAATAGGAACTAGAAAATATGTTGCCTGTGCCCCAATCTCCCCACCTGTACATGTGGCAGCCCTTAAAGTCACCTCATTTAACCCTCACACTACCACATGATGTTTGGACAATTATTAGCTCCATTTTAGAGATGGAAACTGAGACCAAGAGGGGGTAGTAGGGTGGTGATGTCAGTAGCCTAAGGCCAGAAAGTGATGGTACCCAGACTTGACCCAGTGCTAACTCCAGAGCTACCTGTTGCTTAGAGCACACTGCCACCTCCAAGGTGAGCTCAGGGGGCCAGATTCCGGAAGGGAAGGGGACCCTGAGCAGGCAGCCTCAACTACGTCTGAGAATCTGTGTCCTGGGCACAGGGGCCATGGCAGAGAAGGTGCTGGTAACGGGCGGGGCTGGCTACATCGGCAGCCACACAGTGCTCGAGCTGCTGGAGGCTGGCTATGCACCTGTGGTCATCGACAATTTCCACAATGCCTTCCGTGGTGAGCAGTGGCAGTGGGGGTGGGGCTTCTGGAGGGGGTGGCAGAAGGAACACCCTGGGTTCTACCTCCACACTGAGGGTGTGTGTGCCTGGCTAGTCCCTGGGGACCCAGCACCCCATCTTCCTGACTTTGGTGGCCCCCGTGTGCACCACCAGGAGGGGGCTCTATGCCTGAGAGCCTTCGCCGGGTACAGGAGCTGACAGGCCGTTCTGTGGAGTTTAAGGAGATGGACATCTTGGACCAGACAGCCCTACAGTGTCTCTTCAGAGAGGTGGGTGCCTGGCAGGCAGAGAGGCAGGGGGCACTGCCAAGGGCTAAGGCCAGTAAAGCCTCTGACCCCAGCTTTGTCACTGCAGCACAGCTTTATGGCAGTCATCCACTTTGCGGGGCTCAAGGCTGTGGGCGAATCGGTGCAAAAGCCTCTGGATTATTACAGAGTTAACCTGACCGGGACCATCCAGCTTCTGGAGGTGAGAGGCATGGGGCAGGGACACAGATACTGGGAAGGTGCCTAGTTGGCCCCAGTCTGGCAGGCAGTGTGAAACAGAGCCCAAGCTGTATCATCTTGGACACAGGGCTCTACCTCCCAGCCTCAGTTTCCCCATCTGTAAAGGAGGGTGCTCTTTAGCTCAGCCCCACCCTCCTGTGAAGGAGTAACGGTGTGACAGGTGGGAACCTGTGAGGCAGAGGCCACTGACACCTCCCCTCCACGGCCAGACCATGAGAGCCTGTGGGGTGAAGAACCTCGTGTTCAGCAGCTCTGCTACTGTGTACGGGAACCCCCAGTACCTGCCCCTGGATGAGGCCCACCCTACGGGGGGCTGTACCAACCCTTACGGCAAGTCCAAGTTCTTCATTGAGGAAATGATCCGGGACCTGTGCCAGGCAGACAAGGTGAGTGCCCCCTTGACCCAGCCCCCACTCTGCTCATTGACTGGTCGACTGACTCCTCACAGCCTCCCTCCCCCGTGAGCCTGAGGAGGGCATTCTGAACACCCCCTCCAAGGAGGAAACTAAGCCTCAGGAAGTTGCAGTGACTTGCCCAAGGTCTCAACACTGGCAGCAAGGGCCCCAGCCCCTTCTCATTTCTAGAGAGAGAGAACAGGCATGGGGGTGAGGTAGAGGGCTCTGCATTCAGCTGCCTGCGTCCCTGCCCCCCCACCATCTGATCTGCACCCCACAGGCCTGGAATGCAGTGCTGCTGCGCTATTTCAACCCCACGGGCGCCCACGCCTCTGGCTGCATCGGTGAGGACCCCCAGGGCATCCCCAACAACCTCATGCCTTATGTCTCCCAGGTAAGGGAAAAGGGTAGGGACAGAGGGGGTGGCCCTAGGGTTACAGCTGGTGTCGGGGACCTGGGAGGAGCTGACCTCACCTCCACCTCTAGGTGGCGATTGGGCGGCGGGAGGCCCTGAATGTCTTTGGCAATGACTATGACACAGAGGATGGCACAGGTGAGCCTAGGACCAGGAGGACCCAGGAGTGGGAGCCAGGAGGGAGACAGAGGTGGAACAAACTTCCCACCCAACCCCACCCTGTCCTGCAGGCGTCCGGGATTACATCCACGTGGTGGATCTGGCCAAAGGCCACATCGCAGCTTTGAGGAAGCTGAAGGAGCAGTGTGGCTGCCGGGTAGGCAGAGAAGGGAGAAGCGAGGGTGGGGAGGGGCTGCACCTGACAGATGGGCCCCTTCCACAAAGCCTGTTCTCTCCTGGGCAGATCTACAACCTGGGCACTGGCACAGGCTACTCAGTGCTGCAGATGGTCCGAGCCATGGAGAAGGCCTCTGGGAAGAAGGTAGGCCGGCCACCCACCCCACCTGACGCTCAGCAGCAGTAGAGCCCTGGCCCTTCCCCCTCACCTGCCCAATGGTCACCCCAGCATTGCCCAGTCTCCTCGGCCCAGCTAGCATCCCGGTGCCGGGTGCCCGTGAGCAAGACTTCTGCACTTCTGCTGCTTGAGGACTGGCTTGCAGCTGGACAGGTGGGGCTCAGGGCCAGCTCAGCTGAGCCACACAACCTCCCCTTGCAGATCCCGTACAAGGTGGTGGCACGGCGGGAAGGTGATGTGGCTGCCTGTTACGCCAACCCCAGCCTGGCCCACGAGGAGCTGGGCTGGACAGCGGCCTTAGGGCTGGACAGGATGTGTGAGTGCCGCCTGACCCCAAGGAGAGAGGGGCTGATCAGATCTGGGCCTGCCCACCCAGGGCTGCCTGAGAGGTCGGGGGAGGCCCTGCATTCCAGTGTGGACCTGACCACACACCTTGCTCTGTCACAGGTGAAGATCTATGGCGCTGGCAGAAGCAGAATCCTTCAGGCTTTAGCACACAGGCCTGAAGACCTGTCCCAACCATGGACCAGAAAAGGAAAAGAGAAGCAGCTGCCTGCTCTCCAGCCTCCAGCAGGACCCAGCATCCAGAGCTTCTGGGCCAAGTCAAGGCCTCCCCTACCTCAAACCCTGGCTGGGCCCACGCAGCCCACCAGGCATGAGGCCAAGGGCTCCACTGACCAGGAGTCAGGGGTCTCTAACTCACCTTCCACAGGGTCTGGGAACTCATCGGGACCACCAAGAGCGAGTGTGAGGGGTCAGGGCTCTTCCACAAAAGCCCCCTCCTCTCAGGCACTAATTTATACTACTCTGAAGAAGCTTTCCAAAGTATTTAAAATAAAAAAGTTTTCTTACATTGGGGAAGATTCTTGAAGATGGTAGCTCTCTACCCTCTGGATATAATCAGCCAGGCCTGAGAGTTGAGGAAGCAATTAATTTCTTTAATTTTATCGGAATCCCGGATACAACAAGAAAAACACCCAAAACCACATGGAGACAGAAGACGAGACACAACTCCTCCCCCACCACCTCCCTGCCCTAGAGTGGGGATGAAGTGGGGGTGAGACAGCTGGGGGAGACGTTGAGCCTCAGTCCAGCCCTGCAGGCTCCAGGCCTGCAGGGAGGAGGGTAATGGGGAGGCAGGGCCCAGCCCCCAAGTGGGGGGAACAGCTGAGGGAAGGCCCCCTCGAAAGACTCCACCTCCTCGCCAGCACTCCTGCCCAGGGCAGGGAGCCCGCAGCAGCAAGGGGGCCCCAGGGCCATGGCCACATTCATGATTGAGAAGCAGCTAGAGTGGAGGCAGAGAGACACACGATTATCTGGGCAGAATCCGTTGGGGTGGGGGCCTGGGAGGGCCCCATGGGCCAAACCCTGAGGTCACAGGAGGGGGCCCAAAGTGGGGCTCGTGAGTGAGGTCCTGAGTGAGTGGGTCAGTGGCTGGGCCCCTTTCTCCAGCTGCCTACAGCCCCTTCAGTACTGCTGCCAGGGGCGCCTGCCTCCAGGGAAATGGGATAAGCAAGCAGCCCACCCCTGCTGCAGACAGGGCCAGGAGGCTGAGGCCAGGAAGAAAGGCCTGGCAGGTCTGGCCATCTGCCCCAGAGGCCTGTGGGATGAGGGCGGAGTGAGGAAGGGTGGGGACAGGGGCTCGACCGGCTCAGATCCAAGATGGTGCCACGCTTGCTTGCTGGGTCCCCCATGAGCTGGGGGACTGTGCTGGAGGCCAGCAACTCTGGTTAGACAGGAGGTAGCAGCTTCTCAAGAAATTCCTTCACAGCTGCCATCTCCTGTGGGGAGCAAAGGGGGATCGTGAGAGGCCCCTGGCTGGAGAGAGGACGGAGAAAGGACATGGGTGGGTGTGGCCCCCCCCCCACTGACCTGAGGACAGGAGCTGTGCATGACACCTGGATACGTCTTGAACTGGACCCTGGCAGGTGTGACAACGGACCGGAGCTTCTCAGCTGTCAGGGCCCCAAACCGTACAGGCACCATGGGGTCCAGCTCCCCATGGCACTGAAGGATGGCCAGGTCCTTGGCACTACCATTGGCTGCCTGTGGGCCAGACAGGACCCGGAGGGCAAAGCCAGTGTTGCAGTTCAATCTCCAAGCCACAGGAGACCCAAAGGGCAGGAAGGGTTCTGTGGGGACACGAACCTGAGGGAAGGCCCGGTGCAGAGGCAGCCAACAGCTCAATGCCACAATGCCAGCCAGAGGGTGGGGGCAGGTGAGGGCTGTGTAGAGGGACAACGCCCCACCCTGGAGCAAGGAGAGAATGAGAGGTCATCAGGGCACAGCTCACCTTCCCAGCCCCACCCCCTCTCTCCCCTCACCTGTGAAAAGCCTCCCAGGACGATGCGATTGGCAGGGATCCCATTCTTCATCTCGTGCTCAATCAAGGCCTTGACTGGGGGAGGGGGTCAGTGGGTGGGGAGAAGCTGCTGAGGGGCCCAGAAAGGAAGCCTGGCAGAGGCACTGCCAGTGCTTTCCTGGGGGGCGGGACAGGGAGGATGCTGAGGGGAGCTGGGGCCTTACTGTTCTCTGCTGCCTTCTTGATGCCAGCCTCATCCTCTGGGGCATCTGGACTCAGCCCCATCAGGTCAAACCTAGGGAAGCAGAGGTGTTGGCAGCTACTGGAAGACCTCGACCAGCCCCCTGCAGCTCCCTCGGTTCCAATCCCATCAGCACCACCCCCAAACTCACCAGGAGGGCATCACCATCTTCATGTTGAGTGTGACAGGGATCCTAGGCCTGGGGAGGGACAGCCAGAGGGCCATGATGCTCAGGAGGGATGAGAAAGCCACAGCAGAGAGCCCAGCACAAGCAAAGACAGCCCCTGGGGGGCCCCTCCCAGCAGGCAGGGCCTGTGTTTAAGGTGTTGCCAGGCAACCTGCCACGTGGGGCTGGAGCCTGTGGTTGAGGCACTAGGAAGGAGAAGCAGAGCCCAGCACTCGGCGTGACGGGGTCCCAGCAGCCGGTGAGTGCTTGGGGAAGGGGCACAGGGAGGTGCTGGTTTTAGGAGACCTCAGGTCTAGGAAGCCCTAGGGCTGGGGGCTGGTGCTGGGCCCCATGCCTGGGGGTGCCGTAGGAGCTGAGGCTGAAAATGGCACTTCTGTCTGCCCTAAGCCCCAGCCCCAGGATGCAGCTGACAGGGGAGAACAGGCTCAGTCAGGGCCACAGGACCACCCGCTGGCTGATCTCCAGCCTCAGCCCCTCCCTTGCTGGGGTGACACTCACGCATGGGGACAGATGTACTTGACGTGAGGGAGCCGGATGGTGGAGAGGGCGTCAGCCCAGCTGTGCCTGTAGGAGGGAAGGGAGAAAGGGACGGATGTAGGAAGAGAAAGGGAGGGCGGCAGCCTCTCCAGCCCTGCCTGCTGGGCTCGGCGCCCTCCCCGAGGAGCAGCCCTCCCGGCTCACTCACCCTGTGTCTCCAAGTCCATGTAAAAAAATAACCTGGAAAAGGACGAGAAATGGGGAGATGGGGAGGTTCCCCCAGGTCCTGAACTTCTGCCCACCCCTTCCCAATGCTCAAAGACCTGGCAGGACCAAAGCAGCAGCCAAACAGGTTATGAACCCCCGAGGGAGCTTCCTGGCCTCCGGCTACTCCCTTCTCATCACTGCCACCTCCATTTTCCCACACCCCCTCCACACCAGGTGAGCCCTGGTGGCTGCCACGGGTAAAAGGGGATCCTTACCGCAGCCGTTTCCCGCTCAGCTCCAGACACAGTGGCAGCATCGGTGAGCAGGGGCACAGACATGGTGTTACCACACATACACCGCAGGGCTCCACGGCGGGGGCCTGCACCATGGGGGAAGCGGTCAAGAGCAAGGCTAGGCAGAGGATAGACTCCTGGCTCAAAGACCCCTCCCACACCATCAGCCCCAACACAGCACCCAGATTCCGTCCCGGGCACAAAGAGAAGTAGGCAAGAAGTCTCCGGGCAGAGGGGTAGGAAGTTTGCCTCCACACCAGGGCTGAAAGGCAGAGGCAGCCACCCTAGTGGCCCACAACTCATGTCCCTGAGCTTGCTGGAGATAGGCAGAGGCAGGACTTGGGGGCTTGGAGCTGTGGGGTGTCCCTGTGGCCTGCCTGCTGTCTCCTCAACAGCTACCTGCCTCCTCCCTGCTCTCCAATCAGCCCTTCTCTAGAGTCCTTGGGTCCTGTCCTCCCCAACTTCTGGCGCTACTGGGAAATGAAGGGGAGAAAAATGACAAGGAAATATGCTTCTAGTCCCTACTCCCCCCCATATCCCCAAATCTCCAACCTCCCTCCTCCCATCCAACCCCCATCCAACCTGCACAGCAGTATCTGGCTCGGCCATTCTCACAGCCCCTGGGGGCTGCCCATGTCCCCAGGAAGCATAACAACTCCTGTCCACCACCTACTCCAACCTGGTGCCCCTCCCAAAGAGCTACCTGCTGCTGCCACCACTGACTCCAAATGGGCCCCCAGCTGACCACACTCTGGGACTCCCAAACACAAAAGAATGTCAGGCTGGCTGGCCCCTCCCTTTCCTTAGCATCCTCCAAACTCCCCGGAAGCTTCCACTACCTGCCTCTAAGTGCCTGCCCTTCCCACCGGCGCCCACTCCTCCCAACTGGCTTCCACCTTCTATCTCAGGTGTCCCTGAGGCACCTCCCACGGTGGGATCTTTCACCCCTGACTCTGGGGTCCCTCTTCCCACTGGGGAATGCGCCTCCCGCCCTCAGCTGGGATTCCCTTCCTTCTCCACTGTGTGGACTTCCACCTCTCAGCGGGGTGCCTTCCCCCTTGGCCTAGTGTCTCCCTCCCCACACTTAGAACTTCCACCCTGACCCAGGGTCTCCCACTCCCCACAATGGGAACTTCTGTTCTGACCAAGGGTCATCCCCTCCCCACAGTGACATTTTCTACCCTGACCCAGTACTCACACCTGCCCACAAAGGGGCTCTCTACCTCTGACCCTGGGGAAGCTCCTGCCCCACAGTGGGATCTTCCACTTCTGACCCCAAAGTCCCTCTCATCATACCCGGGCACTCCTTTGCCTAGCCCCGCCCCACTCCCAAAGTCCCCAAGACTGGACAGCGCCTTCGCACCTCACTCCCCGCCCCCATTCTTCACAATCGCGTCTCCCCTCCCCACTTCCCAGACCCTCCCAGCGCTCCGGCCTGCCCCACATCCCCTCTGTCCGCCGCCTGGCCCTAGCCCAGGGTACCTCCACTTCCTGGGGCTCTCGACACCGCTCGGGCGAGTCTCCTCTTTCTCCCGCACAGAGACACACTCTTCCCCCTCGGCCGCCCCCGCCGGAACTTCCGTTCGAGTCCCGGGAACCCAGCCATCGCGCTGCCGGAAGTAGCCTGGCCAGCGATACGGAACCCGGAAGTGGGGACACGGCTTCGCTGAATGGAAGCTGCCATGTTGGACACGGTGGGGCCACTCCCTGTCATTCAGCCGCGGAATCGGAGAGTTCTTACCCACTCCCACCTGCAGAATCTAGACTGCCACTTGCTACCACCACCCGTGCGCCTCCTGGAGGAAAGCTGTCTGGAAGGAGAGGCATCCCTCATACTATTATTGGCATAAAGTTTACCACCTTCTCATCCCCGTGGGACACACTTCCTATGGCCTTGGATATCCGTCGCTGGTTTTAATGCCCTATTCCAGGATCATGAATGGAATCATACACCCTAAACTGAAAAGACTGAAAAGAGATCATCTAGTCCTCCAGTCTTCTTAAAGATGAGGAAACTGAGGCTCGGATAAGGGAAGTATAAATAAACAGCAACCTCAGATTACACTGTAATGCTGCCCCTCTGGACCTGCTTCCTTAAGCTATAAAACGGTAATAACCACTACCCTGCCTACTTCACAGCTTTGCTGGTAGCGTCAAATGAGGTCGTGTGAACATGCCTTATACACTGTAAAATCACAGCGTGAGGCCTTAATCACTTTGAAAATGACCCTGAGAATATATGCAGGCCCTATCAGGATAGCTGGACAGATACTGGCTGGGTTGTTAGCACTGCCCTCCAAGGCAATGCCATGCAGACAGTGCACAAAATGCCACCATCAAATGAGCTCCATCACATAAGAACAAAAAGGGCTTCATTTGGTCATCATTGAGTCACCTTTGCTCCTTGCTGCACTGGTAAACTGGAACTAGGGCTTAGGGACCACAGAAAGGCTGGAAGGGAGGCTAACTTGAGTTGAAGGAGCAAGTCCCTGAGAGAACATGTGGGGATCTGCACACAGGAAATGCACACATTTGTCTCTCAAGCTTAGGATTCATTCTCTCAGTTTAACGCATACTAGTTTTTTTCTAAACCCATTTCACTGTACTACATATTTCTTTAAACTGAAGGAACACAGTACAAACTTGGTAGCAACAAAGCACTTTTCCCTAGGCCTAAAATATCAGGATTCTGGGCAGGAAAACTTTGGGCCCAGGGTGCCACAGCAAGCCAAGAACTCAGGACTGGATGTCAAAAGAGAAAGGAGATAAAAGTGTAAAACAATACATCTGCCCCCACTCCCAACAGAATCCCTGCTGAATCTGCTTATAGAAGAATGGGCAGTTCCTCCTGCATCCCAATCACCCAAGACTCTGCAGCACTTTCAGCAAATTCTTCAGAGTGAAGCTTCAAATTCAGAGGCTCGGTCCTGCCAGCTACCTGTGATTAGTGGAATTAATAAAAAGTCTACTCTAAGATTTCTAACTTTATTTTCCCTCCTACTCCAAATTAAAACATAGCCCTTTTTTTTTCCCCCAGCATATTATGAGGGTACAAATGTTAAGGTTACATTTATTGCCCTTGCCCCCATCACAGCCCTTCTTACATCTCCAAAATGATCCAACAGAAATAAAATAGGTTGTGGCTGAGTGAGTAGGACTCTTAGTGCGTCAAAAACTGTTTGCATTCTTGTTGACTTTTGATTTTTAGAAACTTTGAGCCCTGACAAGGTTTGGTAGTGGCAGATTTTTCCCAGGACAGGCTGGAGAAAGAGTGATTATATCCTTCTAACAGTAGTGTGGGCCAATCCCTCAGAGGAATTCTCTCAGAAGATCAGATTCAACACTAATTTCCTTTATCACTTATTCCTATTTTCTGCAAGGTAGAGGATACTGACCATCTCAAATCCTCTTTTTTGATACTTAAGTTATCTTCAATTGCTGCACTGACTTTCAAAATTTAAGTTGAGAGTCTTTGGTCCACCTTCAGACAGCATGTGCTGCTCACTTACTTTCCTCACCTTCATTTCTTCTGATGAACTCCAGAATCTGTCCTCCCTTATTTTTGCAAATGTCACTCCACAAATTACTTCCCTTTGTGAGAAATGGAAAGGTTTTTATATGTGGGTGTAGGAGTGTTTTTAACCTACTGTACAGAATTAAGCTTGGCCTTTCCAGGAGAAACTAACCTAATCTTGATTTAACTGTGGCATTTCTTAAGATCTACCTAGTCCAAAACAATTATAAAAAATTTCGAAGTTCAATACAATTCCCAGTAAAATGAAATTTTCATCAACACTATCAAGAACTCAAGAGAAAATATAAACATTAAGTCTGGCAAGGATTTATTAGGAAGCTTATTAGTCACAGTGAATAAAAGCCATGAAAAGAAGAACTCAGAGATCTCCAAATTCTGGCACTGGGCTCACAAAACTAGTTAGAAGCTAATAAACATTATGGAGGTTCCAAGGGGAATCTTAACTAAGCCTCAATCTTACCCCAACCAAGCTACCCACAAACACAGAAATGATTCCCATGCTCTCCCTAGATTGCTCAGCTAGGCAGACAGAAAGGAGACCTCCCCAAGCTATCACACATCAGAGCAAGAGACTCCTGCCCTTCTAGCTGTAACCATGGGACACCTATGTGTGACAGACAACTCCAAGCTAGGCAACTTGACAAGAATGCTGAATGATGACAGGGAAAAGGAGCAAGCAGGAACAAGTGTTTCTAGTTGGAGACCCTCCTGATGGCTAATACAAACACGATCCTGTGGCTTCAGAAAGTTCCTGCAGCCCAGAAATAGTTTCCATTTTGTTAAAAAACAAGTCACACAAAAATCCTGCCACAAAGCAACAAGACACTTGGAAGTCCATGGCCACATCGACTGGAAAAGCAAGCATTATCCATGACTGCCAGATGCCACCCGGCCCAAGCCCCGATTTCTGCAGTGCCCTAGAGAACCACGATTGTCCCTCAGTACCCACACAACCCTCCCAGTGGTGTGGTATCTTCCATAGGCCAGGTTTCTGCAGCAAGCCCCAAAGACAAAGCTTGACAGAGGTGGTGGCAGCCGACTCTCTCTGGAGCCTCGTCCCTTTGTTCTTCCCAACAGGTAGTTGTACATCTTCACTGACACAGCACCTCTGTGGGAGCCTTGGCCAGCACTTAGGAAATGAAGTGTGTCTGTGGGGTCACCTGATGGACCCTGTGGTCTGCTGGGTTGGCCGATGCTTCATAATTGCAGATGGTCACCTCATGTCGACGAAGCTGCAAGAAAATCAAGAGGCTGGGTCAGCTAGCCAATCAAAGAACTATCCTGTCCCAGACTACACACATTGCAGTAGTGCTCATTCAGGTTCATTTCTAGAAATCATCATCTAATATCACCCCTCTTCTGGTATTTTTATCTTGAGAAGCCTACAAAGATCATTATCTACAATTCACCCTGCAAATCTAAAGATTCATTCCCCCTGTAATGGGGGAACCATGAGAACAGGAAAGAATGTCAAAAGTGTTGAATGAAGGAAAGAATTTGAAAGTGAAAAACTGAATTAATATAAACTACATAATTTCAATCTCCTTAAAAATACCTATAGTCTGTCAAATGAGACAGTTTACAGTGATGAAACCAAGAAAAATTATAAACAGACTGGGACCAACTTATATCTCACTTGCTCTTTTCCCTACCCTGAAAGCTGAGAGAGAGAGAGAGAGAGAGAGAGAGAGAAAGAGAGAAATGAGGGGACAGCCTTTCCAAACCCATCTTACCTCAGTCCATTCTCCTCTCAGGCCAATATAAAAGACCTTTGTGGTATCTGCTCCAAAGTTTTTTGAAATATGAATGGAGAGATGATACACATTTGAAAAACGAGAAATTCTAGAGGGTGAAAGCAATAGGGAGAGGAGACATAGGTTACATTTCAGTGAGTGTCCCACCACCATGAATTGTTTATTCAGCTCCAACTTGTGGTAAAACCCAGACAAATGTCAGAGAACACTCTTGGGTTCTTCCTTCTCACTCTTCTCCTTTGGACAAGCAATTAAGTCAATGAACATTTACTGAGCACCTGCCAGATTCTGTCAAGAAGTAGGGACGGACAGACAGATAAATAAACACTGCTCTTGCCCTCAAGGAACAGGAATGAGAAATGCTGCATAACCCAGCAGGGATTCCAAAGCACATTTAGTGTTGACTTTTTTCCCTTAGGAAAAAAGGAAAACTAGTGAAGAGATGAGGTGGTCCCATATAACTCAGCCTGCTGTAAGCTCACTATGCAAAGAGGAATTCTTTTTTTTTTTTTTTTTTTTTTTGAGACAGAGTCTCGCTTATTGATCAGGCTAGAGTGAGTGCCGTGGCGTCAGCCTAGCTCACAGCAACCTCAAACTCCTGGGCTCAAGCAATCCTTCTGCCTCAGCCTCCCTAGTAGCTGGGACTACAGGCATGCGCCACCATGCCCGGCTAATTTTATATATATATTAGTTGGCCAATTAATTTCTTTCTATTTATAGTAGAGACGGGGTCTCGCTCTTGCTCAGGCTGGTTTCGAACTCCTGACCTCGAGCAATCCGCCCGCCTCAGCCTCCCAGAGTGCTAGGATTACAGGCGTGAGCCACCGCGCCCGGCTTGCAAAGAGGAATTCTGAAAACATCTTTCCTAAGATCACCCTAGGAGCTCATTCAAATCTGCCAATTGCTTACAAGTTAACAAGTCTGTGTCTTCCACTGAATCTCTGCCAAAAATTGACCAAGCCAAGGATCAAACCTCCTCCACTGTTTAAAGTTGTTTCCAATACTAAAAGAAGACAGTAGGAGGGAGACTGGCCAAAAATAAATGGCAAGCCCTGTAAGCACCGATGCATACATGCTCTGTGCAAATGAGGGAGCATCTATGTTCCTCAGAAGCAGCCACAGAGACTGGAAGACAGGCCCCTGCTTACTTTGTGGCATACTCTAATTCTCCTGTAAGATCCCGATTCAGACTAAACGTCTGATCTGGCTCCCTTTCTGTATCATCAAAGGACATCTGTGGAATGTTCTTGTACCTGAGAAAGGAAAAGGAAAAACAGTTTTAAAAAATGTACACTATCATGCTTTTCAGCTTTTCAAAACTTCCTACTCACTGCTCAATTGCCTTTGGTTCTATCAAAAGGAGATTAAATTTGAGGGTCAAACTTTGGAAATGGCATTTTATTGGCATTTATATACAAATGTCTTTAATTACAACAAGAAAAGAGCTGAGATCTGCAACATAACGCCATGGCATCTTTGAGTGGGTTAAGATCACATGAGAAGCAATACACAAAGAGATGGCTCAAACTAGGTCACGTGCAGCAAATGCATGGAGAAAACAAGCAACTCAGCACATTCAGACCAAGCTGAGGATGTTATTAAATAAAACAGCTTACTCATGGTAAAAGAAATACATACTTTGGCAGAAACATGTTACACACGGATAAGAGTTAAGATCAGGTAACTCAGTGCTCAAGCATTTTTTGTGACCAAAAATTACCCCATAAACTCAGTACTTTTAAAGTTCTTAAAAAAAAAAAAAAACAAGGCCGAGCATGGTGGCTCACGCCTATAATCCTAGCACTTTGGGAGGCCGAGGCGGGCGGATTGCTCAAGGTCAGGAGTTCAAAACCAGCCTGAGCGAGACCCCGTCTCTACCAAAAATAGAAATAAATTAATTGACCAACTAAAAATATATATACAAAAAATTAGCCGGGCATGGTGGCGCATGCCTGTAGTCCCAGCTACTCGGGAAGCTGAGGCAGAAGGATCACTGAGCCACGGAGATTGAGGTTGCTGTGAGCCAGGCTGACACCACGGCACTCACTCTAGCCTGGGCAACAAAGTGAGACTCTGTCTCAAAAAACAAAAAAAAAAAAAACAAAAAAAAAAACAATTTGGGAATTTACCTTTTGAAAGAGTACAAAAGGCTACAACCTCAAAACAGGCTTTAGAAAGTCAAAGTAAAACTGCCAGTGAAGAAAATATTTTTAAAAAATCTAAAAAAAACAGCTGTCTATAACCAACAAATTCTCAAGGACTAGCCAGGCGAGGTGGCTCACGCCTGTAATCCTAGAACTCTGGGAGGCCAAGGCGGCCTGATCGCTCAAGGTCAGGAGTTCAAAACCAGCCTGAGCAAAAGCGAGACCCTGTCTCTACTAAAAAGAGAAAGAAATTAATTGGCCAACTAAAAATATATAGAAAAAATTAGCCGGGCATGGTGGTGCATGCCTATAATCCCAGCTACTTGGGAGGCTGAGGCAGGATTGCTTAAGCTCAGGAGTTTGAGGTTGCTGTGAGCTAGGCTGATGCCACAGCACTCTAGCCCAGGCAACAGAGTGAGACTCTGTCTCAAAAAAATAAAAAAATTCTCAAGGACTAAGCAGCATATCCCCACCAACTCCAAGGTGTTTTATTAACACACCCACATAGAAGGGGACTAGATATTAGCTGCAGCAAAATGCATATAATTTAAGAAAGCAAATATTTGCTTCAAAGGGTTTCTAAGAATGATGCACAGCAGATTAATAATAAGAGTGAACATTTATGGGCAGCATTATGAGAGGCAATATAGCACTGAGGTTAAAGGCAGTGTCTGGAGCTAGACTTCCTGGGTTTCAAGCCTGGCTCTCTGTCACTTACTTACTAGCTGTGTAAATTTGGGCAACTGATTTAACCTGTTTCCTCACCTGCAAAATGGGGTAGTGATAGTACATTCCATATAGTAGATGTGGAGATTAAATTGAATCAATTCTAAATGATGAACATATTTTGGAAAAGTTTTTACTATGGGAAATTTCACACATGAAAGCAGAGAGAATATAATGAATCTCCACATACTTATCATTCATCTTCAATTAACAATATTAAGAGTAATTCTTTAATACCAAGTCTGTTGAAACTTCCCTGACTCTCAATTTAACTTTTCTGGAGGTGTCTATGGCATGTTATACTTGAGTAGATAGCATTTTTTTCTTTATTAATTGTACAGAAAATAATGGTATATTTTACAATCAATGACATCTTAGATTCAATAATGTATAACAAATGTAGTATGCTTAGAACTGAGGGCTATGTAAATATTTGTATCTGCTCATCCAAAATTGGGCACTTAACTATGTTCTAGACCTATTCTAATGTCTTTAACATGTTATATCTCATTTAAGTCTCTCTACAATCTTGTACATACCATAACCACCTTCCTTTCCTCTTTTCTTCCCTTCGTCTGGCTCTGTTGCCCAGGCTAGAGTGCCGTGGCATCAGCCTAGCTTGTAGCAACCTCAAACTCTTGGGCCTAAGCAATAATCCTGCCTTAGCCTCCTGGGTAGCTGGGACTATAGGTGCACACAACACCTGGCTAATTTTTCTCTTTTTAGTAGAGATGGGGTTTCGCTGTTGCTCAGGCTGGTCTCGAACTCCTGAGCTCAAGTGATCCTCCCACATTGGCCTCCCAGAGTGCTAGGATTACAGGCGTGAGCCACCATGCCCAGCCCTATTCCCATTTTAGATGGGAGAAAATTGAAGTGTAGAGAAGATAAGGTAATGTCCCAAAGTCATGGAGTTAGCAAGTGGTACAGCCAAAATTTGAACCTTGTTTACTCCAGAGCTCATACTCTTAACCACAATGGAACATAGATGTCTAGTCTTCGGAAGTCAATCCATCATCTTCCAAGTAAATGAGTTTCCAAAAACATCAGATCAAAAGTACTATTTCCTTAAAATTAGTAAATATGTGGAATTGCTTTCAAATTCATGTTTCTAACATTCAAAAACAGTATCAATATTTTAAATATCTCTCAAAAATCCATTTAACTTTGCACTCGGATGTTGAGTGTGGATAATGTCAAGTGGATAATGAGAAAAAAGCAAGTGAGTGCAAAGGATTAAATCTATGTTTTAGAGGAGATTTTTTAATGTAGTTCTGATATTTGTTTCTGCAGCACTAAAAAAGCAGTTTTCCCCTCCTTTTAGGAAGGCTATCCTGGAATAAGTCATCAAAAAGAGAGTGCTAGCTCTCGTGGCAAAAGATCCAGTGTTGCAAGAGATATACAGAACTTTGCTAAAGGTTAAGCTCAAATGGAGTAATTCCATGTCAACAAAACACACGCAAAGATTATGAGTGTATGAAATAGCAAGGGGAAATTTTAGAAATTTTGAGGCTAACCCCAAGAGCATAATCCATAAAGATCATTTGAGATCTGCAGTTTTTTTTTTTTTTTTTTGAAACAGGGTCCTCACTTTGTTGCCCAGGCTAGAGAGAGTGAGTGCCGTGGTGTCAGCCTAGCTCACAGCAACCTCAAACTCCTGGGCTCAAGCAATCCTCCTGCCTCAGCCTCCCAAGTAGCTGGGACTACAGGCATGCGCCACCATGCCCGGCTAATTTTTTCTACATATATTAGTTGGCCAACTAATTTCTTTCTATTTATAGTAGAGATGGGGGTCTCGCTCTTGCTCAGGCTGGTTTCGAACTCCTGACCTTGAGCAATCTGCCCGCCTCAGCCTCCCAGAGAGCTAGGATTACAGGCGTGAGCCACCACGCCAGGCCTGCAGTTGGTTTTAAACAAAACTGCAAAGTCACCAACAAATGGCATTTACAAAATGCTCTCTGAATAAATGGTGCCCTAGTAAGCACTTTGAAAAAGAGACAAGCTGTTGATCCCCAAAATACTTAACCTAATGAAGTTATCAATTCAGGAAGAGATACATATATTCCGGTGCAGAAAGCGAACAAAACCAAAATACTTTAAAAGGGAAAATATTAAACCCAGTAAAAGGAAAAATAGCATTATTCTAGATTAAAGTGTAACTAGAAAAAGAGAATTAGGAGCTTTTTGAGGGCCCAAGCCCTTGCCACTTACAGTCTCATCTCAGAGGGGTGTGAGTCATCATCCTCTCCCATTATAATGATGCCTTTGAGCTTGACATTGCCCGTAAATCTGCCAGAATGTAAAAGAGAAGGTTGTCAAGCTGGGTTTAAATACCTGCTTAGCTGTGTCACCCTGGGCAAGACTCTTCCCTTTCCTGGCTTCAGTTTACTCGTCTGTCATACTTGTACTAGATAATTTCTAAGATCCTGTCTACCTCTGGCATTCTGCAATTCTAAGAAATTTGCCTCAATTTCTCAGTTACTGTTCAACAAATACATCTCTTTCCAGTCTGCACCAAGAAAGCTATGATGCTTTCCTCCTCAAACCCACCAAAGTAATTTACCCCATCTCTAGAAACAGATGTGTGCTCTTGACACAACCAATGAATGAATCCATCTGAGTAGGCAACTGGGTACAGCCTATTTAGCCTGAGACAGGCACCACGGAGATACTTACGGAATATTAAACAGAAGCTCTTCATCTGCATCACTTTCAACAAACTGGAGGGGATGGGGAGTGGGGAGGAGAAAGCAACAAATATTTGCTGAGAGCCTACAATTTCAGGCATCTCCCACCCTGTTCTACAATTGGTGTGCAATGCAAAAAGTAAATCTTCCTCGGTTCTCCAGGACTTATTAACTTGAAGATAATCAGTCTTATCCACAGTGTCCTAAGAGCCACAGATCATCCAATTAGAAGGTTCTTAATGAGGAGCCCATGGATGGATTTCCAGGGTGGAAGAGCCTCTTGAATTGTGAATTGAAAGACAGGTGCTTAAGTGGATTTTTCTGGGGAGAGGGTCCAGAACTTTCAAATGGTTAACATAAGGGCCTGTCGCCCCACAATGGTAAAGAACCTGCGCTCTAGATAGGAAATACCCTTTACCCCCTATGCTGGTCTTCACCCGGTGCTATGTATGATGAGGCAGCCATCGGAACCAATGGTCAAGTGGAAAGGAAAACGCCCTCACGACCATCCTCCCTCACTAACCCACATGGCACTAGAATAGAGCGTTAGGCTGTGTGAAGACAAATCGCCCCCTTTCCCTTTCTTGGCCTCAGTTTCCCCATATGCAAAATGGGGAGACTCAACCCTGCTCGCCTCCCAAAGGGCTGGCAGGAGACCGACACGGGAAAGTACATGGCGACTGAGCTGTCATTATTTTTAGCACCAGGAATGAGGCTGACTGAGCAGACGGACGGCCTGAGGGCCCAGGCAGATCCCTCCCTGCCCCCCGGGCGGCCCACCTTGGAGCGGTCGGCTCGCTCTTCCCACGGCTTGAAGACGCCGCGGCCGCTGCCCTCGCGGCTCTCGTTAAGGCATTGCAGCCGCTCCAGGTCGATGCGCAGGTACAGGCCGTAGGCCAGGCCGCGCTGCTCGGGCGGCTCCTCCCGTTCGGCGGCACAGCGGCAGCCGCCCCCGCCGTGGCTGTGGCCGTGCGACATGGCGACGCCACCGCCCGCGCTTCCCCTCGGCCCCGCCGCCGCCGCGCTCCCGCCGCTCCGCTCAGGCCGCCAAGCGCGCCGCGCCCGCCGCGTCGTAAAAGGCGCCCCTGTGCGGCGCATGCGCCTGGGGAGGAGGAGGGCGTGGCAGAAAGGATTGACGTCTGACGCGCGCCTTCCGGGTGTCAGAGTTAGTGTCGGCTGCCTCAGTCCTGGAGGTGGGTTCTCTCGCCGTCCCAGCTCCACAGATGTGGGAACCGAAGGGCAGAGAGGTTAAACTAGTGTCCCGAGTGAGCGGTCGACCTGGGGTTCGAATCCTCTTTCCCTGAGGTTCAAGCCTGTGCTGTCTTCCTGGACCAGCGCGTTTCTTTAGGAGCTGATGGAGGAAAGCGCGCGGAACAATAAGGCCTTGGAGGCTGGAGAACACAGCCTTATCACCGCCTCACACGCCTAGGCGCGAGAGCTCACAAGCTCACTTTTATAACAACTTTCTTGGTAGCGGGCTTAGAGCTTGAAAGCACAGGCTTTGTGGACGGCCAGACCTGGAGACAAGTCCTGGGTCTGCTACTGACCATGTGACACTCTAAGTTAATTTCCCTGAGACTCCAGCTCCTCATCTGTAAAGTGGTAAGAATAATATGTTTCCTAGGATCACAGTGAGTAGTAAATGAAATAATGCAGTTGAAGAACTCAAGATACATGGTAGGCATTCAATAGCTGTTGGTTATTACAGTCAAATCCAAGCACTGCCACTTACTAACTGCGTGGCCGCGGGCAAGTAACTTCACATCCCTGAGGCTCAGTTTGACCCCTGTAAGGTGAAGGATTAGACTAGATGATCTTATGTTCTCTCCCCCATGTGATATTTCAGAGCAGCTTTTTCAAGTGGCTGGTTGTGACCCATTAAAATGTCTTAAAATCCACTTAGAGGATTGTGACCAACATTTTTAAAAAACAGGCTGAATGTGGTGGCTCACACCTGTAATCCCAGCACTTTATGAGGCTGAGGCAGGAGATCACTTGAAACCAGGAGTTGGAGACCAACCTGGGCAACATAGTGAGACCCCATGATCTCACCACTGCACTCCAGCCTGGGTGATAGAGCAAGACCCTGTCTCAAAAAAAAAAAAAAAAAATTCAGGGTGTATCACACATTTTCAGTCTCAATCAATGGGACTTTTGTTTCAGTTTTGGGTTTGTGTACTCAGGCACAATGTAAAGTGTTTTTCATATTGTGGGTTGAGGTAAAAGAATTGAAACCCACAGTTTAGAGTTGAAATGATTTTGTTTTTAGAGTGGAATACTTTCTTACTCCCTGGTGGGGAGGAGGAAAGACAGGATGCAGAAAGAGTTTTGGGATACCCTGGATACCTCCTGCCCTTCACATCTGGCTGTGGAGTACCCAGATAAGAATGGGTGCTGGTGAAATACAAACCAAAGTATCCATCTGTTCAAGTTCCATTCAAAAATATTTTGATGCCTACTTCAGTTACTTGTGAAATAGGCAAGCTTCTGGTTCAGAATAGCTCAATGTCATGGATTATTCCTCTTCTCACATCACAGTTTCAGGTAAGGGGCTTTGCATGTGGTGCATGCATAGTAAATGTTTGTTTAATTGAATGATACACTCACTAGCCTTTCTTTGGAAAGAGTATGTCGCATTGAAGGACCGGGCCTTACCCAGGACATCAACTCACTTTGACTTCCTTCCTGTCATCTGCCTCAGTGGCATCCTTTAATGATTTATTGAGTTCTCTGTGCCAGACATTGTGCTAAGCACATTATGTAGTTCATCTCAATTATTTGTTACATGTACTTTAAGAGGTAGGTACTGTTACCTAATGTTACCTCCATTTTGAAGATGAGGGAAACTGAGGCTAAAAGAGGTGAATTAACTTGCCCAGGACCAGATAAGGTTAGGAAGTAACCAGGCATTGAACATCCCCTGCAGTGTTCCTGAAACACATCCTCCCATAGTTTCCTGGGAGGAAAAAGGTACACCTGAAGTAAGTATGTTGTATCGATTAGCTTATGCTGTGTAACAAATCACCCCAAAACTCAAAAGCTTTATACAAACATTGGTTATTTCTCATGAGTCTGTGGATTAGCTGGGCAATTCTTTTCTGGGCTAGTTCAGCTTGAGCTAGAAAGTTTGGTATGGCCTCACTCATATGTCTGGTTGATATTGGCTGCCAGCTGGGGTGCTGGGGCCACATGTCTCCAGCAGACTATCTGAGCTAAGTTACATGGTGACAGTCACAGAGTTTCCAAGAGCAAGAGAGGGCAAAGACTTGCATAAGCACTTTTTTTTTTTTTGAGACAGAGTCTCACTGTGTTGTCCAGGCTAGAGTGCCATGGCATTAGCCTGGCTCACAGCAACCTCAAACTCCTGAGCTCAAGCGATCCTCCTGCCTGAGCCTCCCCAGTAGCTGGGACTATAGGCACGCACCACCATGCCCGGCTAATTTTTTCTATATATTTTTAGTTGTCCAATTATTTCTATTTTTAGTAGAGACGGGGTCTCGCTCTTGCTCAGGCTGGTCTCGAACTCCTGAGCTCAAATGATCTGCCCCCCTGGGCTTCCTAGAGTGCTAGGATTACAGGCATGAGCCACTATGCCCTGCCAGGAGTTATCATTTTCATTCTCCTTATTTCCAATATGCCTATATTAGTTATCTTTTGTTATATAATAAATTGCTCCTAAACTTAATGACTTAAAACGATAATTAACATGTATAATCTCACAGGTTTTGTGAGTCAGGAATTTGGGAGCAACTTAGCTGAGTGGTTCTGGCTTTCAGTCTCTCATGAGCCTGAGGTCACCTGAAGGCTTGCCTCAGGCTGGAGGATCCACTTCCAAGATGGCACACTCACACGGCTGGCAAGTTTGTACAGGCTGTTTGCCATGTGGACCTCTCCATAGGACTGTTTGAGTGTCCACATGATATGGCAACTGGCTTTCACCAGACCAAGTGATCCAAGAGAGAGCAAGGTAGAAACCACAATGTCTTTTCTGACCTGGCCTTAGAAGTCACATACTGTCCATTCTATAACACCCCATGGTTCCATAGGTCAGCCACATTCAAGGTGTGAGGGAACACGTAAGGGTACAGATACCGGGAAGTAGAAATCATTGGAGGCCAGCCGGGTGTTGTGGCTCACACCTGTAATCCTAGCACTCTGGGAGGCCGAGGCAGGTGGATCATTTGAGCTCAGGAGTTCGAGATCAGCCTGAGCAAGAGCTAGACCCCCATCTCTACCAAAAATAGAAAAAATTAGCCGGGCATGGTGGCACATACCTATAGTCCCAGCTACTCGGGAGGCTAAGGCAGGAGGATTGCTTGAGCCCAGGAGTTTGAGGTTTCTGTGAGCTAGGCTGATGCCACGGCACTCTAGCCCGGGCAACAGAGTGAGACTCTGTCTCAAAAAAAAAAAAAAAAAAAAGAAATAATTGGAGGCCACCTCAGTGGCTGGCTACTAAACTACCATTAAGTGGCACTGAAAATGTCTTTATTCTACTCTTTATATTTAATTGGTAATTTGTAGATCAAAACTCTTTCCTAATTTTGAACATACTGCTCTGATTTTTTCTAGCTTTGAGAAATACAATGCCGTTTTGATTCCTGATTCTTTGTATGAGTTCCGCCTTTGCTTTTCTGGAAGCTTTTAAGATCTTCTGGTGGCCCCTGGTACTCTGGGATGTGATGACGTTGTACTTTGGTACCACTCTTTTGTCATTCGTTATGCTGCATACCTGATGGATCTTTTGCATTTAGAAACTCTACAGCAGTGTGAGCAGGCAGGTTAGGACATCTGAATGCATGTGCACAAGGCCCCCTGCCAGGTAAATTTAGGAATATGAAGTGGAGGGGGGAGCATTGGGGTCCTGCTCTCTTCTTTCTATCACCTTCTAGTGCAGAGTTCTGAGAGGCCCCAAAATTTGAATGTGGTCTTCCAGGTCATTGTGAAGGTTTATTTATCAAAGTAGCAGAGTAGGCTGTATTTTATTTAATAGTTCATTAGCTTTACTTATAAATTTTTAAGTATGCCTCAATCTTGTACTCCTGCCTCAGTCCCACAAATATTAGGTATGGCCTGTGGGGCAAGTTGCTTAACCTCTCTAGGCCTCAGATTTTTCTTATATAAAATGGGAATAATAGGAGTGCCTACTTTGTGGAGCTTTATTATGACAGTAATGTGAGATAACATATGAAAAGTGTTTGGTGCAACATCTGATACTTAGGAAAAGGCTATTACAGTAGTCCCTCCACACCCCTCCATCCTTGGTTTCACTTTCCATGGTTTCAGTCACCCTCAGTCAAGCATGGTCCAAAAATATAAAATGGAAAATTCCAGAAATAACCCATTTATAAGTTTTAAATTACACGCCGATCTGAGTAGCGTGATGAAATCTCATGCCATCCCATTCCATCTCACCTGGGTCATGAATGCCTTTGTCCAGCGTCCCCACGCTGTAGACACTCCCTGCCCGTTAGTCACTTAGTAGCCTTCTCAGTTATTGGATCGACTGTCATGGTATTGCAGTACTTGTGTTTAAGTCACCCTTATTTAACTTAGTAATGGCCCCAAAGCCCAAGAGGAGTGATGCTGGCCATTCGGAGATGCCAAAGAGAAGCCTAACGTGCTTCCTTTAAGTGAAAAGGTGAAAGTTCTTGACTTAATAAGAATAAAAATAAGGTATGCTGAAGTTGCTAAGATTTATGGTAAGAATGAATCTTCTATCTGTGGAATTGTAAGGAAGGAAAAAGAAATTCCTGCTAGCCAGTTTTGCTGCTGCACCTCAAACTGTAAAAGTTACGATCACAATGCATGATAACTTCTATTACAGTATATTGTTGTAGTTCTATTTTATTATTAGTTGTTAATTGCTTACTGTGCCTAATTTATAAATTAAACTTTATCGTAGGTATGCATGTATAGGAAAAAACATAATACTCTCTCTATATATATGGTTCAGTACTAGCTGCAGTTTCAGGCATCCCCTGGGGGTCTTGGAACGCCTCCCTGGCAGATGAAGGGGGGACTACAGACAATCCCCAGCTTATGGTGGTTCGACTTGGGATTCTTCGACTTTACCATCGTGCGAAGGTGATATGAATTCACCATGCTCCTCAACTTAAAATGGGGTTACCTCGGGATAAACCCATTGTAAGTTGGAACTGCCCTAAACAGAGGAGCATCTGTGCTGTGCTTCTACGGTGGCTGTCACTATTGCCAAGAACGAGGCTGTCGGCTGAGCGCCCCTGTCTGGGAGGACAGAAAACTGCACCTGCTAAGGGAGCTGGATTTGGAAGGAGCTGGCTGGGGGTTGCAGGGTGGTTTAGCTGGGATTGAGGAATAATGCCTTGTGACTCTACTCACTGTCCCTTCTCTTGCATGCCTATGTTGCAGGAGTGCCTGAGGACAAATAGGAATTCTCACTGGTTTCCAGGACTACCTTGGGGCAGGTAAGAAAAGCTAAGTTTTTTCTTTCTTCTACCACCATGCTCCATTTCCAAGCTGCTAAATTTGTATCCATTTTCCTTTTCCTCTTCCTCTCAATTAGGCTGGGAGAAAGTGTTTTTTTGTTACTTTTGACTGCTTCCTTGTAGCAAACTGTGGCATACAATGTAACAGCTAACAACCCTATGGCTCTAATAATGTGCCAAAGACTGTCATAGGGCCTTTTCTTTTTTTGAGACAGAGTCTTGCTCTGTCACCCAGGCAAGAGTGCAGTGGCATCATCATAGTTCACTGCTACCTCCAACTCCTGGGGTCAAGCGATCCTCCTGCCTCAGCCTCCCAAGTAGCTGGGACTACAGGCACATGCCACCATGCCCAGCTAATTTTTCTATTTTTTTGTAGAGGCTCTTGCTCAGGCTGGTCTTGAACTCCTGACCTCAAGCAGGAGTTCCCTCCTCCTCAGTCTCCCAAAGTGCTACGATTATAGGTGTGAGCCGCCATGCCTGGCCTAGATTATTTTCTAATCTTCATAATTGCTGGTGTCCTATTATCTTCATTTTATAGATGAGAAAACTGGGGCACAGACAGGCTAAGTAAATTGCCCAAGGTCACACAGGTGGTTAGTAGTGGAATTAGAATTTGAACTCAGGAATTAGAATTTGTTCTTCACCATACTGAACCTCCTCCAAATATTAATGAATTAACATGTATTGAGTACTTACTATGTGAAAGGCTGAGACCCCAGAGCTTAGGAGCTTAACCTCCATGCTGCACCTACCAGCTGTGTTACCTTGGACAGGTCATTTTCCTCAGAGTGTAGGTTATAACAATACCCCTCTCCTAAATGCCTACTCCATGCTTGGTGTCTAGCCTAATTCTTCATCATCATCATCATCATCATCCTGCCAACATGTCCTGAGCCTTTTCTTGTGCCAGGCACTGTTCTAAACACTTTACAAGTTTTAACTCACCAAATCATTACACGATAGCTTTGCAAGGTTAACATATTTTCCTCATTTTTGGAGGAAGAAACGGAGACATAGAGAGGTTAAATAACTTCCTCAAGGGCACACAGCTGGGAAATGTGGGATTCTAAGCCGGGTCTGACCACAGCCTGTACCCTTTGCCACCCTGCTCCTGGCCCTGTGGATTCCCTACAGCCCAGGCTGCCACTGTTACCTTTGGAGTCTTTGGTACTGTTAGCAAATATTTCCAGTTCTCTGTATCCAGGCACATGATGGATTATGCTTCCTTTCCCCCTTGAATTTAGGGGTGGCTAATGAAATATGGTGGACATAACTTATAGGCCAGTGCAGTATTCTCCACTTGCCTTGAAAATCTCACAAGCATGGAGATGGGACCTCCCTTAACCTGGACCCCCAAGTGAGGATGACATAGAACAGATCCCCACTAGCCCCACATGGACGTGTAGTGAAACCCTTGCTCTTGCAAGCCTTTGAGATTTGGAGGTTGTTACTGCAATATAGCCAAGCCTATGGTTTCTCAACCTTGGCACTATTTATATTTGGGGCCAGATAATTATTGTGGGGAGGGGCTGTCCCGTGCATTGTAGAACATTTAACAGCATTCCTGGCCTCTACGCGCTAGATGCCCATAGCACCCTGATAGCAGTTAACAACTAAAACATCTCCAGACATTGCCTAGTGTCTTACTGGGGGTAAAGTCACCTCCAGTAGAAAATACTGCCTGAGCCTATTCTAATAGTCTGATTGTCCCGGTAGTCCTAAATAAACCCCATTGGGCCATGGTGTTGGGGGGGGTTGTTTTTGTTTTTTGCTTATTTTAATGTGCTATTGATTCTGCTAGTATTTAGAAGTCACATCAATATTCATAAATTGGGCTGGGCACGGTGGCTCATGCCTGTAATCCTAGCTCCCTGGGAGGCTGAGGCGAGAGGATTGCTCAAGGTCAGGAGTTCAAAACCAGCCTGAGCAAGAGCGAGACCCCGTCTCTGCTATAAATAGAAAGAAATTAATTGGCCAACTAATTTATATAGAAAAAATTAGCTAGGCATGGTGGTGCATGCCTGTAGTCCCAGCTACTTGGGAGGCTGAGGCAGTAGGATTGCTTGAGCCCAGGAGTTTGAGGTTGCTGTGAGCTAGGCTGACGCCACAGCACTCACTGTAGCCTGGACAACAAAGCGAGACTCTGTCTCAAAAAAAAAAAATTCATAAATTGATCTGTTATTTTCCTTTTTGATGCAATCTTTTTTTTTTTTTTTTAAATATTTTTTTCTATTTTTTTTTTTTTTTTTTGAGACAGAGTCTCACTTTGTTGTCCAGGCTAGAGTGCCGTGGCGTCAGCCTAGCTCACAGCAACCTCAAACTCCTGGGCTTGAGTGATCCTTCTGCCTCAGCCTCCCGAGTAGCTGGGACTACAGGCATGCGCCACCATGCCCGGCTAATTTTTTATATATATATCAGTTGGCCAATTAATTTCTTTCTATTTATAGTAGAGACGGGGTCTCGCTCTTGCTCAGGCTGGTTTTGAACTCCTGACCTTGAGCAATCCGCCCGCCTCGGCCTCCCAAGAGCTAGGATTACAGGCGTGAGCCACAGCGCCCGGCCTTGATGCAATCTTTATCTAATTTTAATATCAATGTTACTATGCTAGCTTCAAGAGCATTTTCCTTCTTTTTTGTGCTTTGGAATAGTAAGTGGCATTGGTATTATCTGATCTTTAAAGGTTGAAAGAGGCTGGGCATGGTGGCTGACATCTGTAATCCTAGCACTCTGGGAGACCAAGGTGGGTGGATGGCTCAAGGTCAGGAGTTCCAGACCAGCCTGAGCAAGAGCAAGACACTGTCTCTACTAAAAATAGAAATAAATTATCTGGACAACTAAATACATATATATATATACACACACACACACACACATATATATATATATATGTGTATATATATATATATATATAAATTAGCCAGGCATGGTGGCGCACGCCTGTAGTCCCAGCTACTCGGGAGGCTGAGTTAGGAGGCTTGCTTGAGCTCAGGAATTTGAGGTTGCTGTGAGCTAGGCTGACGCCATGGCACTCTAACCCAGGGCAACAAAGTAAGACTCTGTTTCTTTTGTTTCTTTTTTTGAGACAGGGTCTCGCTTTGTTGCCCAGGCTAGAGTGAGTGCCGTGGCATCAGCCTAGCTCACAGCAACCTCAAACTCCTGGGCTCAAGCAATCCTCCTGCCTCAGCCTCCCGAGTAGCTGGGACTACAGGCATGCACCACCATGCCTGGCTAATTTTTTCTATATATTTTTAGTTGGCCAATTAATTTCTTTCTATTTTTAGTAGAGATGGGGTCTCACTCTTGCTCAGGCTGGTCTCAAACTCCTGAGCTCAAACGATCCGCCCGCCTGGGCCTTGTAGAGTGGTAGGATTACAGGTGTGAGCCACTGTGACTGGCCAGACAGCTTTTTTTTTTTTTTTTTTTTTTTTGGATACAGAGTCTCGCTTTGTTGCCCAGGCTACAGTGAGTGCCATGGTGTCAGCCTAGCTCACAGCAACCTCAAACTCCTGGGCTCAAGCAATCCTGCTGCCCCAGCCTCCCGAGTAGCTGGGACTACAGGCATGTGCCACCATGCCTGGCTAATTTTTTCTATATATATTAGTTGGTCAATTAATTTCTTTCTATTTATAGTAGAGATGGGGTCTTGCTCTTGCTCAGGCTGGTTTCAAACTCCTGACCTCAAGCAATCCGCCCGCCTCGGCCTCCCAGAGTGCTAGGATTACAGGCGTGAGCCAGCACGCCCAGCTGAGACTCTGTTTCTAATAAATAAATAAAGGTTGAAAGAGTTCCCCTATGAAACCATCTTGGGCTTTACAACTACTTTGTTGTTTCTATGGTAGTCTGTTTAGACTGCCAACTCTACGGGGGTCAATTTTGATAAGTTGTCTTTTTCTAGAAAATTGTCTACTTGCCTACTTCATGTAGGTTTTCCATTATATTGCATATAGTTGTGGTAGCACAGGGTTTTAAAAAGTGGGAAAATTTACATGGAAGTCTAGACTTCTGCCATTTTTCTTTTTAGAGATTGGGTCATGCCCAGGCTGGTCTCAAACTCCTGGCCTTCAAGTAAGCCTCCCCAGTAGCGAGGATTACAGGTGTGAGCTGCCCCCCCCAGCTCTCTGCCTTCTCTTTAAAACCCAGAAGATGTGGCCACACCAGGCCCTGCATTCCACCTGGAAACAGTCAGGTGGAGCTGTGTCAATGGCTCTCATTTTCTTTCTGCTCCCATCACTGCCTGTTGTCTTATAGCAAACCTCTTTGTGACCCTGAGATAAGATAGAAGTTAGATAGAGTCTGCTTTTCTTGGTGGTTGTTAGGGGCTATAGTTTAAGCAGCCTGAAAAAATAAGATAAGAGTCCAAAAACAGAAAAGTTGAACTCTGTCTGGGGCGGCAGGGACTAAGATTTCAGTTATCAGGAAGGACTCACTGACCTCAAGACAGCTCTTAGCTTGTGACCCTAAATCTTCTATTCCCATCAATAAGAAACAAAACTTCATTCCACATTTAGAGGGAATGAAGGAAAGAGACCAAGATTTACTTAGCTCCCCTTCTGTCACTAAATCATCACAAGAATTCCTGTGAGGCGTCACTATTCCCATTTTGCAGATGAAGGAGGATCAGCGAGGTATGGGGGAGTAGTGGAGTCAGGATTTGAACCCGAGTCTCAGTCCACATGTTATGCATGGTTTTTCTGCTGCACTGGCATTTCCAAACCGGGCTGCTCATCAAACTCACTGGGGGAGGCCTATAAAAGAGTACCTATTTGCAGATCCTACCTCTGACCTATTCAACCAGGTTTCTTCAGTGAGGCTGAGAAATCTGTATTTTAAACAACTATGTATGCAGTTATTTGATTACTGTCTTCCTACTAGATGAAAGCTTCATGAGGGCAAAAGGCATATCTGTCTTATTCAGTGATATAGAGGCGAGGGCAAAACAAATATTTGCTGAGTGATTAAACGTACAAACTTCATATCCCTGACCAGCTGATGGACCAGCTGTGAAGAGCTATTTATGACAAATTCTCTGGCATAGTTCTCTCATACTTCAGTGCACATTTAAAGAATCGCTTGGTATCTTAGTTTGGGCTGCTGTAACAAATTACCGTAGACCGGGTGGCTTAAATAACAAACATTTGTTTCTCACGGTTCAAGAGGCTGGAAGTCCAAGATCAAGGTGTAAGCAGATCCTGTGTCTAGTGAGGGCCCTCTTCCTGGTTTGCAGACTGAGGTCTTCATCGTATCTTCACACGGTAGAGAGAGCAAACTCTCATTTTTCTTATGAGGGAGAATCCTATTCATGAAGCCTCCACCCTCAGGACCTAATTACCTCCAAAGGTCCCACCTCCTAATACTATCACTCTGGGGCACAGGATTTCAACATAGGAATTTGCGGGGATGGGGGGAACCATAAACATTCAGTCCGTGGCACTTGGGTTGCTTATTTTTTAAAAAGTGCATATTCTGGAGATTCTATGTTTGAGAAACACAGGTTAGCTACATAAAATTTTGATGGCTGGAATTTTCCTTGGTCTTTGAAAAGGGTTAAGACAGTAGGCATCATAGAAGTCCAGGGGCCTCTGAAGACAGCCTGTCACCATTTAGCGAAATACCCAGGGAGAGACTCAAGTGGATGAGAAACCCTGTGACAGGGACACCTGTCTAGGTGATAAGCCACGTAGAGGATTCTACTGGGACCAGTTACACACAGCAGACAGAAGAAATCACTCTTAGAAGTGACTATGGCTTGGCCCTAGCATCTTTTGCGCTGGAGGTCAGCTTTGCTTCAGAATCCTAACTGGGTTTGTGTATGTGATAAATTTGACTTTGGAGCCAGGCCAGTGCACAGCACCACTGCTCACTGATTGTGTGACCTTGGGCAAGTTGTAAATCTCCTGTGCTTTAGTTTTGTCATGTTTAAGGTAGGGCGATGGGCCAGGCGCAGTGGTTCACGCCTGTAATCCTAGCACTCTGGGAGGCCAAGGTGGGTGGATTGCTTGAGGTCAGGAGTTCAAGACCAGCCTGAGCAAGAGCGAGACCTCGTCTCTGCTATAAATAGAAAGAAATTAATTGGTCAACTAATATATATAGAAAAAATTAGCCAGGCATGGTGGCATGATGCCTGTAGTTCCAGCTACTTGGGAGGCTGAGGCAGAATGATCGCTTGAGCCCAGGAGTTTGAGGTTGCTGTGAGCTAGGCTGACGCCACGGGACTCACTCTAGCCTGGGCAATAAAGCGAGACTCTGTCTCAAAAAAAATAATAAAGTAGGGCCATCACTACTTACCCCACAGGATGATTGTGGTAACCAAGACAGCGTACACAAGACAGAATGATGCCTGGCACCCAGCAGGTACACAATCACGAAAGTCAATTACTCCTCCTAGACTGTGAGTGCCAGAGTGTTACTCTGTATCCCAGAGTCTAATACAGGCCCTGGCTCAGCAAATGTTGAATTAATGAATAAAGGACAAAGGACTAACTTACAAACTATTGATAAAATCATCCATCATATGATGTTTTATAATTAACTTCAATGTGTAGTAATGTCTAACAGTGAGACTATATCCAGTAAAGAATTGGGAAATAAGGCCATACCATAAGCCAAGAATGCCTTGTTTAGGAGAGGAGGGATAACAAAGCTGGTTGCTGTGAGATGCTGTGGGTTTTGACATACAAACCCACTTGATGCATGCAGGGCTAAAGCAAGCCCTTGGCTCGTTAGCAAATGCTAACACTCCCACAGCTCAGCCAGAGCCAGCAGAGCAGGTTCTTAAGTCCTTGCCAACATGACCTTTCCACATCAGTGTTCTTATGCTGTCATCAGGATGCCAGTGTAAGACTGAATAGGCCTACCTGGGCCCTCTTACCCCCAGAGACTGAAAGGTGGGGTGGCATAAACCTTACAGATAATCTGGGTGTCAAATCCTTCCTTTGCCACTGAATAGCTATCCGACCTGGCCATGTTATTTCATCGCTTTGAGCTGTAGTTTCTAACCGTAAAGTGGGGTTGCCAGCTCAGTCCCAGGGTTCCGAGTATAACAAGGGGCAGTGCCTATCCCCAGCAAGTGCTCGTACATCTGAGTCCCCTCCCTTTGCTCGTGGGGTTCTTTCCCCCTGAAATTCCCTTCTTCTAGTCCTGCTAAGCTACCAACACAAGTCCAACATCCTTTAAGGCCCAGCCCAAGGATTAAGACCTCTGGCTTCACAGCCCAGGAATCAGATGTTTTGTGACCAACTTCTTTTCCCTGACACAGTAAGGAAGAAAGACACAGTATGTGGAGTTTTTTGTTTTTTATTTAGACATGGAATTTTCCTTTTCATATAACTTATCTAATTAAAATATTCATCTTGGTAGTTACCACAAAAAAGTAACATAGAAAATTGTATTTACATTTTGGGACCAAAATACAAATAAAGAGCAGGATGACACCTTGCTCCTTTCCCTCCCACTACCCAGAAAGAAAGAGAAAGCCCCAAAGAAACTGCTCATTACTCCAAGGATCACAAAGGGGTAATCTGTAATTTGTGATTTGTATGTAGTGTAGCACAGAAAAAAATTGCACACGTTTTCACAAATGAGACCAAAGGTTCAACATTATCCCGTGTCTGCTCTGCAGCCATTTTAATAAGCCGGGTGAGGAAGTTGTTTAGAAATTTGGTTTTTCCTCTCCCCCCTTACTGTTCATACCAAGTCACATCCCTGATGCAGACACTCTTGAGGGGTTGGGGAAGATCTGGCTCTATGCAATCAGAGTTCATCAAAAATCTTTATGTGCCCCAAATGGATACTGATGTTGGGATGAATAAATATGTGTCTTTTCTTCCCTCCCTGCCTAAAGACTCCTAATAAGTGAAATTAAATCATACACAACTGAATCTAAAATATGAAAAACTGCTTTTAATGACAAAGACTTAGCTAAGAGACAAATTCAAGGTGGTGGACACCTAGAAAAAGCTATTCTAGGCAACAGATGTCTGGCATCTGACTCAAATGTTCACTTGGTTTCAGGTAAGAGGTTTCCTAATAGTAGGTTTGGGGAGCAGACTAAGGGATGGAGTGGAATGGTGGTATAAGGAACCAAGAAAAATAATGCTTTATCCAATTAAAAAATACAGCAAATTAAAACACAGCAATCTTTGTGTCCTGTCACAACAGGCACCCTGCACAGCAACACACACTGACCACCGCAGAGCTTTTGCTGTACAGATTTCCTGCGTTGCTCTGGAAGCCAAAGGGGGCCTGGGGTCTCCAGGATGGTTAAAAGCAGGGGGCTCTGTATTCTGGCCTTTGAGAAAACTTGTCGAGGGGACTGACTGCCAAAGTTGTTAGGCTGTCACATTAATGATCCCCTCTGTCTGCTGCTCAGGTTTCTTAAGGATGCATATCTCAAATTCATAGCATCCGCCTCCACCTGGGTCACAACCAAGAAGGTTCCTACTAGATCTGTGTTCTTCACAACAGGAAGAGGAATAGCCAGGAAGAGGGCTGACGCTGCCCTCCTAGTTCTGATCTTGTTCCTATGTCAACAGGAAAGTGAGAGCTGGCTTTCCCGACCTTGATGGATGCCGATGTGGTTTCCCCCATCCTGATGCTGCAGCTCAAACACTTTCCCTATGCTGGTCCTTCCCACGGAATCCTGGCTTACACACTTAAAAGGCAGAGAGCTTCAGCTGCAAAACTCTCTAGCAAACACAGCCAACTGTTGTGCTCTTCCAGTCACATGATCTTACCTTTTAAAGAAAAGGTAAAAAAAAAAAGCCAATTTCCAACATAGCATTGCAACTTTTAAAACCATTCACCTCTCATAGCAATTCACAGGGCAAGAGATTAAAGTGCTGGCTTTTAAAACTCTAAAGTTGTATTCAGGGCTATGAAAAGCCCTGCCATGTGTGTGTTTTTCCCCCATGCTGGTGAGAAGAAGGAAAAATAGGAAAAGGAGTAAAAAAAAAAAAAAAAAAAAAAAAAGAAAATGTAAAATTTTGGATCAGAAACTGGAAATTATAAAAATGCTGGGGTTCTGTGCAAATTAATCTCTCAAGGTTCTGTGGCCTCAAAGAAAAAAAAGGTGGGAATTGGCCAAAAGGATGAGAGAAAGACTCTAGACCTTTACAAAGAACTTCCCTTAATAAATATCATTTCATGAGTAAGAAAGCGATGCACCTGCATGGAACGCAGCAATACTGAAAAGGGTCTGAGGCAGAGCCCACGTGAATGCTCCTGTTTCAGATTGCACCTCCCTACAGGACAGGCAGTCTGGCACTCACTTCTCACCCCAGAAGCAGACACCCTGCAGGATTTGGGGACGCTCAGTCCTCTGTCTGGACCAGAGTCCGCTCAGGAGAGCCGAGCTGGGACAGGGGAATGGCTTTCACTAGGTTTTCATCTAACTTTAATAAAGGACCAGAAAATAAAAGGCTAAGTGTGTGGTAGTGGACAAAAAACAGAAACAAACAAAAAAAATGGGGGTAATATAAATACAATCTGGGGGCAATATTTATTAATTAAAACTATGTCTTATAGTTTACAAAGATGCTAATGAACAACAAAAGTATAATTGACCTTAAAATCCTCAGTGAGCCTGAGGCTTCACATCTTCTCCAGAATTCTGAAGTGTGCTCCGAGCAACGAGGCAGGGCCTGCAGCACGCAGGCTCCCGGGGCAGCGCCTGCAGCCTGCAGGACGCGGAGACCAAGAGGTTCCTCAAAGCAAAAGATTCCGGTCTCCCTTGGAAGTTCCATTCCCCAATCCCCATTTGTCCTTGTATTCCTGCCCCCTAGATTCCATCCAAGGCAAGTCCTCAGTTTATCGTCGGGAGAATCTGTTCTTGAAAGCTTTAATCGTCTTGGCCATCATCGGGGCAATTTCTGTGAAATGAGGCAGTTGTTTGAGATCCATGGCAGCTCAGACACACCCCTGGTGGTTTATAGTCAAAGCCAAGCCTACGCTGGCTGTGCACCACCAGAAAACAGACAAAAGGAGTAACGATCTGCTCACTCTGCAGTACAAGCAACAGCTCATCATCACAAACACTTTCTGAGGATCTGCCAGGTGCGAAACAATCACTCTCCGATTCTAGTGACCTGTACCAAAGCTCAGAGAGACTGGCCAACTTGCACATAGTGGTACAGGAAGTGGCAGAACTGGAATTTGATCTCTGCCAGACTCTAAAGGCCATACTCAACCACAGTTCAAGTCTGCCTCACAAACAGCCAAACCAGTAAACAGCCCCCAGGCCCCCAATCTGTCTGGTGTGGCAACAGGTCTAAGATGAGCTCTACAAATACCACCCAAGGAGGGCTAGCCTGCGTCTTGACTGGCTAACCTAAGCACAGCTAAAGCCCAAGCCAGGACCACCACCCTCCCATGGGCCCCACAATGAATGCATGAATACAATGAATACCATGTTTTCCCAAAAATAAGACCTACCCATAAAATAAACCCTAGCAGGATTTCTAAGCATTTTCGCAATATAAGCCCTACCCCGAAAATAAGACCCAGTGATGGGCGTGGCTATGCAGCATATCTGCACAACCCACGCATTTCGTTGCAGAGCAGTAAAGACGAGGAGCAGCCCTTCTCATCTGCCCCATAAGAGCTCTACTGCTCGACATGAGATTGGGGCCAATGGTTCTAAAGGAAATAGAGTCGCAAGAAATTCAGGATGGAATTTGGGGTTTGGAGAGTTATGATGATGCTCCAGAAGACGACGACTTAACTCTATTTGAATAAATGTAGATTGTTGTACTGTACTTAAAAAAAATAACACATCCCCTGAAAATAAGCCCTACAGTGTCTTCTTGAGGAAAAATAAATATAAGACCCTGTCTTATTTTCGGGGAAACACAGTAATACTTTTCTTAAGTTAGGACACACCCTTAAGATACTAAGGATAGTCTATGGCAGGGCACATTGATCATGCCTGTAATCCTAGCACCCTGGGAAGCTTAGGTGGGAAGACTGCTTGACCTCAGGAGTTTGAGACCAGACTCGGCAAGAGTGAGACCCCATCTCTACTAAAAATAGGAAAATTAGCTGGGCGTTATGGTGTGTGCCTATACTCCCAGATACCCAGGAAGCTGAGGCAGGAGGATTGCTTGAGCCCAGGAGGTTGAGGCTGCAGTGAACTGTAATGATGCCACTGCATTCTAGCCTGGGTGACAAAGTGAGACTCTTGTCTCAAAAAAAATAAATAAAGTTAATAAAATACAAAATAGACCCAACTAGAAACAAAGAATAAATATTTGGAAGCTAGGGTTATAAGGTTAAAAAAACTGCAGTAAGATGGACTATCATTTAGCTGTTAGTGATTATGAACTGTGTGTTATCACCCAGAGAAACAGGTTTACATTTAGGTGAAAAAAGCAGAATGCCAAAATTAAACATTTACTATGATCATTATTTAAAAGATACACGTCAGCCTGGGGAACATGGCAAGACCCCATCATCTCTACAAAAAATTAAAAAATTAGCCTGAGCAAGAGCGAGACTCTGTCTCTACAAAAAAAAAAAAAAAAGAAAAAGAAAAGAAAAATTAGCCTGGCATGGTGGTATACACCTCAGCTACTCAGGAGGCTGAGCCAGGAGGATCACTTGAGCCCAGGAGTTTGAGGTTGCAGTGAGCTATGATGACACCACTCTAGCTTGAGTGACAGAGTAACACCTGTCTCAAAAAAAAAACATCAAGTAGGCTGGTAGCATGTGCCTATAGTCCCAGCTACTCAAGAGGCTGACGCAGGAGTTCCAAGCTGCAGTGAGGTATGATCACGCCACTACACTCCAGAGCAAGACCCTGTCTCAAAAAAACAAAACAAAATGAAACAAAAAACGATGTGTGCTATGTATGGACAAAGCAGGAAAAAGGAGAGACTAACATTTAGGTCAGCTATGTACCTATGTGCAGGGCACATACACATGCTACAGCCAACACAGTGATAATGACATTAAAGGGGCTAAAAAAACCCCCTAGTTTTGAAATATATAAGCAGAAACTCCAAGTTACTTACTCTTCACAGTGGGTTTCCTGGGATCATAGGAAACAGTGCTGCTGACCACCGGCGCCAAGTGGGCGCTGCTGGTGCTCGGGCCGTCGTAGGCTGGCTCCTCGGGGCTGGGGTTAAAGCTGTTGCTGCTGCCAGTGCTGGCTAGAGCATGGCTGTTTCCTGTGGGGTACGGGGCTGGCTTAATCCTGCAACACAGAACAAAGCTGGCTAGTCATGAGTACGAGAAATCTGCCCTCAGCTTGAATAGCCTGGAGCTGGCCTGTGTGAGGACGACTCACTCTGCAGTTTAGACAGTGCAGCCCAGCACTCGGATTCTGGTGGAGGCGCAGGGATGTCTGCCTCAGCCTTTCAGAATAAATGATCATCTCCATTAACCTTCCACTATTTAGATGTAAGATCTATATTTTGGAAATGCTAATGTGGCTCACACAAAAAATAACTTCATGGTCACAGAAATATGTTTTTTGTTAAAGTGGGGAAATGGGAAGCATAAGGGAACATTTCTCATAAGCCAGGCCCAGTTCTCCATATACTCTGGACTCCCTCAGAGGCACGAATAATTATGTGGCTCACACTGCAGTCCAGGAAACTGAGGCTCTGGGAGGTAAAGTGCTGAGCTGGTCAAGGTCGGCCTCCAGAACCTACACTCCCTTACTTTTGCCCCCCAAAATAAATCCCTTCCTGCTCCTATGGCAACCTCTTGAGGCTCTCTTCCCTGAGCAGGCAAAAACCAAGTAGGAACAGAGCTCTTACTTGACTCTCTCCGGGACAGCCGCTCCTCCTGTTCCAAACTTCTCCTGCCTTCTCCGGACATCACGGGGCGGCTTGGCCACAGAGTTGACAAAGGCCATCTTTGCTTGTCGGCCTATGGAGAAATAATGGAGATTAACATCTGCCTTCTTGAGCTTAAATAACAACAGATGCTTCTGCTATTTAAATAACCTATAGGATTTTTTCTTAGAAACGCAGAGAGATTTATGTTAAGGAATTGGCTCAAGAAATTATGGGGGATGACAAGTCCAAAATCTGCATGGCAGGCTGGAGACCCAGGAAAAAGTTGATATTGCAGCCTTGAGTCGGAAAGACAGTCTGGAGGCAGAATTCCTAATCTATAGGATTTTTAAGTGCCCTGAAACCTCACTATTGAGTAGCATGGGCTATGGCACAAGAAACACCCATCTGCCTGCCTACTGCAAATGCACAAGATTTAGGGGCTGGCAGTACTACATCAGCAGGGCCCACCAACACCCTGTGCCAACCAGAGCAACCATCTTGCCAGTTCTTCCCTGGCCACCCCCTCTCCTTTACCTTTGGGCTTATTGGCATGTGCAGATTGGATGTTCTTTGTTAGCAGTCGTAGCCGCTGCTCTCGGGCATCCTGAAGCCGCAGGTACATCTCCCGCCAGGACTCATACTCTTCTGGTCTTTCTTCCTTAAAGTCTCGGTGACAATGAATTTTCCATAATTGATCTGTTTCTTCAATTAACACCTGAAATCAGAGCCAGGACACTGCTTATATACATGTGTTCTTATATATCTTTTCTCCATTCTCTAATCATCTAGGAATAAACACTTTCCTAATGATTTTTTGGTCTTCATGGTCACTTTATATTAAAATACTACAATTCTACAAAAAACCAAATCACTAAATTTAAAAAATTTTAAGTGTGAGGCACTACGCTAGTTGCTTTCAGGTGATTGTGACAGAAGATAACACAAAAAATTAGTTTAAGATTAGTCTTTTCCTTTAGAAAAATCAGAAGAGTTGTACCCCCATAATACGCTAAAATAAAAAAGAAATATCAGAAGAGGGTAGAGCTGGGATGAAGATGAATTAGATACTACCCAGTGTGACACTGAACTGTGATGGCAAGGAGGCCACCTGAGAAGGATGTTGAGCTATAGAGCTCTCAGAATGAGAGAGACACAGCTAATTCTCTCTCTAATATGACCAAATGAGCAGCGTATCCACACCACAAGAAGGATTTCTGGATAGATCTCATGCCTCTAGGAGATACTGAGACACCCAGCCATACTGTTTTGTATTTACCTGAGTGTCTATACAAAGAACTGTCCCTGTCCTGCATCCCAGGTGCTCCGCTGTCAGAATTCTCCCTTGACCTTTACGACTAGGCTCAAGGGAGGTGTTGGAACGGCCCCCCGGCCCCAATTTGAATGCCCAAGATGTCCACTTATGATGCCAGGAGCAGGTGCTAATAACACACTTCTTTAAAGGCCCAGAGGCAACCAAACATGCCCAGAACAATGCTCTGACCACTGCTCCGTCCTTCAACCATAGCAGAGTCATGGGGCTGAAGCTATTTCTGGAGACACAGCCAGAAAACTGCTCTCTTCTCACCCAAACAGGATACTCACATGATTGTATTCCTCTATACGATATAGCTGATCAGGTGTACACCTTTCCAAAACAGGTTCAAGAACAGAATATGGGACTCCTCCCACTTCAAAGATTGCTGCAGAGAAATCAAAGGTGAAAGCATTGAATAGCGGCCAAACCACCCAGTGATAAGGTCTCAGTGCTACAATGTGCTTGAGAGCTAGAGAGAAGCATGTGACTTACAATCGATGTTGTTTTTAAGTACCCGGATGCACTGCTGGTGCAAGGTCATCATTTTGGGGAGATAGGCACACTTGGAACCAGAATACACCTGCATTTTGGAATTCATTCTGCGTCCAGTGAATCCAGCTTCTTCTTCTTCCAGGGGTGAAGAGAATGCTACTGCGCAAGAAAAACCCAAAAGGAAATTACAGAAGGCTCTAAGTGATACGGTAAAAATTCTCCTTCCACCCCAGTCCTCAGCCTCCAACTTCTTTCAAAGGCAACCCATGCTACCAGTTTCCTGTGGATCCTGCCAGAGACTTCAACCAATTAATAACATACTACACACAGCACTGTTTTTATTTATCACATTTTCGAGATTGTTCCATGTCCATATATAAAGACTTTCCAACTTGTACTCCCCTAATTCTATTCTAAAAAAAAAAAAATTTTTTTTTTCGAGACAGTCTCACTCTGTTGCCCAGGCTAGAGTGCCATGGCATCAGCCTAGCTCACAGCAACCTCAATCTCCTGGGCTCAAGCAATCCTTCTGCCTCAGCCTCCCGAATAGCTGGGACTACAGGCATGCGCCACTACACCTGGCTTATTTTTTCAATATATTTTTAGTTGACCAATTAATTTCTTTCTATTTATAGTAGAGACGAAGTCTCACTCTTGCTCAGGCTGGTCTCAAACTCCTGACCTTGAGCAATCAGCTCGCCTTGGCCTCCCAGAGTGCTAGAGTTACAGGCGTGAGCCACCACGCCCAGCCCTAAAAAATTTTTAAAGAGGAAAAATAAATTAAAAAAAGAATTTCCACATTTTTTTTACAGAGGCACAGGATGCCACTGTGTGGATGAACCATGATTTATGTTAGTCTCTTGCTGATGGACACTTATGTGGCTTCTAATTCTTTTGCCATTAAAATTAGATATTTTTTTCTTTAAGATGAATATGATAGTTAACACTTATAGAATTAAAGGGCTGCTAATAACAGCAGTAGCTAAGATTTATTGAACAATTACTATGAAAAACCCAGAGCTAAAAGCTTTACTGGCATTACTATCACTTTTTTTTTTAGACAGGTTCTCACTCTATCACCCAGGCTGGAGTGCAGTGGCATCATCACAGCTCACTGCAACTTCAAATTCCTGGGCTCAAGTGCTCCTCCTACCTCAAGCCTCCCCAGTAGCTGGGACTACAGGCATGAACCACCATGCCCAGCTAATTTTTCTATTTTTTGTAGAAATAGGGTCTCAACCTTGCTCAGGCTGGTCTCGATCTCCTGGCCTCAAGCGATCCTCCTGCCTCAGCCTCCCACCCAGAGTGCTAAGATTATAAGTGTGAGCCACTACACTTTTGAATCCACTAAACTGAACACTATAAGGCAGATACCATTATACTCCCATTTACAGAATATGAAACTGAGAGATCCAAAAGAAATAAAGATATTACTAAGGGTCATATAACTTATAGAAACCAGAGTCTGGGATTCAAACCCAAGCCATCAATCTCCAGGGCCTATGCTTTTAGAAATGTATCAAAAATATGATAGTATGTGATAGATCATGAATGAATTTTTAAATCCTTTTACCATTTAAAATAAGAAAATTACCTTTTCGCTTTGGTTGGAAGGAGGACATCAACTCAAGGGAAGGCAGTGGACGGTAATTGGCCATGGGTAGCGGGAGGTCTGGCAACACTGGCAACACATCAGGGACCTGCAGAGGACAGGCTCGTGAGTGGAGAGCCAGTGAGTAGGAGCACAGTTTTCCTTCCTACAGTCAATTCCTAGGAGTGTCACCCAGGCACGCTTCCCAGCAGATCCAGGCTGGAGGGGGGCACAGTAATGTCTGACAGATGGGCCCATCACAATAGGATACCTTGGAACGTTTTTTTGGACTTTTTTTGTTTTGTTTTGTTTTTTGAGACAGGGTCTCACTCTGTCTCCCAGGCTGGAGTGCACTGGTGTGATCACAGCTTACTATAACCTTGAACTCCTAGACTCAAGTGATCCTCCTGCCTCAGCCTCCCGAGTAGCTGGGACTATAGGCTCACGCCACCACACATGGCTAGTTTTTTTACTTTTTGAACAGATGGAGTCTCACTATGTTGCCCAGGCTGGTCTCAAACTCCAGGCCTTGAGCAATCTTCCCATCTTGGCCTCCCAAAGTGCTGGGATTACAGGTGTGAGCTACCACACTCAGCCCAGAAAATTCTTATCTGGGGTACCATCTGCCCTGACAGCTAGCAAGGCCCAGAGGAAATTACTACAACTTGAAATTCAATAGGCCATGTAAAAGCAAGCCTCCCTGTTTAGTGCCAGGGAGGACCCAGGAAGCCACCTGGGGATGAAGGGGTTACCTTTTTCAGCTTGGCTGAATCGGCTCCAGCCAGCTGCAGCTTCTCGGACTTGTTCTCGTTCACCTTAGGTAATTTCTGAACTGAGTCCAACTTTTTACTAGTGCTTTTAGAATCACTTTTTTTAAGTCCTTTTGCTCCAAGTGCTGAGGCTGAAGTTTTCACCACTTTTTTCTTTTTCTTCCGGGGCTGGTCATAGCTGAGGTAGGATTCAAAAGACATGGTGGGCTGCTCGAACTCGTCCTCCATATCTGCATCCTCACCTTTGGGGAAGGAGCCCAGTGACTTTCTATCCAAATTAGAAGTTTTTACTTTCCCCTCTTGAGTCTTTACGTTGTTAGAGACCTTCTCTTTTACCTTGGGCAACAGGTCTCCTTTTCCTATGTCTAAGCTGTCCAGACTTTGCTTGTTTTTGTCTGATTTGGTTTTCTCCGAGTCTCTGTGCTTTGGCTTTTTAAGGTGGTTGTCTGAAGCAGTCTCCAAAGGAGGCAAACACTTCTTCTTGATGCTGCTGCCCTCTCTTTCCTTCTCTTTCTTCACACCACCTGAGGGCAGCTTCTCCTTTGTGCTATCCCCTGAGGGCGGCCTTCGGTTTTCCTCTTTGGAGAGGGCCTTGTGTGATTTCTCTCTGCTCAAAGCAGAAGACCTCTCATCACCCTTGGCATCCATGAGGCGCTTTTCCTTGTGGGAAGATTTGTGCTCCTTGTTTTGATTCATAACCCCTTTTCCCTGGGGTTCACCCAGGTGTCGTTCTTGACTGACTCCCAGTCTGTCCTGAAAGGCATTACTGTGGCCTTTTCCAGGCTTCTGGTGTGAAACAATGGGCTCAGGATCCTCCTCTGGGAACCTGTAATGGTCCACATACATCTGGCGAGGACTGGTATGAGATGGAGGGGACTGAACGTGACCGTAATCAGAAGATTCATGGTCTGAGGAATAAGCTGGTGACACCCTGTGACACCTCTTTCGCTCGTCTCTCCTCTCATGACTCTGAGACACTTTGTGAGGTCTCTCGAGCTCTGAGACTTTTCTGTGTTTTTTCTGTCTGTGCTCAGGGCTAGGGCTATAGGATCGGCTACCAGAGGCTTTCCAGTTCTCTTGGTAGTCCACCTCCATCTCTTCCTCCTTCTGAAGAGCATCCCGACGGCGCTTTCGCGAGTTGTTCTTCTCAAAGTCTTGTTCATCAGGCTCAGTGTTTCTAAAATGAAAGAGAAAGATAAAAAAGATACAAATCTCAGTGTAATCCTTGTTCAGAGGACAAGTCATAGAACCTGCATTCACAAAAGAGATGAAGAAGATGCAGAGTTAGGGCCAGACACAGTGGCTCACGCCTATAATCCTGACACTCTGGGAGGCCGAGGAGGGAGGACTGCTTGAGCTCAGGAGTCTGAGACCAGCCTGAGCAAGAGTGATAGCCCCCATCTATACTAAAAATAGAAAAATTAGCCAAGCTTCATGGTGCAGGCCTGTAATCCCAGCTACTTGGGAGGCTGAGGCAAGAAGATTGCTTGAGCCCACGAGTTTGAGGTTGCTGTGAGTTAGGCTGACACCACTACCCAGGGTGACAGAGTAAGAGTCTGTCTCAAAAAAGAAAAAAAAAAAGATTCAGAGTTAGAAACAACAAGGTCTTAGAAAGAAGGTAAGTGGGTTATACTTCATGTCCAGCTAATTGTTTTCTATATATTTTAAGTTGTCCAGATAATTTCCTTCTATTTATAGTAGAGACGGGTCTCGATCTTGCTCAGGCTTGTTCTGAACTCCTGACCTTGAGCAATCCACCCACCTCTGCTTTCTAGAGTGCTAGGATTACAGGCATCAGCCACTGTACCCGCCCTATGCTTTTTTTTTCCTTTTTTAAACACCCGTGCTGTTATAAGGGTTATGCTTAAAGATACTCAAGTATATTTTAAAAAATTTTTTTCTTCCTTCTCTAGTCACAAAGGAAGTTACTCAAGTTTTAAAACTGGGAAAACACAAATGGGAAATGACAAGTTTAACTGCAACATACAAAGAAGATCAAATTTCTTATAGGCATGAATATTTGAAGATGTTTTTAAACACAGGGACATGATTAACTTGTTATATAAAAAAGGGCTGCCAATTATTTACCTAGTTCACAACTATATAAAAATGCCTTTTAAGAGGTTAGAAAGAAACATACCAAATTGTTAATAATGTTTATCTTTAGATGATAGAAATAAGAGATTTTTTTTTCTTATTTCCCAAAATCATGGCTTGTTGAGAAATAAGAGATTTTGATTTATATTTTTTAATGTTTTCTAATATTCTACAATGATCATGGATTATTTTTATAATTGAGGCAAAAGAAATTTTTTTTTCCTCTATACCAAGGCATCCTGAACAAGAGTTTCAATAAGAAGGCAGAAAAGGAATAATAAAGAAAAAGTTTTCAATCTGTAAATACTTTGAGTACTGGATTTAACCATGAAGTTGAACAAATCTAAAGAAAAATGATTCTTACCGTTCCACTGGAACCAGCTTCTTCCACTGAGCCACTAGGTCTCTGGCAAAGTTTCCCACATGCTCATGTTTCCGCAAGCTATTTACTGTTTTCCCAACCCCAGTCTCCTACAAATTTGACAAAGAAATTGTTAGAGGGTTATGGAACTAGGCTGACATTCTCCTAAAGAAATAAGGCCTCCTGCTTTGAGAAACGCAACAAGCAATAACATTTCCTTCCTAAAACATACAAGTCTCGACACTAAATTACTCTGTGCCTATGTCCCAAATCCCTAATGACACATAGTAGCGAAGCACACCAAGTTCAGAACAGGAAAACCACTTCTAGAACTTTAACAGTAACAACAAGAGTGATTATGGCAGATGTTAGGTACTATTAAGAGCTTTGCTTACAGTATCTGAATCAGTCTTTGTAGTAACTCTGTGAGGCAGGAATCAGCCCAATTTCACACAGAAACAGACAAAATTCAGATAACTGGGATTTGAATCCCGGGCAAGTTGATGCCAAAGTCAATGTTAATTCTTTCAAATTTTTTGAAATAAAAGTCACATAACAACTCACCATTTTAACTAAAGTGTATAATTCAACGGATTCCAGAACACTCACAATATTGTGCAACCATTACCACTACCTAATTCCAGAACATTTCCATCACCTTAAAAAGAAATCCTGTTCCTCCCAATCCCTCAGGCCCCGGCAACCATTAATCTACTTTCTGCCTATGGATTTGCCTATTCTGGACATTTCACATAGCCTTTTGTGTCTAGTTTCTTTTGCTCCAAAGCCCATGCTCTTTTTTTTTTTTTTTTTTTTGAGACAAAGTCTCGCTTTGTTGCCCAGGCTAGAGTGAGTGCCGTGGCGTCAGCCTAGCTCACAGCAACCTCAAACTCCTGGGCTCGAGTGATCCTTCTGCCTCAGCCTCCCGGGTAGCTGGGACTACAGGCATGCGCCACCATGCCCGGCTAATTTTTTTTTTTATATATATATCAGTTGCCCAATTAATTTCTTTCTATTTATAGTAGAGACGGGGTCTCGCTCTTGCTCAGGCTGGTTTTGAACTCCTGACCTTGAGCAATCCGCCCGCCTCGGCCTCCCAAGAGCTAGGATTACAGGCGTGAGCCACAGCGCCCGGCCAAAAGCCTATGCTCTTAACCTTACCTCTACACTCTCTCCGGTGGGAAGGGGATAGGATATAAAGTTACACAACTCTTACCGCAAGAATGTCTACTGTAATCGGCAAGGTGGAGAGCTTCTTCAAATATTTCAAAAGCTGCGGAGAGAATAAAACAAACATTAATTCCAATAGTCATAATAATACCCACTGGAATAAGAATAGTATCTGACGATTAAGTGCTTACTCAGTGCTAATCATTTTATAATAATAAGCATTATCCCTATTTTACAAGTGTGATAACAGGCTCAGAAAAGTTATTTTACTCTCCCCAGGATGCAAGCAGGGCAGGATTCACTCAGGTCCATGGCTTTACATTCCCTGCTTTCAACCAGTAGGCCACACCAAGGGGAAGTAAGACAGAGAAGAGGATCAAAACCTACCAACTTAGATAAAAGTCATCAACAACTGTCACTCTGTCCCAGTGTTGACAGAGTTTATGAGAAGGATACCAATTTTAGGAAAATTCCCCATGGACCTGGCACAGAGGAAAGTGAAGAGAGAAGAGGCCTCTGCAGGGAAAGAACACCATGTTTCCAGAGGCCCACAGTGTTGAATTGGTTTTTTGATGCATAAGTGGGAAGCCAAGAGCAATTTCAAGTTGCAAGAATCAGAGCTTTGCTGTTATTGGCGAATACAAAATGCCTAGGTAGATTAAAAAAGCGATCTGGGTTTGGCCACATTTCCTTTCTATAGCCCCTAAAACTAGGTCAAAATCAGTAGAGCAGAGCTGTTAAGATGGAGTTCCAGGCTGGGCGCGGTGGCTCACGCTTGTAATCCTAGCACTCTGGGAGGCCGAGGCGGGCGGATTGCTCAAGGTCAGGAGTTCAAACCCAGCCTGAGCGAGACCCCGTCTCTACTATAAAAATAGAAAGAAATCAATTGGCCAACTAATATATATATAGAAAAAATTAGCCGGGCATGGTGGCTCGTGCCTGTAGTCCCAGCAACTCGGGAGGCTGAGGCAGGAGGATTGCTTGAGCCCAGGAGTTTGAGGTTGCTGTGAGCTAGGCTGACGCCACGGCACTCACTCTAGCCTAGGCAAGAAAGCGAGACTCTGTCTCAAAAAAAAAAAAAAAAAAAAGATGGAGTTCCAGAGTCAGAGACAGGCTTCACGGTCTAGCTCTGTCACCTCCTTGCCAGGTGATCTTGTACAAGTCAGAAACCTCTCCAAACTTCAGGAACTGGATATTGTCTCTACTTCACAAACGGTGAGAACTCACTAAGAGAAACCATGGACAGTCCTTAGTCATAGTGCCTGCAATAGTCTGAAAGCTCAATAAATGATTATTAATCATGTCATTCATCAATTGACAGCTCTTGAAATATTCTACCCTTGATCTTCAGCCAGATATTCTTTAGCCAATCCCTACCTGCTCTGTTTCTACCAGAAGTCATGACTGGCTATGCCTTTCTCTAGGAAATGTTTATGTGTATATAAACATACCTACCATACAAGGAGTGCTGCAAAGTACAAATAATTAAAAATAGATAACTGGGGCTCCGTTTGCATTTAAATATTAGACAACAAGATCTGTTCTTTTTCATGTGTGGCCTAGGCTATAATTAGTATGCCATATTGCTATTAGGTGGAGTAACAAGTATGTTTCACTGGTCATTCTACTTCAATCATTACTTAACATGGTTACTAGGCAGAGCAATTGGATCACAAGTGATAATCTTTTTTTTTTTTTGAGACGGAGTCTCACTTCTGTTGCCTGGGCTAGAGTGCTGTGGTGTAAGCTTGGCTCACAGCAACCTCAAACTCCTGGGCTCAAGCAATCCTCCTGCCTCAGCCTCCCGAGTAGCTGGGACTACAGACACACACCACCATGCCCAGCTAATTTTTTCTATATATATATTTTAGTTGGCCAATTAATTTCTTTCTATTTTTTGTAGAGATGGGATTTCGCTTTTGCTCAGGCTGGTTTCAAACTCCTGACCTTGAGTGATCCTCCTGCCTCAGCCTCCCAGAGTGCTAGGATTATATGCATGAGCCAACACACCTGGCCACAAGTGATAATCTTGTTTGACAGGGAAGGAGTAAGAGGCCAACTGGTGTATCTAGGGAGTTTCATTGTCATAGTTGAGTGAAAATTATCTTCCACTTCAAATTCAATCACCACTATATCTAACTCAGGAAAAAATTTGTGTTTCTTGTAGCCCAAGCTATAGGTGCAAAGATTAATGCCAATTCATTTTCTTAAAGAAAAATTTAAAAATCACCAAAAAGGTTAAAAACAAGTTGTTCTCCCACAATGCCATTCCCTGAAAGGGGCAGGTTGGAAACATTTATATACCGTTTACTGCATGTCAGTTGCTATGCTAAGCACACACGCGTTACCTCATTTCATCCCCACCAACCAACTCTAAAAAGTGAATATAATTCTCCCCATTTTACAGATATTATAACTGAACCCAGTGAGGTTAGGTAACTTGCCTAATGAGCTAATAAATCAAATGTGTCTACCATCGGATGGACTACAAAGCCAGGAGAAGCATCCAACATAATAACACTGTCCTTAGGAAAAGAAAATAGAGCAGTAACTCATATACCTCTTGGCACACTCGGAATAAAGAAGGGCTCCTCCTCAGTATTATGCTGTTAGACAGTTTAGAGTCCACATAGTAAAGGAAGTCACCAGGGGGACAGAGTCCCAGGACTTCTACAAGGCCAGTATATAAGGATGAGGCTAGAAGTCACTGTGGGTGTGTTTATCTCAAAGCCTAGTACTAAGTGGAAGCATAAATGCTGCCTTTCTGTTTCTCTTTGAGTTAGTAGGGGTGACTTAAAAGCAGACAAAACTAAAACTCTCAAGATTTTCAAACAATTTAGCCCAACAAAAGAGAAAAGAGGCTTCACAACACCTCTATTTTCTATAAATTTCAAGAAAGAACAAAGCAATAACATGGCAAAAGCACATTGGACATCCTTAGGTGGATGAAAATTTGCTGTTATCAAAGCAGGGTACCAACTGTAGAGCTTGCAATAACTGAAAACAGACAATTGAGAAGTATCAAACATTTGCACAGTACATGCTTAGGAATCTAAGTTGTCCCTTGCACATTGCTTTTGCAAAGAGAAAAAGTGTTCTTAATGTTGACCTCCTAGTTCTCTCCCTGCCATCAAACTGTGTTCTTGGTAGTTTTCACAGTTAAAATGTAACATGGGACAGGTAACTGTTATTAGCCATGAAAATCGGAAACATGAAAACAGAAACCAAATGGCCTGGTCTGCCTGATACCTTCTCCCCCAAGTAAGCCTAGATCATAGAGGAACTCAAAGGTGAAAACAGTTACAGCACGTTTAATACCAGAAGATCCATGAACATAGGTGTGGAATCAACCCTTTGGCTAAAAATGGTTTGAAAGCAAGAAATGGTTGCAAATTCAATACTGCTATATAATCATCTTGCAATTTCACAAACAACCTGTGGGAGCTTGTTGGGTTAACAGAAGGTTGAGAGGAGCAAGGCCAGTGTGCCAGCTTGCAATTTTCTCTCTGCAGTTAACTCATTTCTGAATGCCAACTCTTATGCCCTCTGCAAAAATGATCTCTCAACATTTTCTCATCTTCATAATGCTCACTTCACAATGCAAAGCCAGAAGTTCAGGGCGGTTTTCTATCTGGGAAGAGAGAGCCCAAATACTCAAAGTATCAAATTGTTCAAGTAGGCTGAGATGCAAAATCAGCCTTTTCCTGATTTGATATTTCATGCACAAGGCTAATTTAAATTCTAGTGGAGAAATGACTATCAATACTACAGACCACTTTTCTTATCTGATAGAAATAAAGACCAAAGCGGTTAGGAAAACAAACTAGTACTCAGAAATAATAACCATTTATTAGATGTCCACAAAGGGTTATTGTAAAAAGAAACTTGTAAAATATGCCTGGCTATTAGGTACTGCAGACTCAACAGAAAACACAGCACAATTTAAAGCATTTAAGTGTTCACAGATTTAGAACTAAAATGGCTTCCTGAAGAAGTGGATCTTGTAGCCAGGAATGAGTGGGGAGAGTCAGAAAGTGACTTGATGGTGAGAAGCTGTGTGCCGCCCTTCGAAAGCGAGAAACGTCACCTAGACTAGAACAAGGTAAAGAGAAGGGGGCTCTCAAGAAAAAAGACCTGAAGCATGGCAACCTGCACCTACTGGGCACATACATTGAGCGTGGCACCTTGGCCCTTCAGTTTAGTTTTAGTAAGAGGCAGGTGAGTAAACACGCTCGCAAAGAACCGCCCCCAAGTCCACGGCCGAAGCCTCCTCCACGACTTCCTCCTCCGCCGGGACGCCCGGCCGACTCGCAGCTCCGGGAACCGCGCGCCCCAGCTGGAGCGCGGACCGCGAATGTCAAACGCCCGAGTGTTTTCACCCATGTATTTCGATTCAAAAAAATTTGGAACAGCCACCAGACACTCTCCTGGAGGCAACGGAGAAGCTGGATAACAAAGCTGGGCAGGGAGAAGAACGCATTAAACTTAACGTTCAGTTTTAAGAACTCAACAACAAAAACTAGTTAAGTACAATTGAAAATGGTTGCCCATCACTCGAACGACGAGCAATGGAAGCTCCTACTTTTCCATTCACGCCAGAAGGCGATCTAGCTGCAACTTCTACCCCACCCCTCCTTTCTCAATTCCGACCGAAGTTTTAGGAGCAGGCGAGGTGACGGCGGCTTTACCCTGCGTGGAGAGCGAAAGGTCCTGCTCTAACGTCCAGCCAGAAGCAATAAAGACGTGAGTGGGAGACGCAGGACCGCACGCCGGGCCGAGGCTCCTTCGCCACAGGCGGCACCTCCTGCTCCTCCTCGCGACCAACGTCCCGGGACCCAGACGGACCTCGGAGCCGAGTCGCGGGGACCGACCGGAGCCGGCGCCGCAGGACCCGCGGGCGGGCAGGGCAGCTCCGGGCCGGCGCTTCCCGCGCCCGCGGCGCGCCCCGCCGACGGGAACCAGCTGGCGCGGAGCGAGGGAGCGGCTCGGAGCCGCGGGGCACGCGGTGTCCGCACCGGAGCGCGCCCGGCCGCCCGGAGCCCGCGGGCGCCCCGTCCCGGGCCCGGGCGGGAGGCGGGCCGGGCCGCCGAGTCCCGCCGCCCGCCGTGCGGTCCCGCCGCGTGGGAGCAGCCGGCGCCGCGAACCTGGCGACCCAGCGCCGCGAGCCCGGCGGGGCCTGGCTCCGGGTCCGAGCCCCCGCGGCCCCGGTGGGTCGGGAACCGGCCGCGCCCGGGCCCGCGACCGTTACGGGGCCCGCGCCGCGCCCAACGCCCGCCGCGCTCCGCGCCGCCCGCCCGCTCACCTTCTTAGGGTCCGGGTTCGCGGCCAGGCGCGCCTGCAGCTTCTCCACAACTTGGAGCGCCGACTCCGCCGCCATCGCTGTCACTGGCCGGCCTCCTCGCCGGAACTGGGCTCGCGTCGCGTCCGCGGGCCGCAGCTCCGCCCTCCGTGCATCCCCGGCGGAGACGGAAGCGCGACTGGCCCCTTCCGGGCCTCGGCTGGGGGGCGCGGGCGAGGGGGGCCGGCCGGCCGCAGGCCCCGCCCCCAGGCCGGGGGCCGGGTCCCCTGTGCCCACCCGCGCCCACCCGCGCCCGCGCCCGCCTCGCGCCCCGGGCCCAGGTGCGCGCCGGGAGCCTGGGGCCCCGCGGGCCGAACGCGCTGGCCGCAGCGGGGCGACCCGCTTCTGGTCCTCGCTGTGCGGAGCTGAAGCCTCTGGAAGACCTCAGTGTAGAGTCCAAGACGGAATGAGGCCACAGCGCTAGAGCCCGGGCTTATAAAACCTACCCAGGCCCCCACGGGGCTGCGAGCCACGCCCTAAGTAACACCTGTCAGTGGTCCCTGGCTGGTGTCTGGCTCAGGGAATCAGTCGCGGTACCAACGACAGCAGCCACCCTGGGTTGAGCGCACTGCGCACCAGCAGTTGGTCTATCTTTTTAAGTTCGATACAAACTGATGAGACGAGTTATATTATCCCCATTTTACAGACGAGAAAACTGAGGCTCAGGGAGATGAAATTAACTTGCAAGTGGTCACATAACAGGAAAGAAGTGAAAATGGAATCTGAATCTTAGAAATTTAGGTCCACTATAAGCGCACATTTCTCGATAGGTTGAGAAATTGAAGCCCAGAGAAGGAAAGGTGAGTCAAAAGTCAAAAACAGCTTAGTTCTGTGAGGCAGTAATAGCCTGTGTGTATCGTTTTCCCCCAAACAACACCTGGCACATAGGCACCAAATAAATACTTCTTGAATGAATGGATGGATGGATGGATGGATGGATGGATGGATGGATGGATGGATGGATGGATGGATGGATGGATGGATGGATAGGTGGGTGGGTGGGTGGATGTTTAAAACCTCTGATAGGCTGGGCGTGGTGGCTCACGCCTGTAATCCTAGCACTCTGGGAGGCTGAGGCGGGCGGATTGCTCGAGGTCAGGAGTTCGAAACCAGCCTGAGCGAGACCCCGTCTCTACTAAAAATAGAAAGAAATTAATTGGCCAACTAAAAATATATATACAAAAAAAAAAATTAGCCAGGCATGGTGGCACATGCCTGTAGTCCCAGCTACTCGGGAGGCTGAGGCAGGAGGATCGCTTGACCCCAGGAGTTTGAGGTTGCTGTGAGCTAGGCTGACACCACTGCATTCACTCTAGCCTGGGCAACAAAGTGAGACTCTGTCTCAAAAAAAAAACCTCTGATGATCTGCCCATGAGCAGGAGGGCCTAAATCAGAACAGCCCAAGACACTGTTCTTGAGGCCACTTACCCTCATCCTAGAAGCACTAAATTTTACGATTATTAGTATTACTACTAAAAAGAGCAACTAAACAGTGGAAAATTGACTTAGAATACCAGCATGTATCTCATTTTGATTAGATCAGAGTAGATCCTAATTAGATCTTCAGCTGTTGGGCAGGACTAGGCAGCTCACACCTGTAATTCTAGCACTCTGAGAGGCCAAGTTGGGAGGAGGACTTGAGATTAGGGGTATGAGACCAGCCTGAGCAAGAGTGAGATCCCATCTCTACCAAAAATAGAAAAATTAGCTGGTCGTTGTGGCATGTGCCTGTTGCCTCAGCTATTTGGGAGGCTGAGGAAGGAGGATTGCTTGAGCCCAGGAGTTTGAGGTTGCTGTGTGCTAGGCTGATGACCCAGCACTCTAGCCCAGGTGACAGAGGGTGACCCTGACTCAATAAAAAAATTTTTTAAACAAACAATCAAAAAACAGATCTTCAGCTGCAAACTGACAATGCACCTAGCCTGACCTCTTCCCCAAAGCAGGAAAGCCCAAAGAATCTTCCAGGTCCCAGCTCTGGAAGAAAAAACAAAAACAAAACAAAAAAAACCCCAAAAAAACTCATGAAAACAAAACACAACAAAAACCCTTAAATATAAGTTGTCTCTTCCAATGAACATTCATTCACTGACTGTGCTAAGAAGCCCTCCCCACCATGTCCCACTCCTGCATCTGGTGCCCCTCCCCAAGTTACTTAAGCAACTGACCCTTTTCAGGATGTAAATTGTCTATCTGTCTTGCCACTGGGCTTTGTATTTATCAAGTACAGTAACCGACCTGTCCAGATTTTAATCTCTGTCAGCAAGCATAATACAGACAATATAATCAGCAGTGGATATAAAGTCTATACAAGATTAATGACCACCCACTTGGGTGGTTAGTCGGGTGTAATGAAAAAGGGATTGAACTGTGTGTGAGGAGACTTGGATTCCAGTCCCAGCAGTAGAGTCTCCCTTCTCTGCACGGCAAATGCTTTTCCATTTTAAAGTCCTTCCATTTTGAAAATGTAGCACTGATATAATGGAATACAGGCCGATTCTTGAAGCAGAATTGCTGACTAACTGACCTGGCACATGCTTGGGATACATGGGACATTTTGCAAATGTTAAACAGGGAGATCTCAACAACCAAAATGAAAAGAAACAATGAATGCTGCTGGGGGCTCCTGGAGAGGGTGTATCACCCCCTGCCCCATCTATGTCAGCCTGAGTCAGGCTTACCTGCAAAGTACTCTTACATTTGAATATATGACTTCTCAGATGAGCAGTTAATTATATATGAGTCATACTCTAATTTTTTTTTTAAAAGTTTTTAACCAGTTCTAAAAATGGTACTCTGTATGAATTCACCGGGGAATTACCATTGTAATCCTTGGTTTACACAAGGGCGTTGAACACAGGAATGAGTTCCCCTAAGGTTGGAGGCTGTTTTGTCCACCTTGAATCAGCAGTATTTAGCACAGGGCTGACATTCAATAAAAGTCTGTTGAAAACTGAACTAATTATTATTACATTTACAGCTAGCCCAGAGAATTACCTGAAAACCTGAGAGAGGCTCCTGAGCTCTCTTATCAGCACTATAGAGCCCCCTGAGAGTAATTAAAAGACCTATTGGTTCTGCCCAGAAGACATGTTTAAAGCTATACTGGGAGAGAAAGCCAGGCAGGGAGGCTCTTATCTTCTGCTTTGTACACTTTTTGAGTTTTTACAGCAAGTGTGATGTACTTTTATCATGAAAGTAACTTAAGGGTATTTTAATTTTGAAAAAAGAGTAATTCCAGGCTGGCTAGTATATGGGTGATTTAAAACACTGAAAGACAAGTAAAAATAAAAATCAGCCATCTTGTCCTCTATGGCAGAAAGGAACCCTTTAATGGAATGGTCGAGTGAGATTCTACAGGCTGGACAGTGTGCTGAGGGATACTGCTTTGAGCAGGTGTCCCCCTTGGACCTCTCCTGCCGGGCTCTGCCGCTGTATCTCAGCAAGTGGGCAGCATCTGAGGTTGCTTGGATGGTGGGTGCATGAACAGAGTCAGAGCTGAGTTCCAAGCCCAACTCAACCAATGCTAACCATGGCTCCTGAGCAAGTTACTTAAACTTGCTGAAATTGTTTCCTCCCACTTTATAGATTTCTTGTGAGGGTTATGAATATGTTAAGTAATTGGCATATAGTAGGTATTTTTGAAAAAGCAGCAATTATTAGGGAAAATGCATTGCCTTGGTAAAGAGAATATTGTGTTCTGCTGTAAAGCAGGATATAAAATCCTCCATCTGGGCAGTTTTATTCTGCCCAGCTGTAGCCACTGTTCTCTTCCCCACGGGCTCATGTTTCTGAATTGACTACATTCATCTTTGTTTCACATCCTTCAAATATGTTCAGTTGGTTATTTACTTAGGGATGGCATCTTTCTGGGCTTCTCACATTGGATTCACTCACCCTCCTCAAAGATATTAATAGTAATGCCAGTGGAGACTGCCAGCTCTAGGAAATAGTGTTGAGATTCAAAATCCACACATTTTGCAGGATGCCTTTAAATTGGATTAAACGTTCCACTAACAATTTAAGGATGTCAGACCTAGATACCCTCTTAGGCCCTTTGTGGAAAGAGGGTAGAATGTAGCATTCTGCTCTCAGGAGAGCAGTGGATTGAGAATAGTGTTTACCAGGTTAAAAAATAACAAGTATACTTTGACACTTTTAAACTTTATGTATTTATATAAATTGTATCCAGGTAGTAACCTACATGCCTTCCCTTAGCTCTTTGTTTTGTTACAGCACTTAGCACAACTTGAAATTACCTTATTTAGTGGTGCATGTTTTTATAGTCTCTTTCCATTATGTAAGCTCCACGAGGCATTACTGTGGCTAAAACAGTGCCTGGTACCTAGCAGGCACTCAATAAATATTGACTGAGTTGCAAGAAAACTCCACTTCCCAGCATTGTTGAATGGATTAAATGAGATTATGTGTAAAAACACCTGGTAAAGCGCTCCCCAGCAATAATGTTATCTTGGTTAATCTTCACTATCCATTTTACTGATGAGAAAATTGATGCTTAGGAAATTTACATGACACCAGGCCCTCAGCCCCAGATTCTGGTCTTTGCTGAGAATGCCCCTGGAACAACGTTGTTAGGAAAAATGTGAACTAAAGGCAACTAGCCTAGAAATGATAGAACAGGAAAAAGAACAAACGGGTGTGGGGAGGCAGAGGAAGAAGGAGCAACTGACTGATTTCATGGACTGTTATGTTTTCATCCCCAATCTTGGCTGAGGTCTGTGAACTCTCTGAGTTTGGGTGTCCACAGATGACAAATTCTAAAAGGGGTCTGTGTCTCCCTCCTCCCTTAAAAACAAGAATGAAAGATTGAAACCCACTGAATTAAGTAGGGAAGAGGAAAGGGGCACACAGAGGGGGCTGTTGGTTTAGTGCCTTTTCAGAGGCCCAGCTCTGTGCTGTCACCTCTCTACCTTCCAATAATCTCCTCAGGCATTTTAAGGAGCACTCAAGGCTCAGAAAGGCTAAGCGACTAACTTATACATGGTAAATGACAAATCCAAAATGTGATTCAAGGTCTGCTCAGCAACAAAGCCCACTCTGGCCTGCATTCCACGTCTGAACACCTGGGGCCTGGGCAGCCCTCCCCATCCCTAACACACTATATGACTCTGGCCAGTGCCCAGGGCTGGTTCCCTGCCTGGTAACAGTAACAATGACAACGATGATGATACTACTACCAATTCTTGAGTGCTTACAAGGTGCCAGGCATTGTGCTAAGCAATTTGCATTAACTCTAAAACAATCCTGCAACATACATATGCAATCACCATTTCACAGATGAGGAAACTGAGGCTCATTGAGGATTTGTGACCTACCCAAGGTCACAGAGCTTGTTTAAGTAGCACAGCCAGGACTCAGAGCTAAGTTTGTCTGGCACTAAAAATCGAGCTCTTTCATTTTAAGCTGTTTTGCTTACTGTCCTAAGAAGACACCTGGGAAAATACTATCCAACCCCTTGTTCATTCATTTGGTCCAGCTTTGGTGCATGTGGCTGAAGTGGAATGAGAAAGGGGAAGGGTAGTATAAGATGAATTTGGCAAGGAAGGCAGAAGCAGATTATGCAGGGCCTTAGAACTTTATGTAGGGCCCAGGATAAGGAATTTGTATTTTATTGTAAAGTTTTGTGGATTCTAGGTAGGAGAGAGACAAAACTTATAATTATTGGAACACTGTAGATAGTACACCAAGAATTAAGAGCTACAATTAATCTGATACTGTACCCTGTACCCTAAAACAAACTCAACAATCCCTTATACCAGTCACCTGACCACAGAGAACTTACCTAATCACCCTATCTAAAACAGCACACACATCTCTGTCACTTTATTTCTTCAAAGCATTTATCTCCACCTGCCACAGTTCATGTACTGTCTCCCTCACCAGCCCTAGAATGTAAGCTCTGTGAAAACAAGAACTTAGCTTTGCTCATCGTGCCCTAGAACAGTGCTGGGAACACAGTAGGTTGTCAATACATATTTAATGAATGAATAAATAACAAAGGATACCTCCCCCCAAAGAACAGTCTACGCTTACTGTCCATGCTTGTCTCCCAGCCACCCCTCAGTCCAATCTGAATTTTGGTTTCCATTCTCACCACTTTACTGAAAACAGTTTTTCTAAGGTCACTGGTGAAATCCCAATGACAACATCTGAAAGTAGTTTTTTTGTTTTTGTTTTTTTGCTTGTTTGTTTTTGAGACAAGGTCTCCTTCTGCCAGCCAGGCTGGGCTGGAGTGCAGTCGTGTGATCACAATTCATGGCAGTCTCGAACTCCTGGGCTCAAGGGATCCTTCTGCTTCAGCCTCCCAAGTAGCTAACTACAGGCAAGCATCACCGTGCCCAGCTAATTTTTTGTAGAGATGGGGTCTCACTATGTTGCCCAGGTTGGTCTTGAACTCCTGGTCTCAAGTGATCCTCCTACCTCAGCCTCCCAAAGTGCTGGGTTTCAGGTGCAAGCCACTGTGACCAGCTCCCCTCTGTCACCCTACGGTCTCCTTTTTCACCACTTTTCTCCCCTTAAATGCTGTAGTTCCTCAGAGTTTAGACCTGTGCCTATTACTTTTAGGATGCTACATACTCTCTTTGGCTATTCTCATCCACTCTTGTGCTTTCCACCACCATCTATAGCCTGGTGCTTCCCACATCTATAGGTCTAGTCCCAAGCTTGTGATTCCTGCGTGGAGTTCAAAATCTACCTGGATGGACATTTCCCTCTGGTTCCTTCCCCTACCCCGTGTCCTGTGACTCAGCAGGTTCAAGATGGAATTTGTCATCTTTTCCTCAAACCTCTCCTCTGGTGAGGTAGAAGCTGTGGAGACCGAGAAGACTAAGAACACTGCTGCCCCTGGAAGCCCCAGCTGCTCCTCCATAGGGGAGGGCAAAGATCAAGCTTTAGGCTGCGAGGATTTGCAGCAAAGCACACCCACCCGAACAGCTGCCTCCCCAGCCTTGAGGACTCTCTGTACCCTCACCCTGGGCATCTCCACCTGGAGGCCGCCAGAGGCACCTCAAATGCAAGATGTGCAAGATCGCTTCATCATCTTCCTGCCTAAATCATCACTTCCCACGTCTGTGGCTACTGCCATCATCTTCCCCCAGCTCTCCAGGATTTCCGCCCTCCTGAAAGCCATTTTTTTTTTGGAGACAAGAGTCTCACTCTGTTGCCCTGGCTAGAGTGCACTGGTGTCATCATTAGCTCACTGCAGCTTCAAACTCCTGGGCTCAAGCAGTCATCCTGCCTCAGTCTCCCAATTAGCTGGGACTACAGGCATGCGCCACTGCACCTGGCCATTTTTAAATCAATCCCAGTAGCCTCTGCCTGGTACATAGCAGATGCTTGATTAAATGGCAGCTAACCGAGTGAGGAATGAATGTCTACAAAAAGGGAGGCCTAACTCTGCCTGGAGGGCCAGAGACGGTTTCAGAGAGAGACCATTTGACCTAGATCTTGAAGGAGGATAAGAAGGAAGGAATTTTCCAGATGAGGAGTGAGTGGAGGGATATTCCAGGAGAGGCCACAGCAGGTGGAAAGGGCCTGGCGGCCTGATGGTCTGTAGTGCTGGAGCAGATGGAAATGTGGCCTGAGTGGAGGGTACATGAAGGAGAGCAGAGAGAGAAAGGCAGTGCTCACAGCGTATCCCCTCCCCCCGAATCTTGGTCAGAATGCCCTGGAACTGATAAACACAGCCACAGATACTCCCAGTGGGTACTGATTAAAGGGAGTTGTGGGGCTGGAGTGTTCTTCTACCTTGAAGACAAAAAGCAGGTCAGCTGAGCGCAGATGCAAAACCAACCATATGGAACCACTATGTTCAAACGAGCGTGACCTCTTGTAGCCCTCAAAGAACTTACTCTCTAGAGAAGTCACTGTGTAACCAAGAAACAGAGAATGCCACCACAAAGACCAGGCCTGACAGGCAGATCCAGGGGAAGAGCATTGTAGGTAGCAGGGTTGCCTAAGACGGGAAGGTTGACTCGGAGACAACTATGGTATTAGATCCTTCTCACCAGATAGGAAGCCCCTATAAAAGAAGGCTAGTTATGATAACAACAAAAAATAATCAAATGGGGCCAGGCACGGTGGCTCACGCCTGTAATCCTAGCACTCTGGGAGGCCAAGGCGGGCAGATTGCTCGAGGTCAGGAGTTCGAAACCAGTCTGAGCAAGAGCGAGACCCCATCTCTACTATAAATAGAAAGAAATTAATTGGACAACTAATATATATAGAAAAAATCAGCCGAGCATGGTGGCGCATGCCTGTAGTCCCAGCTACTCGGGAGGCTGAGGCAGTAGGATCGCTTGAGCCCAGGAGTTTGAGGTTGCTGTGAGCTAGGCTGACGCCACGGCACTCACTCTAGCCTGGGCAACAAAGCGTGACTGTCTCAAAAATTAATAATAATAATAATGATCAAATGGGAGGCTTAGTACTATTGGTAGAAGTGGGTGCCTTAAATGTTTTCTCACTTAAAGAATGGCCTTATAAGGTAGATATGATTGCCCTCATTTTATAGAAAAAGAAACTGAGGCTTGGTAAGGTGGGAACAACTTGGTGGGAACCACTGGAGCTGGAATTCAGCACTCCAGCTGTGAAAATGATACTCTTTGGCTGAGAGTGGTGGCTCATGCCTATAATCTTAGCACTCTGGGAGGCCAAGGTGGGAGGATCCCTTGAGGTCAGGAGTTTGAGACCAGCCCAAGCAAAAGTGAGACCCTCATCTTTACCAAAAGTAGAAAAATAAGCGGGGTGTGGTGGCGTGAGCCTGTAGTCCCAGCTACTCCAGAGGCTGAGGCAGGAGAATCGCTTGAGCCCAGGAGTGTGAGGTTGCTGTGAGCTATGATGACACCACTGCACTCTACCTATAGCAATGGAGTAAGACTCTGTCTCAAAATAAAAAAAGAAAAAGAAAAAGAAAACGATGTTCTTCCCACTCCATGAAAAAGCTTCAGATTGTGGCCAATGAGGGAGGGAGAGAGGGCCCTCTGTGTCATGGGGCTCTCACGTCTCAGGCTTATCAGCATCAGCCTCACAGTAGAATAATTTCTGTGCAGTTGGTTATCAGAGTCCCAATCTTGTACTCTCTCAAGCTCCAATGCCCCTTTTAGTAGACATTTCCCTATCACCTAAAAGAATCATTGTTCCCTTAAGGCCAGCCAGTTCCCCTTTTCACTTCCTGGTTTTAATGGGGCAAGACACAGACAAACCTTTCACAATGTGTTTTCTCATCAAAGTGGGGAGTTGTGATTGTTGAATAAGCTGATAGCTAAATCAATAATACCTGTGCCAAGACTGCAGCATAAAGAAGAAATAACATGCTCGTGAAACAGGACTTGATTCACTCTAGCATTTATGGAGCCCCTACTCTGTGGCAGTACTGGGTTTGATGCTTGACTTCCTGAAATGTGCAGACAGCCCCAAACCTAAACAAAGAATCCAGTCTAGTGGATGTGATGTTATTCGAAAGAAAAATTCCATTAAGGAAGCCCTAACTCTATCAGTACCTAGAGAATGGTTTAAAGACTTGTAACAAAAATTCTACTGAGGAAGAAGAAACTCCTATAGATGTGTATATATATATATATATATATAAGATTCGATCTCGTTAGTAATCAGGAAAATGCATATTAAAACCACAATGAAACACCATTTTAAACCCACCAAATTGATTTAGCACCTGATAGGAATACTGAGCCAGCAGGCCTGCAGTTGCAGAACAATAAACGCAGACCAGGTTCTAAGGAGCTACAGGTACAGCAGGCACTTAGTAAATATTTTGCTAAATCAAGCACAGAAAGGCTAGAGCAGGCCGGGCGCGGTGGCTCACGCCTGTAATCCTAGCTCTTGGGAGGCCGAGGCGGGCGGATTGCTCAAGGTCAGGAGTTCAAAACCAGCCTGAGCAAGAGCGAGACCCCGTCTCTACTATAAATAGAAAGAAATTAATTGGCCAACTGATATATATATAAAAAATTAGCCGGGCATGGTGGCGCATGCCTGTAGTCCCAGCTACTCGGGAGGCTGAGGCAGAAGGATCACTCAAGCCCAGGAGTTTGAGGTTGCTGTGAGCTAGGCTGACGCCATGGCACTCACTCTAGCCTGGACAACAAAGTGAGACTCTGTCTCAAAAAAAAAAAAAAAAAGAAAGGCTAGAGCAGAGATAGCAAACTGGCAGCCTGTGGGCTAAATACAGCCTGCTGACATGCTTTGTTTGCCCTCACAGTGTTTACATAATTGAAATAATTGCCAAGAGTTTCAAATCAGATTTCACAACTTCTCCAGAAAACAGAAAGACCTAGCAGCTCTTGGCCCAATCTCCATGGGGCAATAGGTGGCTGAGCTGAGCAGCAGCCAAGCCCCACCTTTCACCACATCCCCAGGCTCCCCCACTGGGCTGCTTCACCGTGACCGTGACCGGCAGTTAGCGCTGGCCCTGGAAGCCTGCACGTGTGCTGCTCCCAGACCGGAGATTTAGTGGGATCCACTCTCAGGGATGAAATCCAGAGACTGGTATTACCAACTCTGCAGTGGGGCCAGGAACTACAGCCAGGGACAATTTCTTCAGTGAGATATTTTTATTTTATATATATATATATATATATATATTTATTTTTTTTTTTTAGAGACCGGGCCTTGCTATATTGCTCAGGCTGGATTCAAACTCCTGGGCTCAAGCCATCCTTCCACTTCAGCTTCCTGAGTAGCTGGTATTACAGGCATGTGCCACCATGCCCAGCTCCTTTAGTGAGATATTGACATCCTATTATCCTAAATCCTTAAAACCCCACAGGGTTGATGCTATAATCAAGATTGTTCCCATGAAGAAACCAAACTCAAAGAAGTTAAGAAATTTGTCCTTTGGGTAGCAAAACTGTAGTGCAAGCTCAGGAATCTGATTTAGCTAATATTGATTAAGCATATTCATATGCTAAGCACTGAAATGTGTCACATGAGCTAAATAATTTGATTCTCACTTCAACCCTATGAGATAGAAGCAATTACTATCCCCATTTTACTTGTAAGGAAACTAAGGCACAGAACATTAATGACTTGTCAAAGGGCACACAGCTAGTCACAGGTGGAACTGGGATCTGAACCCAGTGATCTCACAGCAGAGCCTGAATCTCAGCAGGACATTGGCCTGCCTGCCTCTGGAAGCTTCTAGAGGGCAAGTCCCCACCTCCCCAATTCCTTCTTTTTACTCACCACTGTTAACAGTTCAGTGCCTTTTTTTTTTTTTCCTTCCTTCCTTCCTTCCTTCCTTCCTTCCTTCCTTCCTTCCTTCCTTCCTTCCTTCCTTCCTTCCTTCTTTCCTCCCTCCCTCCCTCCCTCCTTCCTTCTTTTCTTTCTTGTTTTTTTTTGAGACAGAGTCTTGCTCTGTCACCCTGGGTAGAGTGCTGTGGTGTCATCCTAGCTCACTGCAACCTCAAACTCCTAAGCTCAAATGATCCTCCTGTCTTGGCCTTCCAGAGTGCCAGGATTACGGGCAGGAACCACCACACCAGGCCCAGTACCCTTCTTTCAAGACAGAAGCATTTTCTGTGTTTGCTTTTAATACCCAAATGGGATATCACATACCATCTTGCAATGTGTTTGCTCCTCTCTTAACAATACACCATGGGCCACCTTCCATATCAGCATGCTATTGGACATTGTAATTTATTTAACTTATATAAATATTTAGGTTGTCTCTAGTTTTTCCTTATTTAAAAAAATTGATGCATCAGACTTTCTCATTCATCTAAGTGTGAGCACTTGAACATTTATTTCTGTAGGATAATCCTAAATTGAATTCTGGGTTCAAAGTCATGCATGTATAAGATTTTGATAGATATTGTCAAATTGCCCTCCAGTAAGGCCCTGCCAGCCAATGGACATTTCCACCAGCACGGTGTGAAAGGGCCTATTTTCCACGCCCTTGCCTTCACTGGGTGTATTTTCCTATTGCTGTCTATGAACCATGCTCAAACTGCCTCTCTTAAACTGCCTTCTTATTTTTATAATCAGTTCAGTTTCACCAATATAAGTATAAAAGGAACAAAACAAAATAATCCATGTCCAGGAAACACGCCCAAACGATGGCAGTGATTGGATTTATGTGGGCATAATATTAATATCAGTGACTGAAGTGCTTTTTTAGTATTTTCCAAATGTTCTTAAATGAGTGTTCCTTTCATAAACATTCTCCCTGCTGCTCCTCTTCCCCAACCCACTCTTTTATTTTTTATTAAGAAAACAAAAACAAAACGCAGGCTCAGGGTGTTAATCTCGGGGCAGTGCGGAGGAGGGTGTCTGAGAGGCCAACCCTGGTCGGTCGTCGCAGCCAGGTTTTGTGGGAGAAGTGACGGCCCCGCACACAAGTGGACAGAATGAAGAGTGAGGGCGGCACAGAAGAAATGAAAATCCCTAGAACACTCAGGGCCTGAGGCAAGGTGAAGAAGATTAGGGAAACCCTGGGATTAACAGTAAGAAGCCCCATAAGAGATCAGACGGCTGTTTATAGAGGCCGGTGAGAGGTTTACTGGGCAAGGAAACCCTCCCTAAACCCATCTCTGCCCATATTTCCCATTCCAGGGAAGAGTGTTGTTATTACCAAGTTGCTCAAGTCTGAAGCCAGGGGCCATCCTAGATTCTCACACACTCACCTCTAGTCACCACACCCTGTCGGTGGCACCTTCCTAAATTCTCTCAAAATCCATTTGCTTCTCCCATCTCTTTGGTCAGGACTCATTCTCTCACCTGAACTGCTGCAGCCACCTCTCAGTAACTGCCACCACTGCGCCCAGCCCCACTGTGTCTGGAGCTGTCAATCCAGAGCGATTCTGACATGCAAATCTGATCTCCAGTAAAACCTTTCAATGCTCCCCTGTGGCCTGCAGCCCTGACTCAACCCGCACATTAGGATCACCTGGGAGCTTTTAGACTGATCCCAACACCAAGTCCCCATACCTGGAGCTTCAGACTAAAGAGTTTTAGTTCTCACGTGCAGCCGGGGCCGAGACCTGCTGGTCCAGGATACCGGGTGCAGGTTCCCCCCCCATGGTGCTCAGGAACCCCGTGTCGTGCATTCTTCCAGCACCTGCCGTGTCTGTGGCATCTCGCCGGCACTGAGGCTCCGCGAACAGTCACATCCAGGCCCCTCGTGAGGCCTGGCTCTGTCAGGGCCAGTGGGCTCTGAGAGTTTGCAGCCTTCCGCCTCCTCTCACGTCTTATTCCTTGTTCTAGTCATCATGACAGATTCGGCATTCCCCAATCTTGCCCTGTTGCAGCTTCCAGGTCTATAAATACGCCACTCTCTCAACCCAGAATTCCAGCCCTCAGTCTCCTGTCTAGTTGCGACTCACTTGAGCATCACTTCCTCTGAGCAGCCGCCACCTAACCTCTCCCAGACCTGGCCAGATTTTCACCACGCCCATCGCTGGAACACAGTCTCTCGTCGCCGTCACTGTCCATTTCATTGTCTGGTGCCCTCACTAGACTGTGGGCCCCTGAAGGCACGACTGTGACTAAACCTCCCCGTGGAGGTGCTAAATAACAGGTGAACCCCTAAATAAATGAACTCAAATGGCCCAGAGGAGGGTCTGTTTAAGAGGAATCCACACAGGACGATACATGGTGTGAGAGAAGAACTAACTGCAGCTTCGGGAGGGCCGGGAAGCCTGGTTCTCAAAGCAGGCTCAGAAGCCACGGCCTGGAGCCACCGGGGGACACAGGCAGCCTGGAGGCAGGCGGGGACACAGGCATCAAAGCTGAGCCAGGGGGAGCTGCCTGTGCCTTACTTCCCCTTGAAGAGTGGCCTTGTCTGGTGGAAATAACAGAAGATCTGTGTTCTAACTTGAACACTCACTTGTTGTGTGACTTTGGGTTAGGCCTAACATTTGCAGGGCTGATGGCAAAAGTGCAAATGGAGGTCCACACACTGTTTATCTACATATTTAAAGGTTATGAGCCAACAAACCATTAATATCATTTTTGTCCTATCCTATTAGCGACCTGGAAGCTAGGTTTGAATTTAGAATTCTGTGATTCCCAAGAATCCCCAATTCTTTTGGGGAACTGGTGGGACAATTCCCTAAAATAAGATACTAGACCTTCACAGAATCCAAATAATCATGTAACTGGTTTTGCCAGTATCAGTAACCCATTGCCAACACCCAAGATATATAAGGTAAAGTAAAGGAGCTTTCAGGAAATTATAGTGAATTGTAACAAAGATTTCTGCAGACAGAGCATGCAGAGGACCGTGGCTGGGAGAGGATGCTTGCCTACACCAAGCCTTATGAGGGAATATGGTGGCACGAGGAGAAGGAGCCTTGACCAACTCTTTCTCCTCCGGCCTGCAGCAGGTAATGATCCCCCTCAGCCCACCCAGCCATCCGCACTCTAGTCCCAGGAACCTGTGACTATGTTTTTTTTTTTTTTTTTTTTTTTTTTGAGACAGAGTCTCACTTTGTTGCCCGGGCTAGAGTGAGTGCCGTGGCATCAGCGTAGCTCACAGCAACCTCAAACTCTGGGGCTCAGCGATCCTCCTGCCTCAGCCTCCCGAGTAGCTGGGACTACAGGCATGCGCCACCATGCCCGGCTAATTTTTTGTATATATATATATTTTTTTAGTTGGTCAATTAATTTATTTCTATTTTTGGTAGAGACGGGGTCTCGCTCAGGCTGGTTTCGAACTCCTGACCTTGAGCAATCCGCCCGCCTCGGCCTCCCAGAGAGCTAGGATTACAGGCGTGAGCCACCGCGCCCGGCCTGTGACTATGTTATCTTACATTTTACATGGCAAGGGGCTGACTGCTAATTGCTAATCAGCTGACTGTGAGATAGGGAGATTATCTGGATTATCGGGGTGGACCCAGGGTAATCACAAGGGTCCTTTAAGTGAAAGAGGAAGGCACGAGTCAGAGTCGGAGGAAGTGATGACACAGCCAGAGGTTGGAGTGATACAACTACTGGCTTTGACCATGGAGGAAGGGGGCCACCAGCCAAGGAACATGGGTGGCCTCTAGAAGCTGGAATAGGCACGTAGATGGATTCTCCCCAAGAGCCTCCAGGAAGGATAACAATCCTGCCAATACCTAGATTATAGCCCATTTCTGACTTCCAGAAATATGAGATAATAAGTCTGTGGTAATTTTTTAGAGCAGCAACAGGAAACTGATACACTGCCCTCGTCTCTGGCCTGCGCCACAGGGCCTCACGTCCACCCGTGGGGTCACATCAGCTCCTATGTGCAAAGCTGCCCTCACAAATAGCTGCCCCTTGGTGCCCCTTGGCCAAGGGGTACACACACCAGTGTACTTGGGAGGAGGGACCCAGGGAACAGGCTCTGGAAGAGAGCAGGGAAATCTGGGGCTTTGGTACTCTCGGCATGGGCTAGAGCGGGGTTTGGGCTCGGAGTTGGCACAGCACCTAGGCCACGTGGCCTCCTTGCCTGCTTACTTGGGTCAAATGGCTTCGCCTCCTGGAGCCTCATCAACCACGTGAGGTTTACAACCACATAAAATCGACCATGTGGATCATTGCTGAGCACCTCATCTGTGCCAGGTGTTTCACTTAGTGACAGAGATTTGAGAACACTGGGGCCCTGTCCTCAAGGAACTCACCTCCTAGTAATTCTGACCTCACAGGGCTTCTACCCAAGAAGGGAATGGTGGCTAAAGCAGGCGGCACATAGTAAGCCCTCAATAATTTCCTTCCTTTTTCACTCAATCTCAACCAAGTCACTGGGCTTGTAAAATAAAATTAAAAATCCCTTGCTCAAACTCTTTGATGGATTCCATTTTCTTCTGGTGGGAGCCTAAAATCCTTTGCAAGCCCAACCTCCCCTCCGCACTGTCCGCCTCCTCTGTGCTCTACACACAAACCTGTCGCTCCTCAACTGCACCAAGGGCTTCTGCTTCTGGCATTCGCCTTGCCTGGAATGTTCTGGCTCCCACAAACACCCGCCTCTGATCAGGGCTTAGTTGAAATGCCATTCTCTGAGGAAGCCCTTCTCGGTTTCTGAACCCTACTAACCAGGGCAGGGTCCCTTGCCATCCTCTCTTGCAATGCCAGGCAGGACTCCCCGTAGCACTGACCATGATGGCTGTTATATGACTACTGTTTGTATTGCCTTTTTTTTGTTGTTAAATATAAAATAAATTTCTTTCCATAATTCTTTATTTCATGTTATTCAAGTCCCAAATGTATTGCCTTTTTGTATTATGGTAAAATACACACAACATGGACCATTTTCAGGTGTACAGTTCAGTGGCATCATGTACACGTTGTCACGCAGCTATCACCACTGTCCATCTCCAGAACTTCCCCATCATCCCATACTCAAAGTCTGCATCTATTGAACAATAGCTCCCTATTCCTTCTTGCCCCAGCCGCTGGCAACCACAGTTCTATTTTCTGTCTCTATGACTTTGACTACTCTAGGTACCTCATAAAGTGGAATCACAAAATATTCATCCTGTTGTGACTGGTGTATTTTACTTAGTGTAATGTCTTCAAGGTTCATCCATATGGTAGCATGGATCAGAATTTCATCCCTTTTAAAGGCTGAGTAGGCCGGGCGTGGTGGCTCATGCCTGTAATCCTAGCACTCTGGGAGGCCAAGGGGGGCGATCCCTCAAGGTCAGGAGTTCAAAACCAGCCTGAGCAAGAGCGAGACCCCATCTCTACTATAAATAGAAAGAAATTAATTGGCCAACTAATATATACAGAAAAAATCAGCCGGGCATGGTGGCGCATGCCTGTAGTCCCAGCTACTCGGGAGGCTGAGGCAGCAGGATTGCTTGAGCCCAGGAGATTGAGGTTGCTGTGAGCTAGGCTGACGCCACAGCACTCGCTCTAGCATGGGCAACAAAGTGAGACTCTGTCTCAAAAATAAATAAATAAATAAATAAAGGCTGAGTAATATTTGTTGTATGTATTTACCACATTTTGTTTATCCACTCATTTTATGATGAACATGTGGGTTGTTTCCACCTTTGGCTATTATAAATAATGCTGCTATGAACATTGGAAATATCTGTTCCTCTGCTTTCAATTCTTTTGGGTATAGACCCAGAAGTGGAATTATTGTATCAAATGGTAATTCTATGCTTAATAAGTATTACTTTTTGTCTACTCTTTATTGTTTGTTTATGCCTTTCCTTCTCGCTTCTTCCACTGCAGACTTTAGCACCAAGAGGGTGGGAGCCATGTCTGTCTACTCACTTCTGGGTCCAACTCTGGCCTGCCTGGCACTTCAACCAGTGTTTGCTAAATGAACAAATGAATGGCCATTTAGCTGTCTTGGGTGAAGGGTGGAAGCCTGAAGCAGATGTAAGCAGTTCCTGATGGGGATTTTTACTCCGGGGGGTCCCAAAGAGACTGCCCATAGGTGTGTCTGTTTTTCTCCAGTTTTTATTTTCTTTCTTTCCTTTTTTCTTTCTTCTTTCTTTCTTTCTCTCTCTCTTTCTTTTTTCTTTTTTTAAGAGGTGGGGTTTTGTTCTTTTGCTCAGGCTAGAGTACACTGGCAAGATCATACCTCACTGCAGCCTTGAACTCCTGGGCTCAAGTGATCCTCCTGCCTCAGCCTCCTGATTAGCTGGAGTAGCTGGAACTTCAGGCACACACCACTGTACCCAGCTATTCAGCTTTCTTTCTTTCTTTCTTCTTTTGTTTTCTACTTAAAAAAATTTTTTTTACCAATTTTTAGTTTCCACACACAGCATTGATTTTTTTTTTTTTTTTAAGAGATAAGGTCTTGCTATGTTGCCCAGGCCAGAGTGCAGTGGCTATTCACAAGCATAGATCCTAGATCACTACAGCCTAGGACTCCTGGGCTCAAGCTATCCACCCACCTCAGCCTCTTGAGTAGCTGGGACTATAGGTGCCTGTCATGTTTTTTGGTATTTTTTTTTTAAGTTTTCTGACTTTCATGCCTTTACATAGAGCTCATCCTCCTTATGTTCTTATATATGAAGCTATTAGGTAGAATCATATAAAACTGAACTGGGCACTGTGGTGCATGCCTGTAATCCCAGCTACTCAGAAGGCTAAGGCAGGAGGATTGCTTGAGCCCAGGAGTTTCAGACCAGCCTGAGCAGCATAGTGAGATCCCCTCTCAAAACAACAATAACAACAAAAACCTGAGCCCAAGTATCTATGCTTCACACCTCCTCTTGGGGCAACAGAGCACAATGTGAAGAGTCACTCTGAGTTAGAAGAAACAGGGTTAGTATTCAAGCTCCCCCCACTTCCTGGCAGTGGCTCTGAGCCTCTCTTTTTCTTCTATAAAATGGGAATATTATATAATTCATAGAGTAACCATAAAGATTATCTCAAATATGTATAAGGCCTGGAACAAAGAGATACTGTACTGTCTGTGAATGTTAGTTCTCTCTTATCTTCTATCTTTCCCCATTGCTCCAACCCCCCTGTGTGAGAGCTCAGCTAGCAGGCATGACAATCTGTTCTCTCTCTTTTTTTTTTTTTGAGACAGAGTCTCGCTCTGTTGCACAGGCTAGAGTGCTGTGGCATCAGCCTAGCTCACAGTAACCTCAAATTCCTGGGCTCAAGTGATCCTCCTGCCTCAGCCTCCCGAGTAGCTGGGACTACAGGCTGTGCCACCATGCCTGGCTAATTTTTTCTATTTTTAGTAGAGACGGAGTCTCAGTCTTGCTCAGGCTGGTCTCAAACTGCTGAGCGCAGGTGATCCTCCTACCTCAGCCTCCCAAAGTGCTAGGATTACAGGGTCTCGGCCACAATGTGTTAATTCTCATCCCCACCTTAGTTCTACTGATCAGAATCCCTAGGAGGCCCAGGAATCTATGTTTTGATAAGCTCTCTAGGAGATCTGAGAGGCTGCTAAAGTTTAAGAAGCACTTTGCTACACACAATGCATAAACTGATCCTGTAACCTGGTAAATGCCCCAGTTTATATCTGTTTTCCCTGCTTATCCAACTGCTTATGTGACATCTACATTGAGATGACTAAAAGGCATCTCAAGTATAATGTGTCTCAAACCTTTTCAAACCTCTGCAGTGATGTCCCAGCATACAACAAAGCCAAAGTCTTCATTGCCATGGCCTTCAAGGCCCTAAGTGGTCTGCCCTGCACCACTCCAGCCTCTTTTCTTTGCATCCTCCCACTCCCTTGCTGTGTTCCACTCACACTGGCCTCCCTGCTGTTTCCCAAAGGGGCCTTGTCTCATGTCAAGGCAAGCTCCATCTGTCTAGAATACTCTTCCCCCACATCTTCACAAGGCTGCTCCCTCACTTCCTTCATGTCTGCTCATGTAACCTTGCAGAGGTCTCCCCAACTACCCTTTGCAACATCATTCTCTGCATATAGTTACTCTTCATACCACTTGATCAATGCTTGACATATTTTTGTTTGTTTACTAAATGTAAGCTCCATGAGAGTAAGTATACCTGGAGCTTAAACAGTACCTGAAATATAACAGCCTTCAAAAAATATTTGTTATTCCATAGAGGCAGTACTAAAAAAAATAAAAATAAAAAAATAAAAAAATAAAAAAAAAATATTTGTTAGATGAATAACTAGGTAGATAGATAGATAGATGGATGAAAAGGCTGTTTAGAAATTACGTGTAAGTATGTTGGAGCCAATGTTCGTTGTGGACCTACTAAATGGCAGACACTCCACAGATCTCACTTAGTTCTCAACAATCCTGTGCAGGAGTATTATCTATTTTGCAAATAAGGAAACTGAAGCTCAGAGAGGTTAATACACAAACCAAAGTTCAACAGTAGATGGCAAGTCTGAATTTAGGAGCCTTTTATTTCAGCTCTAACAGGCTGTTACGCCTCAATGGGAGTCAGTCTAGGTTGAACCCACCAGTCTGGACAATTATATGCTTCTAGCTTGGAAGAATGAGATGTGTTTGTACAGAAGATCGAAGACAGTCCAGACACTTTACATACTTTATACTTGGTGGTTCTCCTTGGACCTTACTTTAATATGTCAACTTCCTTCTAAAAATATAACCCCCCAAATTGATCCTCTAGATATGTTCTAATCAGTGGCAGATACTTTGAAAGACTGGACCAGGATTCTAGATTAACGTATCTCAAGCCAAGTTCTCTATTCTGTAATTCCTTTTCAGAACCTACACTAGATGACTTCATGTGTTATTACCATCTTTGAAAACATTAGAAAAGTATAGCCTCCAAAATATGGACTGAAGCTTGTCAATTCTACTGAAAACATCTGATATCCTGGAGGGATAAAAGACTTTTGAGAATTCCCCAAATGTATCCCTGTATGTAATTGCTTTTGTAAGATGAAATAAAGTATTACTGGAAAAAGATGACTTTTAGATACCCACTGATCATATAAATCCAGGAATACAGTGCTTTGCAGTTACTAAATCCTCTTTTGAACTTTTGCCTGATCTTTTTCTTCTCCTTTGATAAGTAATTTTTATACTAGATGAAAATGATGAGAACAAATGGCTTTTTCTCTTTGCTGCAGCATAAATAGTACTCTGTCTATAAAGAGGCTGCCTCACATCGACGAGGATCCAAGTCTCTGCTGAATCTGACCTCCACTCTATCTCCAGCTGGTTTCTATCTCAGAAACCATTTTCCTTAGACTGCACCATTTTCTCTTCACCTCCATCACCCTCACTAGCAGCTGGCATCCATAATAGACACCTTTTAGGGTATCTCAGCAAAATTATAATTAAAATCTGCTATGGACTTTCAGGGTTGCCTGCAAACAGCAGTAATTAACACCAGATATCACTCAACTATCTCTACCTACCGTCCCCTCTCCAACTGCCTGTTAGGCCACCTGATCTCTCATCAGGAGTATGGCAAAGCATTCCTGCTGCTTCTGCCTCTGCCTAGCCTTGTCCCCTGTATACTGCTGCCAGGATGAGCTTCTACACACAAAGTAACTGATAATAATTATGATCAGTCATGTCATAATTATATGCCAGGTACTTCACTTGCATCATTTTTGCTCCTTATAATAACCAAGTCAGACAGAGATATGTACCCCTATTTACCAAAGAAACTGAATTCAGATAACTTAAGAAACCCACCAAGATCACAAGGTTTTTAAAAGCCATATCTGGGATTCCACCCCAGATCTCTGAGGCTAAAGAGCCCGTGCCTCCTCATTACAGCTGACTGGGCTTCAGGATCAGGTTTGGGCTGGATTGACATTCAAGGCCCTTCGGAAATCTAGTCCATTCAGCCACATTTCCTGTACTGAGCCCAACACCTCTCTCATTTCTAGACACACCAAATAATTTAACATCCTTCCTCTTGCATCCATACCCGAGTGATCACTATTGCTTTATGTGAAGTGACTTTTCCCCCAAACCCCTTTCTTTGTCTGGTTCACTCATGATACTGAGATGTAAATCAAATGGGTTTTTTGATCATCCCCCTATTAGCCCCACACACAGTACTCACAGAATAACCTAAGCAAACCTGGTACACCATACGTCACACTGTCTTCTAACCTATTGTATCCTAAAGTTGAGGTAAGTATTACCAGCGACACAAATGACTTTAGATGGCACATGGATGCAACATTAATCAATTAACATTGAGTCACAAAGTGAGAGAATTATTCCCTTTCCAACTACAAGGAGAAAGGTTCAGTGTAGTGCTGGTGCGTTAAGGTGGTGAGTACCAGCATGGCCTCTGGAGCAAAACTGCCTGGGTTCAATCCCTGTATGCCACTTATTAGCTGACTTCTCTGTACCTCAGTTTCTTCACTGCACTATACAGATAATAGTATAGATGGGGTTGTGCTAAGGATCAAATGAGTTAATAATATATTGTCTTGCACATGGTAAATGCTCAGGAACAGATAGTTATTACAGTTCCCTTTAGCATCTCTCTAATCATTGCTAATTCTTCTTGAATGGAACAAGCTTCAGGCCCACAGCCTTTAGGCAACAGAATCTAACCAGCTAGTGAGACTGATGTTCCATTTATATTAGAATATAAAGGGATATAAATTTGACAGATAAATCCATTAGAAGTAAATATTAGATAATAATACAAGTGGTACCTGGTTATGGCAAAAAATAAAATAAAAGCAGCTGGGTGCAGTGGCTCACACCTGTAATTCTAGTACTTTGGGAGGCCAAGGCAGGGGGATTATTTGAGGGCAACAGTTCAAGACTAGCCTGAGCAACATATCAAAACCCTGTCTCTACAAAAAAATAAAAAACAAGCCGGGTGTGGTGGCATGCACCTGTAGTCCCAGCTACTGGGGAGGCTGAGGCAGAAGGATCACAGGAGCCCAGGAGTTTGAGGTTGCATTGAGCTGTGATGACACCACTGCACTCTAGCCTGGGCAACAAAGCAAGACCCTGTCATTCATTCATCAATAAATACGTAGATGGATAGATAAGATAGATAGATAATAAAAGCAGTACTAGAATGAATGAAATTGGGGAAGCATTCGCTGACTTATTCATTTGTCTCCCCTACTAAATTTCAAGTTATGCAAAGGTAGGGACTCTCTCCCATAGTTGTGCCCCCAGATCCCAACACATATCCAGGCACACAATAAAAATTTGCTGAATAAATGAGTTCAGCAAACATTCTTAGAACACAGCCAATGGGAGGTACTCCTAAGGCATGATAGAGGACAGATGCCTGCCGAGTTCATGAACTTGAATCCAAGAAAGATGTGTACGCTACATTGCCATGGTTTCAAAGCATGGTTGCCAGATCAGCAGCCTCAGCATCACCTGGGAACTTGTTAGAAATGCAGAGTCTCAGGAACCAGCCCAGATTTACTGAATCAGAAATTTGGGGAGGGGCAGCAATCTAGTTTTTACAAGCCTTACAGGAGACTGTAAAGCACTCAAGTTGGAATGTCACTGATCCAGCAGGACGCAGATACAGAGCAGGGCTGGAGGGCGGCCAGGACAGAACCCAGAGCACATGGGCTGCTCACAGGACAGCTCTGTATCAGCACAGACCTGCAGCATGTGACACCACCAGGAAGAGTCAGGAGGATTCTATTGTCAGGATGGTGAAATGATTGGTGTTCTTGTGGACCTGTCAAGTGCCAGGCCAGGAAACCAGGCCGTCTGGGTTAGGCTTGGCTCTGCCACTAACTCTTTGTGTGTGATCTTTGGCATGGCCCTTTACCCCTCAAACCTATTTCTTCACCCATGGGAGCTCTACTGAGACGGTCCTGTCCCCTGGCAGTGTTCCCCCACACTCCCAGATGACTCTTTCCTATCCTTATCCTACTTCACTGAGAAAACGGAAGCAATCCAAAGAGAGCGTCCACAGGTCTCTGTCACGTATCCATCTCCATCACCTACCAACATCGGCACTCACACGCTCAGCCTCCCAACCTCGCCACGCTTCTATCCTAGTCTAACCCCTCCATCTGTGTGCTCAAAGCTGACCCCCCACCCACTCAAGGATATTGCTACAGCAAGTCCCCTTCCTCACATCAATTCTTTTCTCTGCCGGATTCTTCCAATCACAGTAAGAAGTTGTATTTCCCACCTTTACTCCCCTTGGCTGCAGAACTCCTGGGGAGAGTTGTCTATACCAGCTGTCTCCACTTACTCTCCTCTACTGCTCCCTGAGTACTCAGGCTTTCCCACCATCCCCCCAGCAGCACTGCTCCAGAGAGAGCCACCAGGGACCCCCATGGTTTCACCTGATCTTCAGCAGCACTCACCCAGTTCATCATCCCTTCCTCACACACGCTCCCTCTGCCTCCGGGAGACCACGCTCTGGGCTCTTCTTCTACTTTACTGGTCCCTCCTTCTCAGACTCCTCCTCAGATTCCTATTCTTTTCCCTTTATTTTTTTATTTTATTTATTTATTTATTTTGAGACAGAGTCTCACTTTGTTGCCTGGGCTAGAGTGCTGTGGCATCAGCCTAGCTCACAGCAACCTCAAACTCCTGGGCTCAAGGGATCCTCCTGCCTCAGCCTCCCGAGTAGCTGGGACTACAGGCATGCGCCACCATGCCCGGCTAATTTTTTCTATATATTTTTAGTTGTCCAGCTAATTTCTTTCTATTTTTAGTAGAGACGGGGTCTCACTCTTGCTCAGACTGGTCTCGGACTCCTGAGCTCAAACGATCCACCCACCTCGGCCTCCCAGAGTGAGTGCTAGGATTACAGGCGTGAGCCACCGCGCCTGGCCTTCCCAGGCCTTTAAATGCTGAGGTACCCCAAAGTTCAGTCCCAGGTCCTCTCCTCTTGTCACAACCACTCCCTTACAACTTCACCCAGTCTCAGGACTTTAGATTTGGACATCTGTGTGCTGAGGACCTCCAAACACACATCTGCAGCCTTGACACCAGGGTGTCTACTCAACATCTTCCCTCAGATCATTGGCATCTTAAACTGAACAGGACTCCTAGTTTCCTGTCAAATCAGCCCCATACCACCTTCCCCATCTAAATTAACAGTAACTCCACACTTCTTGCTGCTTAGGCCTGAAATTTTAGACTTTTATTTGTTTTGTTTTTTTGAGACAGTCTCACTCTGTTGCTGGGACTAGAGTGCTGTGGTGTCATCATAGCTCACTGCAGCCTCAATCTCCTGGGCTCAAGCGATCCTCCTGCCTCAGCCTCCCAAGTATTACCAGCTGGGGCCACAGGCAGGTACCACCACACCTGGTTAATTTTTCTATTTTTGTGTAGAGATGGGGTCTTGCTTTTGCTCATGCTGGTCTCAAACTCATGGCCTCAAGCAATCCTCCCACCTCAGCCTTTTTAGTCATTCTTGACTTCTTTCTCTCATATCCCTTATCCAATTGTCCAAGGAAACTCTGCTGGTTCACTTTCAAGAAATATCTATTATTTGACCACGTCTCACCACCTCCAATGCTGCCCCCACATCCAGGCCAGCATGACTTCCTGGTTCCACCCTTGCCCCCTCCCCCATATTCTATTCTTAACACAGCCGTCATGGTTTTTTAAATGGATGTCAGATCATGGCAAGCCTCTGCTCATATCTCTGCATCGGATGATTCATCTTGCTCACAGTAAAGGCCAAAGTCTTACTAATGGCCTGCAAAGCCCACACAGCCGGTCCCTCACACTTCTCTGACCTCATCTCCTCCTTTTCCCGCTGACTCCACCTGGCCATAAGGGGCTCTGTGCTACATCCTCTGAGACCTTTGCTCTAGCTGTCCCCTCCGTCTCTCCAGAAAGCTCTTCCTCATAGATCCCCCTGGCCAATTCTTATGCCCTTCAAATGTCATCCCTCCCTCATCCCCTCACCTGCCCTGTTTTTTTCATTTCTCCACAACACATACCTACCATCTTATAACATTCTCCAGATTTCCTTGTGTATTGTCCATCTCCCTCCACTAGAAAGTAAGCTCCACGAAGGCAGGGTGTTTGTCTTTGTTCACTGATGTTCCTAAGCCCCTTAAACAACACCTAGTACATAGTAGGCACTCAAAAAAGTTATTTAGGCTGGGCACGGTGGCTCACGCCTGTAATCCTAGCACTCTGGAAGGCTGAGGCAGGTGGACCCTATGAGCTCAGGAGTTCAAGACCAGCCTAAGCAAGAGCAAGACCCTGTCTCTACTGAAAAAAAAATAGAAAGAAATGAGCTGGTCAACTGAAAATATATAGAAAAAATTAGCTGGTTGCTGGTTGCTGTGAGCTAGGCTGATGCCACGGCACTCTAGCCCAGGCAACACAGTGAGACTCAGTCTCAAAAAAAAAAAAGTATTGCTTGTTTGGGCACACTGCAGCCTCGGAACTCCTGGGCTCAAGTGATCCTCCAACCTCAGCCTCATGAGTACCTGGGACTACAGGCTTGTGTCACTGTCACCAGTTTGAGACACAATTTTCTCAACAGTTAAATATTTAATCTATTGGAAAATAATAAAATAAACATGTTAAACCTGTAAATTCAGTAGTGACAGGGTTCTTTTGCGAATTTTAAGGAAATATCAGGTAAATAGTATTTCATAAGTAATCTGAAGGCGATAAACAAGGTGTTGTACAGAGCTGCTCTCTACCACAGAGGCAAACCCAAACCCTCTGCCATTGCAGAGGGCCTTCGCAGGCAAGGGTTGCATCCTGGAATTCCCAAACCTGGCTGTGCATACAATTCACCTAGGAAGCTTTTTAAACATTAGATTCCTATGTTCCATATTAAGTGCTCTAGGGTTGGGGCCTGGAATCTATATATTTGTTATTTAAAACATTTTCTAAAGACAGGGTTTTATTCTGTCACCCAGGCCGGAGTGCCATGGTCCAATCATAGCTCACTGTAACTGAACTCCTAGCTCAAGCAATCCTCCTGCCTCAGCCTCCGGAGTAGCTAGGACTACAGGCATTGCAGCACCATACCCAGCTAATACATATATATATGCATGTGTGTGTGTGTGCGTATATATATATATATGTAATATATATATTTATAATTTTTTTTTGAGACAGGGTCTTGCGATGTTGCCTGGGCTAGAGTGCAGTGGTGTCATCATAGCTCACTGCAGTCTCTAACTCCTAGGCTCAAGCAAGCCTCCTGCCTGTCTCCTAAGGAGCTAGGACTATAGGCACATGCCACCGCACCTGGCTGATTTTTTTATTTATTTTTTGTAGACAGGCTGGTCTTGAACTCCTGGGCTCAAGTGATCTTCCCACTTGGCCTCCCAAAATCCTTGAATTATAAGTGTGAGCCATGGTGCCCAGTCCCAGCTAATATTTTAAAATTTTTTGTAGAGATGGGGTCTTGCTATGTTGCTCAGGCTGGTCTTAATTCCTGGCCTCAAGTGACCCCCCCACCTTAACCTCCCAAAGTGCTGGGATTACAGGTGTAAGCCACTGTGCTCAGTCTGAACTCTATATTGTAAATAAATATCTCAGGTAATCCTCCTGTAACCAGCCCAGTACTGTATAAGGCTTAGCAAGTAGGAATTGCTAAATTAGCAGACCTCTGAGGGCTCTTCTAGCTCCATTCTGCCTTTGTGATTGAAACTTGATCACCTACAGTCCTACACCATAGAGCAGGAGTTTTCAAACTGCAGATTAAAATCCATTAAATGAGTTAGAACCAGCATTAGGGGAAAAAATTAAACAGACATAAAATGAGAACGCATTGCCTATAAGTGTATTATTCCATACTTTTTGAATACATGTATTTTTTGATACATATGTATATATTTATATATTAATAAGTAGTGATATAAAAATATATATATATTTTTTACTGTGGGTTTATATTAAAAAAACTTTGAAAGCCACTGCTGTTGACAGGAATCTCAACCTTTCAGAGTTATAAAAATGTGAATTCCCGAGCCCTACAAAATTCAGATCTCTGGGAATAGTACAGGCATCTGTATTTTTAACAGGCAGGTGATTGATGCAGGTGGTCCTCAGACCACACTTAAAGAAACACTATTGTGCTCTTCGAATTCAAACCTGTCCCCAGGACTCATTCATCCAGTGTTTTTCCATCCTAAGGGAGAAAGGGGAGGAAATGGACTCAGGGGGAGCAAGTATTTCTTTTTCTTTCTTTTTTTTTTTTTTTTTTTTTGAGACAGGGTCTCACTTTGTTGCCCAGGCTAGAGTGAGTGCCGTGGCGTCAGCCTAGCTCACAGCAACCTCACACTCCTGGGCTCAAGCAATCCTGCTGCCTCAGCCTCCCGAGTAGCTGGGACTACAGGCATGTCCCACCATGCTCGGCTAATTTTTTCTATATATATATTAGTTGCCCAATTAATTTCTTTCTATTTATAGTAGAGATGGGGTCTCGCTCTTGCTCAGGCTGGTTTCAAACTCCTGACCTCGAGCAATCCGCCCGCCTTGGCCTCCCAGAGTGCTAGGATTACAGTCTTTTTCTTTCTTGATAGTGGTTAAGAAATGATTTGAGGCCAGTTGCGGTGGCTCATGCATGTAGGCCAAGGCAGGAGGATCACTTGAGGCCAGGACTTCAAGATCAGCCTGGGTGATACAGCAAGATTCCGTCTCTACAAAAAAATCTCTAAAAAATTAGCCGGGCATGGTGGTGTGCACCTGTAGTCCTAGCTACTTGGAAGCTGAGGTGGGAGGACTGCTTGAGCCCAGGAGTTTGAGGCTGCAGTGAGCTATGATCATGTCACTGCACTCCAGCCTGGGTGACCTTGTCTCTTTTAAATAACATTAAAATAACAAGTGATAAAATAACAAGTGAGGCCTTGTCTCTATTTTAAATAACATTAAAGAGGGACACTAGATTTTTTTCCCACCGGAGAAGTGGACAGAGGGACACATGTACTTATTTTTGCCAACATAGCAGCAGGGACTATATATATCTGTTTGATTCAATGCCATGTTTGATGTAGGTAAGCACTCAAATATTAGATGAATTAAAGATCACCCAGGCGTGCTGGCTCAGACCTGTAATTCCAGCACTTTGGGAGGCCAAGGCAGGAGGCTTGCTTGAGACCAGGAGTTCCAGACCAGGCTGGGCAACATACAACCAGTCTCTACAAAAAATAAAAAAATTAGACAGGCACTGTGGTGCCTGCCTGTAGTCCCAGTTACTCAGGAAGCTGAGGTGGGAGGATTGCTTGAGCTAGGAGGTCAAGGTTACAGTGACCTATGATCAGGCCACTGTACTCCAGCCTGGGCAACAGAGAAAGACTGTCTCTAAAAAAATAGAGTAATACTGAAATGAGAATAGAAAGCTATACCTGGTACTTCTCCAAATTGTTGTCCTTCTCAAAGCCTAGTTCTTTTTTCTTTTGAGACAGAGTCTCACTTTGTTGCCCGGGCTAGAGTGCCGTGGCATCACCCTAGCTCACAGCAACCTCAAACTCCTGAACTCTTGCCTCAGTCTCCCAAGTAGCTGGGACTACAGGAATGTGCCACCATGCCTGGCTAATTGTTTTTTCTATGTATTTTTAGTTGGCCAATTAATTTCTTTCTATTTTTGGTAGAGACGGGGTCTCACTTTTGCTCAGGATGGTTTCAAACTCCTGATCTTGAGCGATCCTCCTGCCTTGGCCTCCCAGAGTGCTAGTATTAAAGGCGTGAGCCACTGCACCCAGTCTTGAGGCCTAGTTCTTCATACATTTTAGGGATGCTTTGAAAAAAAGAAGAGAAACCTGACAAACCCCTGAATCGAGTTTACTCAGTACCTTTAAAGTCAATAATTTCCACATTCCCCTTTTTTCTCCAGGAAAAAAATGTTCAAGCCACAGAATGAAACCTCTTGAATTTAGGCCTATCACAGAACACCAAAAATATACTCAATTAACATATATTTACAATACTTAAAGTAGTTCCTACTATGTGCCGAGTGATTTACATATATACTCCCTTTAATTCTTGAAAACAACCCGGTAGGTAAAGTAGGTGAACCTATTTTACACAAGACCCAAGGCCAGGGAGGTTGGCTGACTTGTCCAAGGTCTCACCCAGTAGGTAAGTGGCAGTGTTGCTGTCTGTGCCCAATCTGGGCAACAAGCTGGTCTCAAGGGTTAGACACTATGAACGTCAGAGTGAGACACGGCCCTGTGACTGAGCTTACAGAATGTCTGCTACAAAGTATACACACCTCTCATTTCAAACAACATTCTTTTAATTATATAATTCAGGGGCTACCTGGGTGTTTGTCCCTATAAATTCAATTGTTGACAAATTAAGGCCAGCTCCATTTCTATGATCCCTGGCCCTCCTGGGGGATTTGTGAGAATGTAGGCTAGAAGGATAAACAGTACTTTGTGGGTAGTAACTTAATTTTGGAAAAAGCTGATGCAAGTGTGTTTTAAAGGGCAGAAATGTCATGTAGCCTTGGTTTGAAGGTGGTTCCACGACCACTTTTGACTTTGGGCAATTTGTTTCCTTCTATATACACCACATTCTCCTCATTCTAACACTAAGAGGGTTGTGACAACTGAATGAAATATATGCACATCAGGAAAGAATACCAATCAGCATCAATGAAAGTACACCCTCCCCTGGAGTCAGCCTGAATGAGACGTCCGGGACAGTAACAATTACTGCAAATACTTCCTAACAGGGAGGGGGGCCTCGTAACCGCTAGTGGGTTCTTCACAGAAAACAAGCCCATACCACCAGCCAGGGACCGTTCTGAGCATTTTATCTCACACTCCTATAAGGGATTTAAGAGGCTTACATTCCCATTTTAATTGACAGAAAATAAACACATTTTGGGGCACATGTGATATTAATATTTTGATACATTCATATAATTAGGATATTCATATTAAACATTTTTTCCTTATGCTGGGAACATTTGTTCTCTTCTGTTTTGAAATATACAACATATTACTAACTGTAATCACCCTACTGATGTATTGAACACTAGATCTTATTTATTCTAACTGTATTTTTGTACCCACTAATAAACCTCTCTTCACCCACCCCTTAAATTCCAAATTTTGTGTTCTTAACCACTATCATATGCCATGTCATGCTTAAGCAGAACCAATATTCTGCAAAAAATAGAAAAAATAAATAAAAAACACCAGCCAGGCATAGTGGCTCATGGCTATTAATCCTAGCACTACTCTGAGGCTGAGGTGGGGGGATCTCTTGAGCCCAGGAGTTTGAGGTTGCATTGAGTTATGTTGACGCCACTGCACTCTAGCCCAGGTGACAGAGCAAGACCCTATCTCAAAAAAACCCACCACACCTTGTTCCAGAGGTATAGCTGAATACTATAGTATTCAAAGTGGTAAGTCATGTCATCAAAGCAACACATTCAGTTGGGTACTGAGGAGGTCTAGAACTTCATTTGTGTTTATGCTGTAAACACCTTTGCCTTTCAAGCTCCTTTCAGGCTCCAGGTAACAAGTGACTTTATTTATCACATAAAAAATTATATCAGTAGTGATGAATATAATTACGTAACATTCTAAAATCAAGTTACATAAAGGTCCTCAATTGGTACAATCACAATTCATCATTTTTGTTCACTGATTTGTGGAAACACAAACCATCTGTACCTGGAAGAGTCACGTTCAGGCCTCCAGGCGCCCCTAGGAGCTTCAAGCTGGATTCCCCTCTGACAACCACACTGTGGTTTCCATAACAAGCTGCTCTCAAAGTGGTTCTGCACCCCCAGGCACTAGCTTGGTCCCCAGTGGCTGGCAGGTTAAACTATTTGTGGATGGTTTCTGGGCCCTGACCTAGCCACTCACCTAGAAGGCCTGGGCTTTAACCCTTTTGACTCAGCCCCCTTTGGCAGCCAACCATTCTGGTCTTCACCCACCAGCTGGCTGGAGTACCTCAGCAGTCCCATTAAGTTTAACAGGTTAGGACCAGCGGGTGGTTAAGCTGCAAGTCAAAGCAGCTTAAGGCAAAAAAGCATAAAATTCAAAAGATAAAGGGTTACACACAAAGTCCAACAGGCTCTTTTAGAGGGCCAGAAAGGCCGCAACTTGCCATGTTACTTACCCATGGTCATAACACTAGCAGGGGAAGCAGAAAAATTAGAACATGGATAACTTTTCTCCTGCTGTGTGTTCCTTCTACTATACCCCATCATCTAACAGTTGTAAGATACCTCGCAAGGACCTTCCAGGTACTCCCTGGACAGTGTGCCAAAACAGGGTAAGAGCCTCTACTGGAACAGTAGACAGTTAGCACCTACTGCATAGATAAGGCAATGGGTTCTATACATTCTCCAAATGGAATACTATGTAGCCACTGTAATGACATGAGAACATAATTAAAATGAAAAGCACAAAACTACAGCTGATTTCTTCTCAACTACATTAAAAAGAAAAATGCTTAGAAGATACATTGGCTGCATCTGCTATTTAGCATTTCCAATGTGGAAAGAGAAACTACTGTCCTTAGTGCTATGGTCATGTATGATTTTTTATTAGTTATTTAGCATCCAAACAATCCTTGTGGACTATTTTCCAACAGCTCAAAAGAGCAACATACATGTAGGTACACACACACACTTAAAAGTTTTGATCATACCTTTAAAAAGATCTCTAGATTGGCCGGGCGCTGTGGCTCACGCCTGTAATCCTAGCTCTTGGGAGGCCGAGGCGGGCGGATTGCTCAAGGTCAGGAGTTCGAAACCAGCCTGAGCAAGAGCGAGACCCCGTCTCTACTATAAATAGAAAGAAATTAATTGGCCAACTAATATATACAAAAAATTAGCCGGGCATGGTGGCGCATGCCTGTAGTCCCAGCTACTCGGGAGGCTGAGGCAGAAGGATCACTCAAGCCCAGGAGTTTGAGGTTGCTGTGAGCTAGGCTGACGCCACGGCACTCACTCTAGCCTGGACAACAAAGCGAGACTCTGTCTCAAAAAAAAAAAAAAAAAAAAAAAGATCTCTAGATTGCTCTTACCTGAATTTTGACCTTCCCCCTTTGGTCCTTTGGCCATCTTACATGGATGAAAATACTCCAGCACAGTGGTGTAATAACCTAATCGGTTTCCCAGCTTCTGCTCCAATCCCCCTTTCCACAGCAGCCAGTGCCTCCAAAGGTTAAGCTGCTCGTGCACTCACTGTGATCTGGCCCCAAGAGCTTGATCTGATCTCCTACTTCAGTTATATGGTGATCAATCCCCTTAGCACTTAAGGTTATCTATTGATTTGTGTGGGAACATCCCTGACCTCCACGCACTAATGCCAACAGCAGTCACTGTGATAATAAAAAACCCACCCCTACAAATTTTGAAATACTCCAGGGATGGGGGTTGGACAATATTGCCCCAGCTAGAGAACTCTGCCCTAGAGGTTTGCTGCAGGAATAGAACGTTCATTCAGCAAAGTAAGGCAGTATTTCTGGGATACAGATAGATGCTTGCTAGGGATACTACCTCATTCCAAAGGCAACTAAAATTGTGACACTGGGACAGAGGGTCACCTAACAATGACCCACTCCCAAATTTTCATGGGTAGCAGCTGAAGAAATGAGGAAATAACCACACAGTTAAGAACTTCATACAACTAAATTTATTAAACAAATCTTGTTGGATATCATGTCCTCCCCCTTGTTTTGACATTAGGCTGTGGGCAGTGCCTCTACACTTTAGTGTGCATACAAACCACCTGTAGCTCTCATTAAGTCAGATTCCAATTCAGTAGGTTGGGGGTCCCCCAAGAGTTCTAACAAACTCCCAGGTGATCCTATCTACCCACTTGCTACAAGCTCAACCACAAACACCAAGGCTTAAAACCCCAAGTGGGATATCTACTTGGAAGTCAAGTTTCTAGCCAGAATAGGAACAAGCTATTCTGAACCAGTTAGGAAATGTCCCCAATTGCTTCAGTCCCATAGTCGTTTCATGACTTACCCAAAATCTCAATGCTAGTTAGAGCCAGGGCTCAAATCCAGTTAGTTCTCTCAACTCCCAACAGAACTTTTTCTACTGGGCCAAGAGACCAGGCAGTTCTATTTTTTTAAGATGGAAGTCAACTCAACTGAGTACACAAATACAGAACCAAGTTCAGCAGGATTATATTATTAAAAATTAAAGAGCAACACAAACAAAAAAACCCAGATATACAGCAAAAGGCCTTAACAATAGTGTTAAGGTTGGTAGAGTAGCATCAGAGGGACTTTCTACATTTTGTATTTCTGAAATGCTTTATTCAGATGAAAATAACATAAATGTTCCATCTCTGTAAAATGCAATACCCGCTTCCCACTGCAGTTAGCACCCGGCACTAGACTAGTTAGCTATCTATTCATCCAGAGTTTGTTCTCAAACGTGTTTAATTCAGAAGTTAAAAAACAAGTTTCCCCCCATAAAATCGAAGCTGAATCAAACTCCTTCACTCTGTTTATGAGATGGTGCCCTAGCCCTACATTACAAGACTGAGAAGTCAATACATGTAATATTTTAAGTGAAATAAAAGTATACAGCAACATACTCCATGATTCTCCCGTTTAACCAACTAGGTCTGACCTCACTGATTAAGAGGACTTATAATCTCCAGGTTTTAAAACACCCAAAGCAAACAAATTAGAGAACCCGATAATAGCAATGAAAAGGTAGCCCAAGGACAACCGAACTGTCACAATGAGTAAATTATTTTATTCATTTTGAGACAGAGTCTCACTTTGTTGCCCTGGGTAGAGTGAGTGCCGTGGCGTCAGCCTAGCTCACAGCAACCTCAAACTCCAGGGCTCAAGCAATCCTACTGCCTCAGCCTCCTCAGTAGCTGGGACTACAGGCATGTGCCACCATGCCTGGCTAATTTTTTTAATATATATTTTTAGTTGGTCAATTAATTTCTTTCTATTTTTAGTAGAGACGGGGTTTTGCTCTTGGTCAGGCTGATTTCGAACTCCTGACCTCAAGCAATCCACCCGCCTTGGCCTCCCAGAGTGCTAGGATTATAGGTGTGAGCCACTGTGCCCAGCCCACAATGAGTAAATTAAACTGAATTAACATGCGTTCAATATTAAAAATAAACAATGGCCAAGTTTTTTGTCTGATGGTCACAGAAATGACTGAATTAACATGTGCTCAATATTAAAAATGAACAATGGCCAAGTTTTTTGTCTGATGGTCACAGAAATGATGTCATCTAAATGTCAGCTTCAGTGAGATCTAGAAAATCACTACAGGCAATAAATTTAATTTTCACATGAAAGGGAAGCAAACCTGTAAAAGTTAACATTTCTTATACCCAAACAGAAACCCTCTTGGCACGGTGGCTCATGCCTATAAATCCTACCACTCTGGGAGGCCAAGGCAGTATTGCTGGAGCTCAGGAGTTCAAGACCAGCCTGAACAAGACTGAGACCTTGTTTCTACTAAATATAGAAAAATTAGCCAGGTGTGGTAGCATGCGCCTGTAGTCCCAGCTACTTTGGAGGCCGAGGCAGGAGGATTACTTGAGCTCAGAAGTTTGAGTTTGCAGTGAGCTCCGAAAATGCCACTTGCACTCTACCCAGGGCAACAGTGAGACAGTATCAAAAAAATAAATAAATAAATAAATAAATAAAAGAAAGAAACTGAACCATCCTCCACATGCCCCTCTTCAAAAAATAATTACTTTGTAACTCACACTCACTCAATGTAACATAGCTAATAAAGGGCAGGGCTGGGAATTAAATCCAGATAATTTGCCTCAAAGACTGCCCTGAAACCTGAGTCTGAACAGTCAAGTCAAAATTTAATCTCAAGTATCAAACTAAAGCCTGCGTTTCCTTCACTACACATCAGTGCTAATAAAATTTCTAGTACAGAACAGAATTACGAATAGAGGGGATCATCCTGGAACACAGGAGCACTGCAATCTGCCTTTAATCAAGGCTCTAAATTCAAACCCCTAACCCAACCACACCCTCCCCTCTAAAATCAGTTTAAATGGTGCTACCACGCCACAGAACACCAACAAGGGTACATCAGGCAATGCTACAAAGCTCAAACTTGGATCTGCCAGGAAACACTGCATCCAATCAGAGGATGCCAGGGGTGTTACCAGCTATTCCCACCGAAGCTTTAAGAGGCTCGAGGTCCAAGGACTTGAATATGGCCAGGATCCTTTCACAGAACACACAACGGTAATGTACATTTCATTGAAAACTTATTTTATTGGCCTTCTGAATACAAACGGGGATTTATTTGCCAGGAAGGATGATCCCATCATACTGAAAGAGAAGAGATTTTATTTTTTTCAGAACACGAGGCAACAACAAAGATTGCAGCAATGGCTAACATTTGAGAATTCAAATCTGATACATGAACTTGAACTCTGAATCCCATATCCTTTCTGGAATAAACAGGAAGCTGGCTGGTTTTAACAACTGTAACACTGTGCTCAACTCCACTATAACCTGAGAAAAGGGAAGTCCGTTTAAAGCCCTAGTTCTGGACATTCTTTTAAACCACCAACCCTGGAAGCCCCCACTTGCCAGGTTGCCCATTATTCTATCTTTAAAGAAGCTACTCATCAAACAGTACTGTATTTTGCATCCCCAAACCCCAACTCTATTCACAACACTGCACACCACCACCTCACTTGAGATAAATCAATCAGCGTTACCTTCTGCTGGAACCAGCGCATGGCCTCCTCTTTGCTGATTCTGTGTTTGGCCCCAATGCAGCCTGTCCTGCGCTTCTTGTCTGCGATGCTGAAACCTGGCCTACCCAGCACCTGTCCCAGGAATAACCAACAGTCACCTAGCCAGCTCAGAGTCAGGAGCAGATGGACAAACTCATACATTAGAAATTGATCAAGAGTCACCTGGTAGCCCATGGAATCTGGAGCAAGACCAATGGTCTCAGCCTCTGACAAAACTGTCATCAGCATTCTAGTCACATGGCCATACTATAGATTTGCTCTGGAGGCCGGAAAGTTCAGCATCTTCCTCCCTCCTTCCCATTGGTGCTGAGGATCCTCCACTACCGCTCCCCAATCTCCAAAGCACATTTTTTTTTTTTCCAGACAGAGTCTCACTCTGTTGCCCTGGCTAGAGTGCCATGGCATCAGCCTAGCTCACAGCAACCTCAAACTCCTGGGCTCGAGCCTTCTGCCTCAGTCTCCCAAGTAGCTGAGACTACAGGCACGCACCACCATGCCCGACTAATTTTTTCTATATACTTTTAGATGTCCAGCTAATGTCTTTCTATTTTTTAGTAGAGATGGGGTCTCACTCTTGCTCAGGCTGGTCTTGAACTCCTGAGCTCAAACAATCCTCCTGTGTTGGCCTCCCAGAGTGCTAGGATTATAGGTGTGAGCTACTGTGCCCAGCCCAAGGCACATTTGTTTTTAAAACTAACATTTAAAAATCGAAAGAATATTGATGAGGCATAGTGGCTCATGTCTATATTCCTAGCACTCAGGGAGGCTGAGGCAGGAGGTGGCTAGGAGTTCGACACCAGCCTGGGCAATAATAGCAAGACCCCCATCTCTACTAAAAATAGAAAAATCAGCCAGGCCTCATGGCACTCGCCTTTCGCCCCAGCTACTCAGAAGGCTAAGGCAGGAGGTTCCCCTGAGCCCTGGAGTTTAAGAGTGTAGTGATAAGGACACTGCACTCTACCCAGGGCAACAAAGTGAGATTCTATCTCTTAAAAAAAAAAAGGAAATTGAAAGGAAAAAGGAAATTGAACCATCTCCTTGCCACCCCCATACTTCATATTAAAAATAAATAAAACACAAATCTATTGCAACATGTGCATATGTGTATTATACAAAACTTAAAACTGAGAAACATACACACAAATATGCCCCCAAATGCCCTGTGAGTAACCAGTTCTCATTACGGCTTGGACATTCAAATCTAATGAGGATGCCACTGTCTTTCAGGTTCCATACTAGTCAGGACTTCTGGTTTTGGCTATTTAGCTTTATGGTTGGACCAAAATGCTGCAGTAACACAAATGGTCACTTCTACATTAAAAATCCCCATCCTGAGCAAACCACCATACCACCCAAACCTGTTTCTATGTCCTCTGGCTAAATGCCACACCTCTAGGGTCTAAGGGAAGGAGGTTTGAAGGAAGAGCAGCCTTAGTGCAGCCAACCCACGGGCCAAACAGAGCACCAATACTACTTCTCCAAAAATTTTCAAATCACCAGCTGGATGAACAGTTTCCTTCATCCACCTTTAAGCCATGCTGGTGGCTTTACAGATACGGGACCATTAGCGTCACAGTAACAAGCCCTGTCCATCTTGTTCAGTGCTATACCCCTACACTTCCCACATATAAGGCACATCTTCCCAAGGAGGAGAACACACAGCACACAATACTTAAAGCTTCAATCCAACATTAAACATCAAGATAGCACATACAAAACAAAGGAATAGAGATTCCCCTCTCCTCATAAAGCAGGAGTGGGAAAAGACTAAATATCCATACCACATAGAAGTCCAGGCCGTAGATACCAATGCTTGGATCATATTTGATTCCCAGATCGATGTGTTCCTGGATCCCAAATCCAAAGTTTCCAGTATCTGAGAAGTTATTTTTTCTTAATTCATATTCTCGCACCTGGGAAGAAAAATGCAGCAGTAACATTCCTTGTCATCTTTACTTCTCCCCCAAATAACTACCTCAACTGGCAACATTCAGCACCCCAGAGCAAAAATACAATTCAGTGTAGCTTGGCTGGGTTCTGATTTCCTCATTACACCAAACTGCATCCCAACTACGGATTTCCAGGAACGTTCCCAATTTCCAAAGGGCAAAAAACAAAAAAACCCAGAGAAAGCAAAGGCTTTAAAATGACTCTCAGACATCTTTCAAACCACCAAAGAAAGAATATAGTTTCACCTTGAGTACTGAAAAGCCTTTTAAAAGCTTAAATACACAGAGCACCAATATCACCCCAGGCAGGGATGAGCCTCACCTTTAGACCTTTCTCCAGGATTTCTTCTGCCTTGGCCCCTCTGACTGTGCAGTGGACTGCAATCTTCTCATTTCTCCTGATGCCAAAGGATCTGACAGTGTATCTAGCTGCAGACAGGGGAGTACAAGGAGTCAGGGTTGTCATACTCCCACTGTACTCACCTCTTCCCCAGAATACCATCTCCAGACTTAAAGTGACATTAAGTATCCACCCACACTCATAGTCAAAGCAGTGATGTTCTAACCAGTGTCATCTATGCTGATTAATCAACTTCACCTACAGATGCACTCCCCAACCCCTAGTACCAGTCCATGGCCTGTTAGAAACTTAGGAAAGGGGGTGCACACAGGTGTTGAGTGAAGCTTCATCTGTATTTACAGCCGCTCCCCATCATTACCTGAGCTTTGCTTGTTCTCCCAGCCCCCCACCACAGCTGTGGAAAAATTGTCTTCCATGAAACCAGTCCCTGGTGCCCAAAAGGTTGGGGACTGCTGATCTACAGCACAGAAAACACTTCCTAATACCCAGTCACCCAACCATACTTCAGCAATTAAGAACTCTTAAGTCATAGTGCTAAGTCTCAGGAAGGGCAACTTCACAATCAGAGTAGGCCAAAGAGGCAACTAAGATCACTGTGTTCTAAAGAAAACAAAACACTGATAACAGCTAACATCTGCTAAAACCTTATGCATCCTGCTATCTCTCTCTCTGTGTATATGTATTTGCAGTACATATATATTTGGAGACAGTCTCACTCTGTAGCCCTGAGTAGAGTGCCATGGTATCAACCTAGCTCACAGCAACCTCAAAATCCTGGGTTCAAGCAATCCTCCCGCCTCCCAAGTAGCTGGAACCACAGGCACATGCCATGATGCCCGGCTAATTTTTCTATTTTTAGGAGACGGGGTCTCCATTCTGCTCAGGCTGGTGTCAAACTCCTGAGCTCAAGTAACCCTCCCGCCTCAGCCTCCCAGAGTGCTAGAATTACAGACCTGAGCCACCACACCTGGCCTGCTACTCCTATTTTACAGGTTAGGCCCTGAGAGATTAATTTCCACGCCAAGGTCACAGCTGTTAATATCCTAGTTGAAAAAATCTTTACTTGGGCCAGTCTTAAAGACTGCTCACATACAATCTGGTATTCCAACTCCACATTCCAATCTCAAAAGGTTGGCTCATGAGTTTAAAGGGATGCCAATTATCACTTACACAGGCTTGACTGCTGGTTAATTAAGAAACGATCGTGCAAACAAAGTGGCCATCTCTGCCACTACTCACCTTTGGAAAACACAGGAGTCTGGCCTGTGAGCTGCTCCAACACCTTAGCTGCCCGGGTCAGTCTGTCTCCACTCTCCCCAACACAGATGTTGAGGCAGAGCTTGCGGATGCGAAGTTCCCGCATGGGGTTCTCCTTTTCACCTTGATCCTGCTGCAACAAGGAAGCGCAATCAACACACTCAAGAACCCGTCACAGTTGAGAATCCAGCGTTCTTATTATTTTTCATTTCCACAGCATATTTACTTCTGCTCATTTCAAATCGTAAAGGAAGACCTAAGGATGAAGTACGTATCACCGTATTTACCTGGGAGGGATCAAGGAAAAAGTGAGCTCGGGCTCTTCTTGCGCGCACAGGTGAAGTGAAATGCAGGACAAATAGTGAGTGTTAAAGTTACGGACACTGAGGATGAACCCCAGGGGCTCAATGTGTAGGTAACGAAGAGCGCCCCCATTATAACTCAGATTAAGGAGGAAAGGGGGAGAACAGAATTGAACTGCTGAGGACACACGTGGTTAGGCGACGTCCTGCACCCGGTTCGGAAGCTGTCCGCGGGCTGGCGCCTTCCTTAAGCAGAGTAAGCGGCTGCGATTCCCTAGCACCGGGCAAGCCTAAGTTCGAGGGACCGGGGAAAGGCCTTGAGACGGTGTCCCAAACCTTCCGTTCGTTCCATTTGCCCACGCTGCGGCCCCGCGGGCCAAGCCGCTAAACCCTCTGGGCAGCTGACCCGAGCCCGCTCCTAGGAGGACGGGAGGAGACGACAGCGTCCAGCCCCGCGCCCTCGACCCGCACGGCTCTGCCAGTTTCGGTCCGGCTGGCATCACGGGCTCCATCCTCTCGGCCCGCGGGCGAGGTAGCCACCTCAGGTTCGGCAGGCCGTGGATGGCGACGGATGAAAGAAAGCAAACCTAAGCCCTAGTTACTCACCGCCATGATGGGAAACAGGAAGAGAGAGTGAAACTTCCGACCCAGAGCCTTATGGGTCAGGAGGCGGGATCTTTTCCCAGGCTCACCAGCGACGTGAGAGAGAGAGAGGCGCGTCTGGCCCGGAGCAGTGCGTTGGCTTCCCCCTTGTGGATCTTGCTAGCAACTGCAGGCCACGCGGCTGACGACCCGGACTTAGGTTTCCAAAAATAGTTTTCGACAGACAGCTCGCTGAACTGGCACGTCTGAGTTTCCCGACCCCATTGACATTCTCCTTTCCTACACAGTATCAGGACCTAGTGGTTCTCGCGTGATGAGACTGCCAAAACGACACAATTAAATCAATTATGCAGGTTATCGTGCAAATTTATTCTGTAACAATGTAAACAAATAGAATGTATATAAATCCAACAGAGTGGTGGCTTGAGTGCTGAGCTGTGAAGACAGGTGGATGTGGTCTTGTCTTGGCCAGCTAATAGCTAAATGACCTTGAGCAAGTTACTACAGGTTCAGTATCCCTAATCTGAAATGCCTGGGACCAGGGGTGTTTTGGATTTTGGAATATTTGCATATACATAATGAGGTGTCTTGGGGATGGGACGCAAGTCTAAACACAAAATTCATTTATGTTTCATATACTCCTATACACATGGCCTCAAGGTAATTGTATACAACATTTTTAATAATTTTGTGCATGAAGGAAAGCCTGTGTACATTGAACCAAAGCAAACATGCCGCTGTCTCAGCCACCCATGTGGACAGTCTGTGGATGTTTTGCATCACCATCATTCCTGAGTCTAAATTTATATGCTACTGATACACAATCATTTTCTTACACTTATTCACACTTAAGTACTTAATAGTAAAACATATGGTGTACCATTAATATGGTGAAAAAATGTGTGTTCAGGGTAACTAAGAAACACACAGTAGCATCACCAGAATACCTGCATCAGCTGTTAAACAACAGCAATAGCCAACAACAGCGGGCTTTCAGTCTCCACCTACAATATTGTTTTGATTAAAAGGTTACTGGACACTGTATTTTATCTTTTTATGTAAGAAGAAACATCAGGAGTAGTTGAGTGACCAGGAGGAGGGCCCCTTTAGGGATGAAGATGCATTCTGCTAGTGGCTTTTAAAAATGTTTCCTCCTGGGCAGGTGCAGTGGCTCACACCTGTAATCCCTGCACTCTTGGAGGCCAAGGCGGGAAGATCGCTCGAGGTCAGGAGTTCAAGACCAGCCTGAGCAAGAGTGAGACCCCCAACTCTACTAAAAATAGAAACAAATTAGCTGGACAATTAAAAATATATAGAAAAAATTAGCTGCACATGGTGGCACATGCCTATAGTCCCAACTACTCAGGAGGCTGAGGCAGGAGGATTGATTGAGCCCAGAAGTTTGAGGCTGCTGTGAGCTAGGCTGATGCCACAGCACGCCAGCCCAGGCAACAGAGTGAGACTCTGTCTCCAAAATGAAAAAACAAAGATCAGCAGATGCTTTATCACAAGTCTTTAAAAATTTAATGCCATGTCTTTTCTTAAATTTCTGCAATTGGCTTGTTGAATATTCACAGTTCCTTTCAATTTTCAGTTCACAGTGATAGGTCTTGTTTCATGACTGACATAGCATTAAGAGGCATGTGATCATTGCTATGCCAATGGATCCACTCTTTCAGTATGCAATTGAGATCTTCATTTTTAGCTTTATGCATTTTCTGTTTTTCATTAACTTCCGTTCAGCACTTACAGCATAGAACTTCAACACTTTACCCTTCTGTTTCCTCAGGTCACCGCACTCTTCTGTGAGACATTTCACATGCTGCTGCCCACTTTCTCCAACGGCTTGACTTTCGGTGCGATAAACATAAATGCTGAGATGCTGAGATTTGGGAATAATAATAATAAGATAAATGCTTCCTCCTTTTCTTATCGCTGTTACCCACAGGGTTATCAACAGGCCTTTTTTTTTTTTTGAGACAGAGTCTTGCTCTGTCACTCCTGCTGGAGTGCCATGGTGTGATCATAGCTCACTGCAACCTCAAACTCCTGGGCTCAAGGGATCCTCCTGGGGTGCCCCACGTGGAGCCAAGGCAGGATCCTCCTGCCTCCACCTCCTCAGTAGCTGGGACTACAGGTGTGCACCAGCACACCTGGCTAATTTTTCTAGTTTTAGTAGAGACGGGGTCTCGCTCTTGTTCAGGCTGGTCTCGATCTCCTGACCTCAAGCAGTCCTCCCAGAGTGCTAGGATTAGAGGTGTTAGCACCTGGCCTTGCAGGCCTTTTTGACATTTTCAACAATATCTTTACAGCATAGCAGAGAATAAGCAAAAAAACCCACAGCGAGTAATGCACATAGGTCTTGGCCCCATGTGGGGCACCCCAGGGAACTTGCCATTGGTGCATCTGGCCTGCACACGTGCCATTTTGTTACCTTCATGGGCGGGCTTTTGTGGCTTAATCTCAGTATGATTGGAAAAGTTATACCACAGCTGAAGGGGGATTGGAGGGTCTTTTTTCCCTTGGGGATGTTGAATAAACTGTAGCGTGCCTGCGTTTGGACTGTGACCTGTCACATGAGGTCAAGTGTGGAATGTTCCACTTGTGGCTTCATGTTGGTGCTCAAAAAAATCTGACTTTGGAGGATTTCAGATTTTGGATTTTTGGGTTAGGGATGCTCGACCTATAATTAGAACTCTTTCAGCCTCAGTTTTCCTTATCTGTAAAATGGGTACCTATATCTCATAAGATTGTGAGAATTAAATGAGGTCATTGTGTTAAGCACATGGTAAGCCTGAAATAAACTGTTACTCTTGTTACTAATATAAATATACCATATCCAAGCAACACCCCCCTTCAAAGTGTTAGAGATGGCGTATAATCAAGAGAGGGCCATCCTGCAGGAACAAAGATGGCTTGCAGATTAGTCTGAGAAAAAAGGACTTCAACAACCCCAGACAATCACAGGGCCTCCTGGTTTACACTGAGTCCTCAGCAGCAGGACCCAAGAATGGGGGACAAGGACCCACATGCTGCAGTAGCTGGCCTTGAGTCAGCCAGTTTCTGTAACAGAAACAAAGGGAAAAAGGAGACCATATCAGGCTTTGGCAGAGAAGTAGCCAAGCCCCTCCTGCTGCCGTAATTCCCTTCTCTAATCCCCACAAGGGAGGTAGAAGCCCCAGCACTTCTGGTTTCATGCAGAGGGCCAAGAGGGCCCTTCTGGGAAGCTGGGCTGATGGAGCGAAAGGAATAGGCCCCTCCTTTGAGCATCCTCATCAAGCAGCCATTGGCCAGCACATTGCTGCTTCAAATCCTGGATAAAGAGGCAACCGAATGCAACACATGGTGCTGGGTTTTCTTTTGCTATAAAGCATGTTATTGGGACAATTGACAAAATTTGACTAAGGTTCATTGGTTCCAGGAATGTATGTTAACACCCTTATTCTTTTTTTTTTTTTTTAAGGCTGGTCAAGTGGAGAACACCCTTATTCTGCTTACTGGATCTTGGTTATATAAGAGAATGTCCTAGTGTTTAAGAAATACACATATAGGCCGGGCGTGGTGGCTCTCGCCTATAATCCCAGCACTCTGGGAGGCCGAGGTGGCAGGATTACTTGAGGTCAGGAGTTCAGGATCAGATTAAGCAAGAGCAAGACCCCATCTCTACTAAAAATAAAAAAATTAGCCAGGTGTATTGGCATGTGCCTATAGTCCCAGCTACTCAGGAGTCTGAAGAGGGAGGAAGACTTGAGCCCAGGAGTCTGAGGTTGCTGTGAGCTAGGCTGACGCCACGGCACTCTGGCCCAGGTGACAGAACAGGACTCTGTCTCAAAAAAAAAAAAAAAGAAAGAAAGAAAAGAAAAGAAAGAAAAGAAAAGAAAAGAAAAGAAAAGAAAAGAAGGGAAAAAAACAAATACACATTCATTCAGTGTTTGGGGTCAAGGGACATCACATCTGCAGCTCACTCTCAAATGGTCCAGAACAAAACAGATTTAGAGGGGAAAGGATAAAACAAAAGTGGTAAATTTAACATTTGGGGACTCTGGGCGAAGGACATGTGGGACTTCTTGCAACTTTTCTGTAACTCTGAAATTGTCACAGTAATGTTAAAATAACTTGGGGAAACAGGTACCTCAAAGATATAAAACTGAGCACATCTTCCAAAGCTCAGGCTCATTCCCCACCCCAGCTTTTCTTCAGACAGATTTCCCCATAATAGCTCTTCCTTGGCTCCCATACCCACACCATGTTAATGACAGCAGCTAATTAACAGCTAATTTCCTGTGCCCACCAGGTACCAACTCACTCAACCTTCAACATCTCTGCACAGCCATCTGCAATATACTATTGCTTTCCCATTTTACAGATGGGCAGACAGGCAGACAGACAGAAGTTTAGAAGCTTTTTTTTTTTTAAGGCTGGTCAAGTGGAGCAGTGGGAGTGGAGAAGGAACAAAGGAATCTGTAACTGGTTGTGTAGAAGCTTTTTTTATTTGTTTGAGACAGAGTCTCGCTCCATTGCACAGGCTAGAGTGCCATGGCATCAGCCTAGCTCACAGCAACCTCAAACTCCTGGGCTCAAGTGATCCTCCTGCCTCAACTTCTTGAGTAGCTGGGACTACGGGTGCTCACCACCACACCTGGCTAATTTCTTCTATTTTTAGCTGCCCAGCTAATTTTTTTTTTTTCTATTTCTAGTAGAGACAGTGTCTTGCTCTTGCTCAGGCTGGTCTTGAACTCCTGAGCTCAAGTGATCCTCCCACGCAAGGCTCCCGGAGTGCTAGGATTACAGGCGTGAGCCACCACGCCCAGCCAGAAGTTTAGTAACTTTTAAGACTATTTAAGTCAGGCAGTGTAACCTGAGTCCAGTCCTGTTCTAGGAGCTGATCAACCAGGCCAGGGCCCAGACCCGCCCCAGGGTTCCCCTCCACACCTTCTCCTCCTCATGCCCCAGCTGTCTGGTTCTTGCACCTGCACTCCCAGTATCCCTCCTGCCTCCTGCTTGCTTGAGACAGAGGGCAGGAGAGGCAGAGGCAGAGAGACTTGCTGTGCTTTATTCTGTTGCCTCCAAAGAAAACCATGTCGGTGGGAGCAGGTTTAGGATAGTTCAGGCAAGAGAAGAACAGTTCTAGGCTTCTCCTCAAGCTCCTCTTCCCAGGGGTGGCTCTACCTGAGTGGCCACCACTCACTTCTTGGCCACTTTCATGGCCACCTTGGTGACTCTGCCACCAGTAGCTGCTGTTTTCTCCATGGTCTTGATGATCCCAACAGCCACTGTTTGCCTTATGTCACCCACAGCAAAGCAACCTGGGACACGCAATGTGGAGAAATAGGGGGACGATTTTTCAGGGCAGGAACTATGTGACATTTGCCAAAGAGGTCAAGCAAGCCAAGAGAGTGACAATTTGAGCTGAACATGCAATCCATGTTAATTCTCCCAACAATTCACAGTAGATCCCAAGGGTACCCATTTTACAGGTGAGAATAGTGAGGCAGAGAAGTTGAAGGCCACTTGGCTGCAATGGTTGAAAACCTAGAAGACTCACACCACCACTTATTTTCTTAGCTGCCTGACCATCCTGCTGCCATCAGTAATGGTCACAGGGAAAGCTTGCCTTTCAGTGCACTGCCACTCTGCCAAAGGAAGGGTGTCCAGACAACTGGCACCTCCCCAGGCCCATCACAACCTGCCTAGTGGATTTCACTTACAGTCAACTGGGAATAATCTTGCTTCTCCTGAGGGTTCTTGAATGCACCCCCGACTTCAAGTTGCCAAGGGAAAGGCTTTGGCACCTGGCTCTGTGTCTCATAATATTTTTGGCAGGGGTAGGAAGATCTAACCCAACATTGCAAGATTAATGAGGCAGCCTCTTTAGCCCACCTCTAAAATTGGCCTTTGTAGATTCAACCTTTCCCCATTAACTGGGAGACCCAGAAGGACTTGTTCTCTTTATTTATTCATAAATATCTGACATCCAGTACAGAGCCAGGCACAGGAGCGTTTCATAAAGTGCCTGCTCCCTATACATTTGAGTTCAGAATATTCTAGGTTAGTGTTTCAAGCCCATAAGATGCTTAGGAAGTCTAAGAAACAGATTCCTAGGCTGCAGCCTTAACCACGTACATCTACCAGGATCTGAGCCTCTGAGTTTGAGAGGCTCTATCAGTGGTTCTGATAATCCAACAGGTTGAAAAGCCGCTGTCCTAGAGAGCAGATGGGAAAACAAGTCCCATCTTGTTAAAATGTAGTTTTGAATTCAGCAGGTCTAGTGGAGGCTGAGAGTCCGCATTTCCGCCCAACACCCAGGGGATGCCCCTGCTGCAGGTCCACGGGCCACACTTTGAATGGCAGCTCTACAGTGGCCGTGCCTTGCTGTGTGACCTTAGGCAAGTCCTTTTCCTTATCTGGGCTCTTCTAACCTGGCACTCAGATCCTTGTGACCAGGTCCTGCTGCCTGGCTCAGGTGTGACACACTGGCCAAATGATTCTCTGGACCCAGGAGGAGGCAGGAGCATGCCCAGTGGCCAGTGCTGTTGGCCTCACCAGGGGGTGGGTGGTCTGAGAAGCTCTCCATGCACGTGGACTTGCCTGGGATCATCTGTGTGACGACTAAGTCCCCAGACTTCAGGGCTTTGGGGTTCTCTTCCACCTTCTTGCCTGAGCACAAGTCGATCTTCTCCCTCAGCTCTGCAAACGTGCAGGCGACGTGGGCTGTGTGATAGTCCAGAACTGGCGAGTAGCCTCAGTGATGCAGGCAGGCTGTCTGAGAACGATCACCTGGATACCAGGGAGGGGGAGAAGAGAAAGAGGGGCATTAGCCAGGCTTCCTCCAAAGGAGTTGGTCCCAACTAACCAAGGAATCAGACCCTTCGACACACTTTAAATTTTAGTGACTGTTTGAATGTTTATAGGGAATGCCAAGTTCTGTGCAAGTGAGTCTCATGCATTCCCATTTAATTTTCAGAGCAGCCCTATATAGCACACATGATGATTATCCCCACTAAGAAAACAAAACACAAACAAACAGGCAGACTGAGGAGCAAGGAGACTGAGTAACTTACCCAGGATTTCACAGCCAGGACGGGGCAGAGCGGGCATGAGCGATGACCAACACCAACACATGGATGTTATTTTGCATACCTCTCCCCGCTTACAGAAAGGGATTATGACAACAGCAGCTGCCTAGCTTGGTAGGTGGCCCCAGGCCAGTTTTCCACATCATCACATTATTGAATGCTCCCAAGATTGCTGCAGGGGACACTGGCATCCCCCGGGATGTTAAGCACGTGCCAGATGCTGCCTTGGGAAAGGCCTTCTTACGCTGACTCGGTGGGCCAAGGAAGTGCCTGAGAGCTTCAAACATGCAGATTCCCAGGTTCTACCCAGACCTGCTGAACCAGAGCTCCTGGGGAGAGTCCTAGGAATCTGCATATTTGAAACACTTTCCAGGCGATTGTAAATCACCTGGTTTGAGAACTGCTCTGAGGTATAAAGACTGCACTGCGGAAACTCACAGATTCAGTGAAGCACGTTGTCTTGCTGGAGGGCACACAGCCAACAAGTGGCAGAGCGCAATTCTCCCCAGGCAGCCTGGCTCCACCCCCAGCCCCCACCTACCCCGACCCCCCATGTAGAGAGCCCGACATGAAACACGTGCTCAGTGACCACTCTGAGTGACCCCATGGCTCTGCAAGCACAGTGATGGTGTCCTCTGTGGGCCACCTCTGAGGACAGGTCATTCTTGCTGTCCCCGACGACGTTGCCTTGTCTGATGTCTTTTATTTTATTATTTATTTATTTATTTTTTGAGACAGCGTCTCACTTTGTTGCCCAGGCTAGAGTGAGTGCCATGGCGTCAGCCTAGCTGACAGCAACCTCAAACTCCTGGGCTCAAGCAATTCTGCTGCCTCAGCCTCCTGAGTAACTGGGACTACAGGCATGCGCCACCATGCCCAGCTCATTTTTTCTATATATATTAGTTAGCCAATTAATTTCTTTCTATTTATAGTAGAGACGGGGTCTCACTCTTGCTCAGGCTGGTTTCGAACTCCTGACTTCGAGCAATCCGCCCGCCTCGGCCTCCCAGAGTGCTAGGATTACAGGCGTGAGCCACCGCGCCCGGCCTGATGTCTTTTATTAACACGTTCTTCACGTTGAAGCCCACGTTGTCACCAGGCAGGACCTCAGACAGGGCCTTGTGGTGCATCTCCTGGACTTGACCTCTGTGATGATATTGCATGGAGCAAAGGTCACCGCCATGCCTGGCTTGAGGAAACCTGTTTCCACCCAGCCCATGGGCATAGTGTCGATGCCTACAGGGACAGAGCACCCAGGACTATTGGCAACCAGACTCCAGCATGTCCTCAACCCCAAGCACCCCCATATGGCCTGGACTCACCCCCAATCTTGCACATATCTTGCAGGGCCTTGTCTGTAGGGCAGGTGGGTGGAATGATTGAGTCCAGTGCTTCTAGCAGCATCGTACCTGTCACACTCCCTTCCTTCCTGGTGACCTTCCAGCCTCTGAACCAGGGGATCTGCAGAAGCCACCAGACATGCAGCTCGCTCAGCCCAGAGAGGGCCTGGTTCTGTTCCAGGTGCCAGCCTGCACTTAACACAGGGCCTCCGGGGATTTACACACACTAAGGCCTCGGCTTCCTCATCTACGAAACAGCTATATCACCATCTACCTTACAGGCCATCATAAAGACAAATTCCACACACAAGCCATCTCATGACACCTACTGTGCACCCACTGATGGTGACAATTACTTTAAATTTCATAGGCATTGCAAGATTGGCTCCCCATGTTGAGCCAATACATTTCAGGAAGCAGAGAATCCTAAAACCTGAATAGCTCTTAGATCACATCCTATTTGTTCATTACACAGAAAAACTGAGGTCCAGAGAAGGGAAGGACTTGTTAACACACAGCAAGTATGTTGACATACTTAATATAACAAAATAAAAACATGACTCATTGTGTATCGTGGCATTCCAATCCTAGCACTGTGGGAGAGCATCAAGTGCTGAGTGTTTGAAGACCATGGCCCAAAACATTGTGCATTTAGGATCTGAGTTTGAATAACCTCATCAAGGCTTAGATCATCTTCAAAAGCTTCAAGTCTCATCTGCTTTATAACTCTCCAATGAACTCCCTCACAAAAGCAAGAGCTTAAACGGACTAACAGCCATTACTACATTCCATTTTATATCCCTTCCTCTGTTCTTTTCAATTTCCTTGACCACTGGAGTCTTTCTTATTGCTTATGTTACTTTAGACTAGAGCCAAAGACACAGTGCTTTCCAAAAAAATATACATTCCGTGGCCATCAGTTTTCATTCGTAGAAAAGCACAGACTTGGCATGAAAAATTTAGAATTATGTCTTCTGTTATACTCTATAAAATGTGAAACTAACAATAAGAAAATGAGGATGAAGTAGTAAAAATATCTGAGGTTAGATTATAGTATCAGACCCCATGTGGTGTAGAGAAAAGAGCCCCCAACCTTAAAATTTAATGATTCTCATTCCATATGCCTCTTACTAGCTGATGACTTACTTACTAGGCGATGACTGGGAAAGTCACTTAACCTCTCTGAACCTTAACTTCATTATCTATTAAGTGACTCTGATAATATTTTTCCCCACCGACCTCACAGGGTTGTTGTGAGGATCAGATGAAATAATGTACATACAAAATACTTTTATATAAAATGTATAATGCAGGCATAGGATCCAGTTGCATAGTTGCAAGTCATTCCCTCAGATCTTGGGCCTGGGAGGGTGGATGATTTAAGCATACTGAAAGCTGTAACACGTCAACGCTGGATACATGGTAACAAGGCTATGTTAAATTTTTTTCTCTCTAAGTACTCAGAATACTACCATGAGCTAATTGTAAGGAGCAAGACTATAAATTTCCCTAAAATTATCACTTAGATTGATAATGCTCTAGAGAGCAGTTATGGTTATAACATACTAGTGGTTTGCAAAATTGGTCTACTAAGTTGTGATTGGCATTTTTTAAAAATAAAAAAACACAGAGCAGAATATTTTACAATGTATCCCATATGGTTAAGAGTAAATCTGGTTTTAGTTATATATAATATAAAGTATACATATATGTATGTATATGTACTTGGTCGTTAAACAAAATGCATTTTTTCCTGTGGGGGGAAAAAAGAGTGTGCTTCAGGGTCTCAAGACTGTTCTCAGGGAAGCCAACCTGTAAGCAAGGGCAGCACTGTCGAGTGTAAGACCTTCCAGGGGTCAACCTTCAGTTCAGCAACACATCATATGCACGCTTTTAAGTAGATAAAATATCTACTTCTCTAAAAATCCTGCCCAAAGCTCAGAGATGTCATCTTTGCCCTCAAAGACTTATCAGTGAACTGGAAATACGGGACAGAAAAGGTACAGGAAGAACCACAGTGGTTGATGTTAAGGGCTAAGTGGGCAAGCAGACCATCCCACCAACAGAGCGGGTCAGACACACTGCCAGAATCCCAATACAAAGCTTCTCCCTCCCAGCCAGAGGGCCTTGAGTAAATCTCTAGGCTTTAAATCTTTAGTATCCCATTGGCATCAAGGAAGGTGCCAGCACTGTGGATGAAAGCCTCTCTGTCCTTGGTAGGACTCTAGACGTGGGAGGATGCAGCAACCGCACTGGGGAAGGCTTTGGCAGGTTGGGGAAGAGGGCGCCAGACATGGGAAACCTTCCATGGAAGAGAACAAGAGCTACGCAGGAGAGAAGCTACACAGAGCACATCTTGCCTCGTGAACTCAAAAACTGGTGGCCCAAGGAAGAAAGTTACTGTGTCTGTCAATACTCAACTCTTGTTGGAGTGGAAGGGTGGCAGGTAGATGGCTTTGAAAAATTGAGTAAGCAATTTTATATAAAGAATTCTCACTTATAAGAGAAAGAATAACCCCTCTTTTTCAGAAGGGCTAATTGAGGGTCTGAAATAGGTTGCCCAAGGCCCAATGATGGGCAAATGACCAGGTCAGCAGTTGATAATGAGACCACTGACCACAGGCTTTATTTTTCTTTTAGCATTTAGGACATAGTAGGTGCCTGATACATGCTCAGAAGGATGTGGGAATGAAACCCTCTTATCTCACTAGCTGAAATGGGTGATAATATTCAGGTCATAGGGAAACGGGCACCAAAACTCCAGGTTTCTGCTCTGATATCATCTTAGAAGACCCTCCCCCAGCTACCTGAGGTAAAGTAACTCTCCCACACTGTTCCTTCACCCTTTTTAAGAATGTTCTTCTCAGGGCCAGGCGCGGTGGCTCACGCCTGTAATCCTAGCACTCTGGGAGGCTGAGGTGGGTGGATTGCTCGAGGTCAGGAGTTCGAAACCAACCTGAGCAAGAGCAAGACCTCGTCTCTACTATAAATAGAAAGAAATTAATTGGCCAACTAATATATATAGAAAAAATTAGCCGGGCATGGTGGCACATGCCTGTAGTCCCAGCCACTCGGGAGGCTGAGGAAGGAGGATTGCTTGAGCCCAGGAGTTTGAGGAGTTTGAGGTTGCTGTGAACTAGGCTGACGCCACGGGGCACTCACTCTAGCCTGTCTAGCCTGGGCAACAAAGTGAGACTCTGTCTCAAAAAAAAAAAAAAAAAGAATTTTCTTCTCAGCACTTGTCACCAACGGCGATGTTCTCCCTCCCTACGGGACCGTAAGCTCCAGGAGCAGACTCGCTTCTCGTTGCCCGCAGCACCCTCAGCACCAAGGACAGCGCCGCCACCCGCGCTCCTTCACCGCGGCGCGAACACCCCGCCCGGTGGGTTTCCTTTTTCCCCGAGGGTGTTTGGGTGGTGTGCATCAGAAGAGTCCAAAATGATGCCTGCCCTTTGTTTCATTAGGAATTTGTTCCAATTAAAGTATTGAGGATATAGGCAAAGATTGATTTATCAAGATGTTTATGGCAGGCATCTGCCATAAAATTGGAAACAACATACTTAGAAGCTAGAGACCTTAGGCTGTCCCTTAACTGCACTGGGTCCCCGTCTTCTCATTTTGTATGGGAATAAAATGCCTCCTTCATGGGGTTGCGTAGATGGAAAGCACTCAGTCCAGTGTCTGGCGTATAGACATTTCTCAAGTCATTAATCGCCGTTTTCAGTGAATAATGGATATGTCTAAACTAACTACCGTACCTCCATGAGATATGATATGAAACAGTCATTATCTATTCGACATGTTTAAATAGCAAGGAAAGTTTAAAAATGTGTTATAGACCATTATGTATAGTTTGAATCCAGCTGTGAACAGAAAGAACTACATGACGACTAAGTTATCTATAAGTTAGGGGATTGCAATTTATGCTTCATGTCTGCATGAATGCTCATTTGTAAAGATGTTACAGGCATCACTTTTCTAATCAGAAAAAGATAATTGTCTACACAGAAGGAAAAGGCTAAGAATTCTTAAGTCAGTTATAGAAAAGGTAGGCTTTAGGCAAATGCAATAAGTAATAGCAGTTAGCATTTGAGCACCACTGTATGCATGAACAGCTGCCCGTGTGAAGTCTTTAATTCTCAAAACCCCATAAAGTGAGTCCTAAGGCCCAGAGTGTTAATACCTCACTCACCCCTTTACTGTGGACAAAGGATGGAGTTGGGGCTTGAATCCCAGTCTGAGAACTAGACTCCTCTGCTAGGAAGACACTTGCCTAAGAATGTAAACTTTCCAGATTGTGGGATCCCTGATCACAGTGACTATATCTTAGACACATTTATCTTGTCCCCACACTGCCTCAGGTGGGATAGCTTAGATGCTATAAGCAGGGGCTAGAATTCTAGACCCTGCCAGCACTGCCCTATAGAACTTTCTACAATGATGTAAATATTCTCTTGCTGCACTCACTGTCCAATAGGATAGCCACATGCGGTTGCTGGACACTTGAAATGCAGCTAATACAACTAAGGAATTGGATGTATTTCATTTGATTTCACTTTAATAATTTAAATAGCCACACTTAACTAGTGACTACGACATTGGTCAGCACAGTTCTATGCTTACCAGTTGTACAGTGTTAAGTAACCTCTGTTTGCTCATCTGGTTTTTTTTGTTGTTGTTGTTTGTTTGTTTGTTTTTATTGAGACAATCTCACTCTGTTGCCCTGGCTAGAGTGCCGTGGCGTCAGCCTAGCTCACAGCAACCTCAGACTTCTGGGCTCAAGCGATCCTCCTGCCTCAGCCTTCTAAGTAGCTGGGACTACAGGCATGCGCCACCATGCCTGGCTAATATTTTCTATGTATTTCCAGTTGGCCAGCTAATTTATTTCTATTTTTAGTAGAGATGGGGTCTCGCTTTTGCTCAGGTTGGTCTCGAACTCCTGAACTCAAACCATCCACCCACCTCGGCCTCCCAGAGTGCTAGGATTACAGGTGTGCTCATCTGTTAAATGGAGATCAAAGCATGTATCACAAGGAGAGGGAGACCATTCACACTGACTGGCCTGTGAGCATGCTGTAAATCCCAGGTATTATATTCTAGAAGAAGCTCAAATATTTGAGTGGGAAAGTCTCATTTAGTTGGCCCTGCCCAGTCAGCCCTCACCTTGCTGCTGGGTTCCTGCATGTTGTCCCCATGCCAGCCCAAGATGGGCACACAGGGCACAGTCTCAGAGTTGTAACCAATCTTCTTGACATGGGCCTTCGCCTCCCTGCTGGTCTCCTCAAAGCGCGCACTACAGCAAGGTGGCGCCGTGATGTCCATCTTGTTGACAGCCAGGACGAGCTGCCTCACGCCCAGCAGATATAGGTCAGCAGTGTGTGTCACGGGTCTGTCCGTTCTTGGAGAAGCCAGCCTCGAACTCGCCTACCCCACTTGTGATGATCCGTGCAGCACAGTCTGCCTGGCCCTGGGGAGGAAGGCCCAGCTCAGACCTGGCCTGGGACCCCCTGCCCAGCCCCACAGCAGGGCAGGGCCACCCTGGTGGTACCCACAAGGTGCCTGTGATCATGTTCTTGATGAAGTCATGGTGACCTGGGGTGCTTGATGGTGACACAGTATTTCTTGGTCTTGAACTTCCACAGAGGGACATTGATGGAGATGCCACATTTCCACTCTGCCTTCAGCTTGTCCAGCACTTGGACGAATTCCAAGGAGCCTTTGCTCATCTAGATCGGAAGTGGGAGGGAAAAGTAGGTTCACCCCTACTTCCAGAGCTGCCCATCAACCGACAATAGAGTTCCCAACTAAGTAACAGGGCAGTGTAAGAAGAAGTCTCTGAATTTTTAAAATAGAATGTATTACTTGTATAAGTTTTTCTTTAAGAGCAAGGTCTAGAGTCAAAGTGACCCAGAGCCATTCCTAAAGTGTCTGGTTCATGGGACTGGCACACAGTCAGCCAGTCCTTGATTAGTATTAATAGCAGCAGCAAACACTCAATAATGCTGACCACGTACCTGGTGCTGTTTACTCGGGTCATCTCTTTTAATCCTCACAATCCTCAGTGAGGTTTCATCTGTTTTACAGGTGAAGAAACAGGAATGAACTAATGCAAGATCATACAGTTAATAAGCAGCAGAGCCAGGACTTAAACCCAGGGTGTTAGACTCTTTCATTGAGCTCTTGACCATTGCCCCATGGTAAAGGGTAGCTATGACTCATAATTAGCCTGGGACCCTGGTAAAAATGAGACCACTAAAAGAGTCAATAGGCTACCATATTGGTCCAGGGTACATTCTACGCCGCACCAGCCGAGAGATCCTGGGGTTTGTTCATTTCAGCTGTGATTAGCACACTGTGCCGGGCCTTTAGGGCACAATGGAGGACAAGAAAGGACAGAGACCAGGTGGCTTCTTCAGAAAAGACTAATTAGGTCATTCAGAGGTGGGACTAGAACCCAGGTGTCCTGACTTTTGCTACTATAGGCACTTTTATAAAGTCCACCCTGGCTTAGAACATACGTTAGATAACCAGTTCTCAAAGGGTAGTCCAGGGACCCCTGGGGACCCTAGAGTCGAGGTCAAAAGTATTTTCATAACGACACTAAGACGTTATTTTTCCTCTCACTCTCTCTTGAGTGTACAGCGGTGTTTTCTAGGGAAGACACGACATGTGAAATTGCAACAGATTGAAGGCAGAAGCAGATGAGAGTCCAGCTGCCTTCTGTGAAGTTAGACGTTAAAGAGATCTGCAAAAATCTAAAACAATGCCACCCTCTCACTATGATTTTTTGTTTTGGAAATAGTTGTTTTTCCACATGTTAAATATATGATATTTATGTTAATATGTCAGGGGGATATTATTGTTATTTTAAGATGAAATATTTTTAAAACTTCATTTTAATTTTGAATATGGTAAATCTTTAAATTTTAACTTGTCACTGATTCGAAGCTCATGAATATGGTAATACAGATAGCTCTAACTCATAAACAAAATCCTCTCAGGGGCCCTTTAAGAGTGTGAAGTGTATTACAGATACAGGCTGCTGTCAAAGAAAAAAAAAAAAAAAAGAGTGTGAAGTGTGGGCCAGATGCCGTGGCTCACACCTGTGATCCTAGCACTTTAGGAGGCTGAGGAGGGAGGATCACTTGAGGCTAGGAGTTGGAGACCAGCCTGAACAACATAGTGAGACCACATCTCTACAAAAAATAGAAAAATTAGCCGGGCATGGTGGCACATGCCTGTAGTTCCAGCTACTCGGGAGGCTGAGGCAGGAGGATTGCTTGAGATCAGGAGTTTGAGGTTGCCCTGAGCTATGATCATGTCACTGTGCTCTAGCTTGGGTGACAGAGCCAGACCTTATCTCAAAAAAAAAAAAAAAAAAAAGTGTGTGAAGGGTTCCTAAGACCAGAAAATTTGAGAATCACTACATCAGATCATTCATTTTTCCATAACATTCTTGGTTATGAGTCTACCAAACTGGCTATGGACCAGTCTTTCCTCAGGGTTCTAACACTTTCCTTAACAGCCCCTAACACGTCAGCAGCCCCACAGCAATTCAGACGACACTCCAGGAAGCCAAGACTAGATAAACTAAACTGGGATCCATGTAGCCAGTGACACTGACTACAACCTGTCGCATCTCTGGTCAATCCTCCCCACTTTTCCCTCCGCAGCAGCCCAGCCTGGTCTCCATGGTGTCCCCCCCCTTTCCCTGGCTCTCTCTTCTCCACCCATCCCAGGGCTTTGCCCTCACACCCTTCCCCACGGCGTGCGCTCCACTCCCCCCCAAGGCCTGGTCTCCAACCTGGCTCCTGTCCTGACCTCCAGACTTCAAGTTCACCTGTCCCTGGGACATCAGCACAGAAGGCTCAGCTTCCCCACACCTAGAGCAGATTCGTTCAGTGCCCAGGCCAGCTCGCTTCTGGTATCAAGTGTCCGATTTCCCAAGACAGAGCCTCAAGAGGTCACCTTCAACTCTTCTTCCTCCTTCCCCTCTTCCCTAGAGCGGGCTCCTAACGTCTACAGATTCCCCACCTTCACGTCCCTGGCTCTGTCTGCTATTCTCCATCTCCACTGCTGCTGCCTGGGCACACGCCACCAGCCTTCTCACCTGGTGAGCTGCGGCCACCTCTAACTGGCCTCCCAGCCCCAGCGCTGGGCCCCCTGGGCCCTTCTCCCTACGCTGCAGTCAGAGTGCTCGTTCTAAAAAACAGGCCGGGCGAGGTGCCTCACGCCTGTAATCCTAGCACTCTGGGAAGCCGAGGCAGGCGGATCACTCGAGGTCAGGAGTTTGAAACCAACCTGAGCAAGAGCGAGACCCCGTCTCTACTAAAAACAGAAAGAAATTAATTGGTCAACTAAAAATATATAGAAAAGGCCGGGCGCGGTGGCTCACGCCTGTAATCCTAGCTCTCTGGGAGGCCGAGGCGGGCGGATTGCTCAAGGTCAGGAGTTCGAAACCAGCCTGAGCAAGAGCAAGACCCCGTCTCTACTATAAATAGAAAGAAATTAATTGGCCAACTAATATATATATAGAAAAAACTAGCCGGGCATGGTGGCGCATGCCTGTAGTCCCAGCTACTCGGGAGGCTGAGGCAGTAGGATCACTTGAACCCAGGAGTTTGAGGTTGCTGTGAGCTAGGCTGATGCCATGGCACTCATTCTAGCCTGGGCAAAGTGAGACACTGTCTCAAAAAAAAAAAAAAAAAAAAAAAATATATAGAAAAAAATTAGCCGGGCATGGTGGCGCATGCCTATAGTCCCAGCTACTCAGGAGGCTGAGGCAGAAGGATCACTTGAGCCAGGAGATTGAGGTTGCTGTGAGCTAGGCTGATGCCACGGCACTTTAGCCCAGGCAACAGAGTGAGACTCTGTCTCAAAAAAAAAGAAAGTCTGATCCCATCACGGCTTCGCCTGAGGTCCTTCAGTGCCTGCTGGGACAGTGGCGAGGCTTAGCAGGCCACTGGACACCCACTGTCCATCTCAGGAGCTCTGCACCTGTTGTTCCACCCCCGTCAGAGGGGTCCCTTCAGCTGGGAAAGCTTCAGGGCCTCCCAAGCCGCCCCACTGTCCCTGCCCTGGGCTCCTACAGCACCCACACTGTTGCCGAGCTTGTTGTGACATGAGGCCGTGTGACCACGAGTTCCTGGGGGACAAGCCCTGTTACATTCACAACTGTGTCCCCAGGGGCTACCCCAAGATATGTGGCAGATGCAAATAAACCCTTTTAACTGGGGTTGTTGGCAGCTATACCTCCTGAGACACAGTGTGGCATCTGTGTCACTCTAGAATTTAAATCTTGCTGCCACCTTCTTTATGCTCCTCAGGCAAGCTTCTGCACCTTCTGAGCCTCATTTGCCCCACCTGGGAAGTGGTGGCCACAACCACCTGTCACGATGGAGGTGGAAAGACCCTCCCAGCCCAGCTGGTGCTCACCAGGGGCGTGCCAGCCCCTCCCCCGCCACAAGGGCTCCCTCATGGTTGGAAGTGTCCCTGGGGGATTGGGGGACTCAGGCAGAGCAGCCTCACCTCCCCTGCCTCCTTCTCAAACCTACCCATGGGCCCCTCGGGTGGCTCACGCCTGTAATCCTAGCACTCTGGGAGGATCACTTGAGCCCAGAAGTTTGGGGTTGCTGTGAGCTATGATGACGCCACTGCACTCTACCCAGGGCAACAGAGTGTGACTTTGTTTCAAAAAAATAAAAAAACAACAACAAACCTACCCATGGCCCTCTTGTCGATGACCCCACATTTGAAGATGAAAAGATGAGGTGCCCCGTTGTTGTGGACTTCCCGAGTCCATGTGGCCAACCACCACAATGTGGATGTGGTCTTCTCTTTGCCTGTGGTGGGGGCTGCTCAGAGAGAGGAGGGTGGGCATCGATGACCCCCTACCCCCAGCTCATCCTCCCTGGGACGGGGCCAGCTCAGCCAACGGAGGGTGGGACAGGAGAGGAAAAGAGTTTGCTAGGAAGGCAGGGGAGGGGCTGCCCTCCTGCCTCACACTTGGGGATGCTCTAGACCCTGCCCCACCCAGCTCCAAGGACGACGTGCCCACCTCTGGAGCCAGGAGGCTCGCCAAGCACTTAGACACAGACAGCGGTTTCCTGGTCCCATTTTTGCAGCTGACATCCAGGCCCACCCCTCCCATCCCGGGGTCTTCATCGGCTCCTGCTGCCCCCCAGGACCTGTGTGGGAAAAATCCAGCATCTGGAAGGACTCAGGGGGTGGCTGTCATATTTCAGGTTGGGAGCCGGCAGCCAGCCAGGAAACATCTCTGCGTTTTGAGTTGCAGATTGATGACCCTCTCCCCACCACTCCCAGCCTGGGCACTAGGCGGTGGCCCAAGGGTCAAAGGCAGGCCTAGGGATGGGGGTGAAAGTAGAAACCTGGGATTAGGAGGATGTCCCCAGACTTACTGTCCCTGTGTATTTGCAGCTGCTCAAGAGTACGTACACAGGGTGGGGAGGAGGAGGGAGGGATGGGAAGTCTAGCTGCTCATGTAGCCACCTCCTGGGTAGCCCTGGCCACCACCATCCAGATGGATCCATCTGTCTCCAGCAGCCAGCGCAGAGCCTGGCCCGTGGGGACCCGTGTTGATCTGCTGCGTGAATGCATGGTGGCCAACAGGAGGACAGCTCACCACCTTCCAGGCCTGAGCGCACAGCACTGTATTCTTCCATTCCTCTGTGCTACTACTAACTCCATCTGAAAAAGGAGAAACTGAGGCTCAGGAGTGGGACCGCCTGTTACAAAGCAGCAGAACTGGGATGCAAACTCCAGCTGACCCCAGAATTTGAGTCAGAGCCTCACTGTGCCTCTTCAAGGAATCAAAGTCCAAAGAAATGAAGGAAGGAATGGGAATGGACAGGACTCTAGCCCCAGCCCAGTGTGTTCATCTCTGTGGTCCCTGCATCCAGCACTGGGTTGTGGAGTGAATATGTAGGGTAGGACATGGGGAAAGGTAAGAATAAGATAAGCTTGAGGGTCTGTCTCCCCTCTCTGGAGGAAGGTGTCAACAGAAAAAAGCCAAACTCTGTAAAATAATTTTAAAGAGATTTATTCTGAGCCAAATTTGAGGACCATGACCTGGAGCCACTGCCAAGAGGCCTTGAGCAAGTGGCTCACTGTGGCTGGGTTACAGTTCAGTTTTATACATTTTCAGAGAGACAGGGGTTACAGGCAAAGTCACAAATCAATACATGAGAGGCATACATTGGTTTGCCCCAAAAAGGTAGGACATCTCCAAGCGTGGGCTTACAGGTTATAGGTGGGTTTAAAGATTCTTTGGCTGGCAATTGGCTGAGAGAGTTAGACTTCATCTAGAAGGCCAGAAGGATATGCTTATTTTAAGATAAGGGTGTGAGCACTCTGGGAGGTCCAGAGAGGAGGACGTTTTAAATTTACAATAGGCGCCTGCTAGGATGCTTTAAGATGCTTTAAATTTCTGAATAGGCATCTGCTAGGATGCTTGAGTTAAGACAAGGGCTTCTTATCTTTTAGGTGATGTTAATGCCATACCAGAATCAGGTTGGGAAGTAAACCACTGCTTTATTTGGTTAACAAAAGCCGCTTAGTGGGAATTTAGCGTTTGTCAGCCTGACCCAGCTGGCCTCCTTAGCAAGGAGTTTTTAGCAAAAGAAAAAGATCAGAGTTCAGTCCTCAAAGGGTTGCCACCAGGATTAAGGGTCAGAACCACTGCACTGGCGCCTGAAGTTGTTCTCTGCAGTTCTGGAACAATCCACACTCAGTTCCTGAGCAGCAGGTTATGTGCCTGCAAACCAGCCCAATGCTGGGGAAAGTGGCAGAAAGTACAGGCTTCTGAGACAAGCAGGACAGGGTTAGAATCCTGCCCTGCCACTTTCCTTCTGTGAGTCCCTTAACCCTTCTGAGCCTGGGTTTCTACCTGCCTCTCAGTGTTGCCGAGGTTGGAGGAGATAACCACCCCCATTACAGAGCCTGATGCTGCTGATAAATGGGTCTGAGAGCAGTGGCACAATTGTAGCTCACTGCAGCCTCAAACTCCTGGGCTAGCTCCTGGGCTCAAGCGATCCTCCCAGCTCAGCCTCTCGAGTAGCTGTGACTGCAGGCACCCGCCACCACGCCCGGCTAATTTTTTGTAGATATGGGGTCTCTATGTTGCCTAGGCTGGCCTTGAACTCCTGGCCTCAAAAGATGCTCCTACCTCAGCTTCCCGAAGTGCTAGGATTATATACAGGCGGGAGCCTCTGCCCCCCCCCCCCATAATAACGACTTAAAAAAACTCAAGACAAAGTAGAAACACACGGGGGCGCTCTCACCACAAACCGCGGAGAAAAATGTTCTTACAACCAAGGAATTTGGAGGGGCGGGAGGACAGTGGGGGAGCTCTTACTAGGACACTTTGCTTATCACACTGGCCAGTTCTGGTCTTTCCCGTATAGGAGGTGGTAGAGAAATGATTTGTGAGTGGGTGGCTGAATAATGTAGCTAATTTCACCTTTGCATAAGCTTTGTTTTTCACTAATTATTTTTCATCATGTGTGTTTACAGAGTGTCTTGGCTGTCACTCCCACAAGCTCACAAAGGGTAAAGTGAGGCCCTTTTGACACCCATCCCTGGCCTTTCAGCTGATGCTTCTGAGAGCAGCTGTGGAGTGCTGGGGTGGAAACTGGCTTGGGCATCCAAAGACCAGGCAACAAGTCCCAGCTTCCCCACCTCCTGGCTGTGTGGCCTTGGGCAGCTTACTTCACCTCTCTGAGCCTCGTGATCTCACCATTCAGAGAAAGATGATGATAGCTGCCCTCACAGTGAGGTCAGATGAGCTGTTCAAGGGCTTTGTAAACTGTAAAGTGCTGCAGCAATATCTGCAGTTATTGGAAATAACTATGTAAATATGTAAATATGTAAATAATGTAAATAAATATGCCTATGGAAATATGTAAATAAATAAGTGCCTAATATGTAGTTTTCAAAGATGCTGATTATTTGCTGCCCTACCTCCTTACTGGGTCAGAAATTTCCTTTTGCCTCTCAAGAGGTTTTTTTTTTTTTTTTTTTTTTTTTTTTTTTTTGAGACAGAGTCTCGCTTTGTTGCCCAGGCTAGAGTGAGTGCCGTGGCGTCAGCCTCGCTCACAGCAACCTCAAACTCCTGGGCTCGAGTGATCCTTCTGCCTCAGCCTCCCGGGTAGCTGGGACTACAGGCATGCGCCACCATGCCCGGCTAATTTTTTATATATATATCAGTTGGCCAATTAATTTCTTTCTATTTATAGTAGAGACGGGGTCTCGCTCTTGCTCAGGCTGGTTTTGAACTCCTGACCTTGAGCAATCCGCCCGCCTCGGCCTCCCAAGAGCTAGGATTACAGGCGTGAGCCACAGCGCCCGGCCCTCTCAAGAGGTTTTTCTGGTATCTGGGATTTTTAAAACACTGGGCCGAGCTTTTCGCCAGGGTGAAGTGGGCAGTGACCTAACTGGAAAGGCCTGCGTACCAGCCCGTCCTCGTGCCAGAAACCCCACCATTAGCAATTTGCTACTTTGGATTCCGCGAATAGAACATAACCAACGCCCCCACTTTTCTTCCTTCCCTCCTTCCAAAGGGCTTTTTCCACTAGCTTGCTGATTCCTTAAATTCCACCTCGGGACACTTCGATTTGGAAAAGTCCTCAGGCCCTAGCTAAAACTGCTTCCAGCCCTCAGAAGAGCCAATATGGACACTTCATTAGATTAGGGGTCTTACAAGGCAAGGACTGTGGCCCAGGTACCTCTGCGTTGCTCAGGGCCTAGCAAAAGGCCTGGCGCACAGTAGGTCTTCAGTGAATGTTCATGGAATTGTTGAATTTTGTCCAGAACCAGACTAAAGCATCTTTCCATCTTCCTTGCAGCTGGGAATGAGGTAAGAGTGTATAAAACAGTAAGCTGAGCTCATTCTTTTCATTGAAGTTGACTCAGTATTGGATTTTCATAGATCTGTCTTTTTTTTCCCCAACAATAAAATTTGAGTTTCAAAAAATTAATTATTAAAGTAAAACATGCTAAATATGGAGGTTACATAAAGAAGAAAACCAAATTATTAATGATCCTATAGACACTGCAGACTATCACAGTTAAGGTGGTATATTCTCTTCAGACTGTTTTTCTTTCTTTAAAGAAAATCTTACTTCCTCTCATGATTATAAAAGTAATACATGTGGGATTGTGACATGGTACAGCCACTCTGGAAATAGTTTGGCAGTTTCTTATAAGACTAAACATGCATTTATTACACAATCCAGCAATTGTGCTCTTAGGTATTTATCCAAAGAAATTAAAATTTAAGTTCACACACACAAAAAACCCTGCACACAAAAGTTCATACCAGCTTTATTTGCAACAACAAAATACTGGAGACAACCCTTCAATGGGTGAATGGTTGGACAAATTCTGGTCCATCCATACCATGGAATATTCCTCAGCAATAACAAGGAATGAACTGTCGATGCATGCAACACGCTGGGCATTATACTTAGCAGAAAAAGTCGATGTTAAAAGATTGCAGATTGTGTGACTCTGTTTATATTATGTTCTCAAAATGACAGAAATATAGAGATGGAGAACAGATTGGTGGTTGGGTGGGGGCAGGGGGAGGGTGGCTGAGGATACAAAGAGGCAGCATGTGCCGTGCTTTTGTGGTGATGGGATGGTTCTGGATCTTGACTGTGGTGGGGATTACAGACATCTGTACATAGGATAAAACTAGAACCACACACACACACACAAATGAATGTAGTTTTTAGGTGAAAACTGAATAAGGTCCATAAACTAGTTAATAGTAATGCACCGGCCGAGTGTGGTGGCTCAGGCTTGTAATCCTAGCACTCTGGGAGGCCGAGGCGGGAGGATCGCTCAAGGTCAGGAGTTCAAAACCAGCCTGTGCAAGAGCGAGACCCTGTCTCTACTAAAAATAGAAAGAAAATTAATTGGCCAACTAAAAATATATAGAAAAAATTAGCCAGGCATGGTGGTGCATGCCTGTAGTCCCAGCTGCTTGGAAGGCTGAGACAGAAGGATTGCTTGAGCCCAGGAGTTTGAGGATGCTGTGAGCTAGGCTGATGCCTTGGCACTCTAGCCCAGGCAGTAGAGTGATACCCTGTCTCAAAAAAAAAAATAGTAATGCACCAAGAACAATGTCAATTTTCTGGTTTTGATATTATACTATGGCTATATGTCACCATTGGGGAAAGCTGGGTGACAGGTACATGAATCTCTATGTGCAATTTTTACACCTTCCTTTGAAGGTATTATTTCAAAATAAAAAGCTTAAACATGGTTTGGGGAGAAAAAGTGACTATGAAAGACCTCTCCACCATCTCCCAATGTGTTTATTGCAAGGATTCTCCTTTCCAGGGGAATGCCAAGTTTCCAACATCTCACCAGCTATGGCTCGGAGGAAGGGGCTGGTGTACGTGTGGATTGCTCAGGTGCCTATGGAGGGGGAGGGGGCAGGAACACCTTATGAGTGGATGGAAGGAGGGAGGAAAGATGCAGCAATTGTAGGCAGATGAGTCAGGGATGATAGCAAGGACCAGCCTGAACTCCCCTGAAAACCAACTCCTATGCCAACCTGAACAGGAAAGACATGGTTCTCTGATTCCTAGGACAAAAAAGAACTTTCCTTTTATTGAATAATGCCATCTTCCAAGCCTTTCTGTGATTATTCTTAGAGAATATTTTTTTAAACTGCTTAGTTCAAGGACTCTTCCCCTTAGTTGATCCTTGCTATGCACTGAATGTTTGTGTCCACCTTAAAATTCACAAGCTGAAATCCTTGGCCCCCCAGGTGATGGTGTTAGGATGTGTGGTCTTTGAGAGGTGATTAGGTCATGCGGTAGAGCCCTCATGAATGGGATTAGTGCTCTTATAAAAGCCCCTTCCACTACGATGAGAACACAGTGAGAAGGAGCAATCAATGAACCAGGAACAGGACTCCCACCAGATATTGAATCTGCTGGCTCCTTGATCTTGGACTTCCCAGCCTCCAGAACTGTGAGAAATAAATCCCTGTTGTTTATAAGCCACTCAGTTGATAGTATTTTGTTGTAGCAGCCCAAACAGACTAAGACAGTCCTAAAAACAAAATTTAAAATAGTCCATTAAAAAATCCAGGCCAGGTGCAGTGGCTCATGCCTGTAATCCCAGCACTTTGTGAGGCTGAGGTGGGAGGATCGCTTGAGGCCAGTTCCAGACCAGCACCAGCCTGAACTGTCCCGGCCCGCGGGACCTTTTGTTACTTGCGGGGGGCGAGGGGGACCGTGCCTGAAAGAGATGAGCGAGAGAAAGAAACGAGACCAAGCAAATGGTTGTCAAGGTCTACTTTACTTAGATTTTTAGTAGGTTTTATAAGCATATAAAAACAAGGAAGTAGAAACAAAAAAATAGAGTGTTGACGATGAGGCTTGGGTCTGGGTTAATTAGCCCCAATCAGCGTCTTATCAGTATTTTGTTTTTGACTGGTTACTCATTTTTAACCTGGCAGGTGGTTGGGAACAATTGCAGTTAGCATATCTTGGAGCATTTTGTGGTCAGCACGTCATGGACTGTATTCTTCTCGGAGCTATAGCTGGAATTTTCCAGGGCGAAGTCTGTGCGTAGGACGAGTCATAGGGGAGTTGAGGGTCTTTGAGGGTCTTTGCCTTTAACATCTCCCCCTCTCTTTATTAATATGAGGGAGGTTTATATAAGTTGGTGGAGAGCCTGTCTTAGGCTATGCGATGTGCTTCTGCGACCAGCACCCCAAATATAAGATCTGGCGACTAATGTGAAGGTGAGGCCTCTGTCTTAGGCTATGTAGGTGGCATTTAGCTCTGGCACTTTTGATTATGAAGTGTGCCGCCAGGCATGGACCTACAATATTTTTGTCATGGAGTTACCTCACTGCTGGTGGGGTGTGCACCTGGTACACGGCATTGCGATAATTTTGTCATGGGCGTCTCCACAGCCTTTGGAACCAACTGCGTTTTATGTCTGAGGCAAGGTCTGAGAAATTTAGACCCTCTGTAGCTGAATGGGGAGACTCTGTATGGAGGTCTTTTCTGGAGCCTCTTTGTTCTAGCCGTTGGTAAAACACGGAGACCGATTTTTGTGTGGCTGCGTCTACCTGTGACTTGACAAAGTTGGTTAGTTTTTTGAATGCCTAAGGCCTAAAAGTGAGAAGCAACAAAAAACCTATAAACGGCCCCAAGACACTGAACAACATAGCAAAACCTGTCTCTACAAAAAATAGAAAAATTAGCCAGGTGTGGTGGTGTGCGCCTATAGTCCCAGCTACTTAGGAGGCTAAGGCAGGAGGATCGCTTGAGCCCAGGTGTTGGAAGTTGCAGTGAGCTATGACGATGCCACTGCATTCTGCCCCAGGCAACAGAGTGAGACTCTGTCTTAAAAAAAAATTCATAACACTTCTGCTTCTGGACAAGATGGGGTAAACAGAGACTGGATATACTCTCTCTACTAAAACAACTAAAAAAACTGGACAAAATAGATGAAACAATGGTTTTCCGATATTGGACCTCAAGTAGTGCAGGGCAGTGATTCCTGAGAGAGGGGAAACAAACAAGGTGAGCCCTATGATTGCCCCCACCTTGCTGCGTGGGGAGAGTTTCCAAGCTGCAGCATGTGGGGGCAGAGTCGCAGGGCAGAGAGCTGGAGGGCAGAGAGCCGCCGAGAGCTGTGCTGAGGGCTCCCTCTTCAGCTGGGCACCGATCAGCACATGTGTGTAAGGAAACTGCCTAAGGCTGGGGAAAGAACCATCTGAATGAAGCAGAGAGAATAACACTGGAATTCACAGGGCACCAGGAATACTTTTGTACCCACCAGCCAGAGTGGAAAACCTCCTAATTCCAGAGGGATTGGGCAAAGTACTCAGAAGTGTATTGTCTCAGTAGTGGGACAAAATCAGCCCTAGAATAAAGGCTGCTCTGGTCCCTCTAGCAAAGCCTCAAAGCAAACCTCAAAAGGATCAAACTGTGTCCAAGTAACTTAAATGTCCCAGAATAAACTTCAAAAATGTTCATAGGAATACAAAAATATCCATCACCCAAAAAGGTAAAATTCACAGTGTCTGGCATCCAACAAAAAATGACTAGACATGCAAAGAGGAAAGTAAGACTCAAAATGAAGAGAAAAATCAATAGAAACAGACCAAGAAAGGACACTGATGACAGAATGGAAAAAAGAATTAAAAGTTACTATAATTATATAGTTTTCCACATGTTTGAGCAGATAGAAGAAAGATTAAGCATGATAAGTAGAGACCTGAAAAAATTTTAAAAGACCTAAATCAACCTTCTAGAGTAAGCTACAATATCTAAAAATGAAAAATATCCCAGATAGGACTAACAACAGATTAGACACCACCAATGAAAAGACTGATGAACTTGAAGACATAGCAATAGATAGTACCTAAAATGAAACAGAGATGCTTTTAAAATACTTAAACACAGTTACAGAGCATCAGTGAGCTTTGGAACAATTTCAAGTAGCCTGATACAATAGTAAATGGAGTCCCCAAAGGAGCATGGTAGGGGAAGGGGCACAGAAAAATATTTAAAGAAGTATGGCCAAAACGTTTTCAAGTTTGATGAAAACTATACACCCTCAAATCCAAAAAGAATTCAACAGACCCCGAGCACTAAAATCCATTAATTTAACTTTGAAATCACACTTGGAAAAAAAAAAAAGACACAGTCTATCCCAGGGCTGTAGCATGTGTGGACAACTTTCCTCTACAAAAAGTTGTCTGTGTTGGTGTCTAGAACCACCCAGAAGAAAACGGGTGATGAAGCTGCATGGTCCAATGGAAAGAGCTCCAGGGAGCTGCATTTTAGTTCCAACTCTACGCCTCAGTTAGCACTTGAGGAATATTAAGAGGGTTGGAATAGTCAGAGATTTTCAAACTATTTTTAGGCACAGATCCATTCTTCAAATAAGACTATGTACAAAGTCTAATATATAAAAAGGCTGCTGGGCACAGGCTTATGCCTGTAAACCCAGCACTTTGGGAGGCCAAGGCAGAAGGATCATCTTAGGCAAGGAGTTTAAGACCAGACTGGGCAACATAGTGAGACCCCATCTCTATAGAAAATTTTAAAAATTAGCTGGGCAAGCCGGGCGCGGTGGCTCACGCCTGTAATCCTAGCTCTTGGGAGGCTGAGGCGGGCGGATTGCTCAAGGTCAGGAGTTCAAAACCAGCCTGAGCAAGAGCGAGACCCCGTCTCTACTATAAATAGAAACAAATTAATTGGCCAACTGATATATATAAAAACAAAAAAAATTAGCCGGGCATGGTGGCGCATGCCTGTAGTCCCAGCTACTCGGGAGGCTGAGGCAGAAGGATCGCTCGAGCCCAGGAGTTTGAGGTTGCTGTGAGCTAGGCTGACGCCACGGCACTCACTCTAGCCTGGGCAACAAAGTGAGACTCTGTCTCAAAAAAAAAAAAAAAAAAAAAAAAAAATTAGCTGGGCATAGTGGTGCACACCTGTAGTCCCAAATACTGGGGAGGCTGAGGCAGGACGATCACTTGAACTTGGGAGTTTGAGGTTGCAATGAGCTATGACTGTGCCACTGTACTGTAGCCCCAGCAACTGAGCAAGACCCTGTCTTAAAACAAGAAGTGTGTGTGTGTGTGTGTGTGTGTGTGTGTGTGTGTATACATATAAAGGCAAAAGAAAGATTAAGCAAGCTGGAATGGGTGTGGGAATCCCAGATCCCAGTATTCCTCTCCTGCCTTCCCACATCATCGGCCTCCGAGGAGTCCTGAAACTTGGAGTAGCACAGTTTGAAAACAAGGAGTTAATATTCTCATTTTCAAAGAGCTCCTACAAAGACAAACCACCTAGTAGAAAAATGCATAAAGGATACAAATAGGTCATTGATAGGTGAGGAATTGCAAATTACCAGTAAGCACACAGAAGAATGAACATCCTCACTACCATCTAGGAAAACATAAAACCAAAACATTTTCACTCAGATTGGAAAAATTTCAAAAGACGGGTACCATTCAGCACCGGCTTAGATGTGGGGAAGATGCACTCACGTACTGCTGGTGTGGGTGTCGATTGCTAAAACCTTTTAGGAAAGTTGTCCGATGGTCTGTGACCATCAGCAAAGCAATCCAGTTTGGGAAACCTAGCTCACATTAATTGAAAACACAGTATGTAAAAGTGTCTGTCAAGGATATTTATTGCATCAGTTTTTGTAGTGGCAAAAATTACCTGAATGTAGTCAGGGAAACGGTTGAATAAATTAGGATTCTTCTAAGGTAAGGTATTCCGCCATTATTGAACAAAATCTCTATACACTGAGTTGAATGGTGGATGGTAAGATATTGTTATGTGAAAAAAAAGTTGTAAAGTAAATTGTATCATGTCATCTTTGTAAGAAAACCGTAAAAACAATATATACATATACGGAGAATAGTACAGATAAGTGAACCCCCAAATCAACATTGGGTACCTTGGGGATGGAGATTGGAGGAAACTGCAGAGAGACTGACTTTTCCTATTTCCATGTCTACCTAGTTTCCTTTGTTACAAAGAATGTGTATTATTTTGTAACAAAAAAACTTATAAAATTCAAAACAAAACAAAACCCAAACTCAAGCTGCCAAAGGCCCCTCTAAGTTTTCCACAGCCCAAGATCCTCCCAGCGCCTAGAGCACCCTGGGAAACAGAGGCACCTTCGGCTCCTGGGCAGGGGTGCTGTCCACTTGGGCCAAGCCTGGAGTTTGGTAGAAGGCTGACCACTGGGGGACAGCACTACTGTCCCGGGACAGGAAGAACACATGACTCCAGGATGCCAGGGTGTCACGTGGATGGGAAATCCAGCCAGGTCCAGTCCTGACAGGTGTTGCCAGGGCGACACTTGCCCCGGAGCTGCCTGGTGCCGGCGCCAGGTGCAAGGGGTGATGGGAGTGAGAAGTGGGAGTCAACCCGAATTCCGGGAGATAAGTTGATCCGGGCACACCTGATTGCGTTATTGTAATAAAGTGGATTCCTTTATGGAAACCAAATGCTAAACCCACCAAAGCTAATTTGTTCAATGCTTAGTCCTATTACTCCCGATATTGACAAGCGCGTACTATACGCCAGGCGCTGTGTTTTACCTATCAATATACTAGCCTTTAATCCTCCCGCAGCCTGTGGGAGGTTAGTTTTTATCATCTCCATTTCACAGGTGGGGAAACAGAGACTCGGAGAAGTGAAGTGACTTGTTTGGGGCACACAGCCAGCAAGGGCCAGGCTGGGATGCCAGCCTTGCCAGGCTCTCGCCACCATGCTGTCCTGCCTCCCAAGCTGCTAGGCGCGGGGACAGGGACCGAGCTCAGGCCTCAGTCTGGACGTGCAGGTCTGGACTGATGACCCCTGCCTGTGGTCACACGAAGCCCACTGGACTTGGGAGCACACAAATGGGGCCTCTCGGCTGAAAAGACCTTCAGGTGGGACCTGAGGAGTGTGCAAGCCCTTACCCGACCCCTCTGGCCTCTCAATTGTCCCCGAGGCCAGCGCTCCACCTGCCTCTAGGGGTTTGTGGCTCTCCCTCTGAAATGCTGGCCAAATCCCTCACCGACGTCCCTCTTGGCCCAGTGGCTCTTCTAAAAGACAATAAAGTACTGTGGCTGTAGGCCACATAGGTGCGCAGACCTGAGTTTACACTCCAGCTCTGCCGTTCACTGGCTGTGTCACCTGTGGGGCCTTTGGCAAGTGGCTTAACCTTTCTGAGCGTCAGTTTCCTCCTCCTGTAATGGGAGTATTAGTGTGCGTCCCATGGGACTACGGAAAAGATATGCTGAGGCCACACAGGTGAATATACCTGGCTCATATTGGGTGTTCAATAACCCAATTATTGTGATAGTTATACCCCAATTATAGTGATAGTTCCCCCCACACTCTGAACTTCAGTTCCCTTGTTTGCTAAAATGAGGAAGTTGGATAAAAATGTAGGGCTTCTCAACTTTTCTATTTAAGAATACCTATGGGCCTCGCTCTAGATTGGTTTTGAAATTCTGGCTCATCTACGCAGTGAATGCAATGCAGCTGTAATAGAGAAGGCTTTTCAGAATCAGGTAAGTGAAAAGTGTAAGCTTAGGATACTAAGCTAGTATCTAAGCTAGAAATACTAGTGTATTTCGTACACTAAAATCTGTATTAAAAAGAAAACAATATAAATAGGCACTCTAGGTTTTCCTTTTCCTCTTGCAACCACAGCACTTCACAGTTTGTAAGCATTTTGGCCCCACTCGGAGGAAGCCCTAAGTCTCCCCCACAGCATGGGGCCATGCTCCCCAGGGTAAGGGACAGGATTTGGGGCTCACAGGTCTAGAAGGTCTGTCAATGCCTTTGTGCTGATATTCTGGGATTCTCTAGATCCACCAGCGGCAGAAATGCACAAGTTGGCAGAACAGGGAAGTCGGCCTGGAGGGACCACTTCAGGCCAGCTTTGGGAAAGGGAGAGAGATCGATGCTAGCTGTCTGACCCCTTACACTGACTTAGGCGGGTCCCAGCGAGTGGGCACAGAATCCCTGGTGCAGTGGGCAAGGCTGGCATCCCTCCCCCCTCAACTGGGTCCTTCCCCTGGAGGGGCAGGAACCCCACAGTCCTGGGAGACAAGACGCCTCCTATGTTGCCACTCCGTTTGTGGTCCCCGATGAGAAGTCTGTGCACCTGGAGGAGGAGGAGAGAAAGAGAGGAAATGCCGTTCAATGATGTGTGCCAGGACTCAGCCTCCCAGCTCCGCCCGGCCTCCCTCCCTCGGGCCTGGTCACGTGTGCACGCGCCGACCTCCCCCATCAGACTGTGAGTTCTGGAAGGCAGGGATGGGCCTCACTCAGCGCTGACTCTCTAACTCCTGGCCGGAGCCTGGCACAGAGTGGACACTCGTGACCATTGAGTGACTTACTGATGACCTGAAACCATTCTCAGTTTCTTCCCCTCCGTCATTCATGCAATCACCCATTCCTGTCACCTCTTCCTCTGAAATGCCTCACTGGTCACCACCTGGGAAGTGGTCGCAGGGCTGGTTAAGAGTCTGGGCTCTGAAGTCAGGTCTTCTAGGTTCGATCTCGGCTCTTCCACCTACTAAGCTGCAAGGAGGCTGCAGCAGAGGCGTCCTCTCGCCATACCTGCAGGCCTTTGCTGACACGTTGCCCTCTGCCAAGAGTGCCCCTCCTCATCCTCCTCACCGACACATGGCACCCTCTCCCGTCCTCCGAAGCCCAATCCATCGGTCACTCTTTCTGAAGGCTGCCCCGAGTCCCTGGGCAGGAAGCATCTCTCTTCTCTCCTGGTTCTAACAGAGCTTGGTTCAGACTCCCTAACCAGCAGTGATGATGTGCTAATAAACTATGTCACATGCATCTACGCAAGTATTACTGAGCACTTACTATGTGCCAGGCACTGTACTAGGCACTGGCAAATGCCAGCAATGAAGCCCCTGCCCACAGGCAGCTGGCTTTCTAGCTTCCCCCGTGGTCCAAGAGGCAGCTGTGGTGTAGTGCAAACCACTCGCCTTGGAGTCAGGAGAGCTGACGTCAGACATCGGCCCTGATCTTGCAGCTGTGAGATCCTAGGCACATTTCTTACCCTCTTGGAGCCTCAGTGTTTTTATCTCTAAAATGGGCTTTGCAATATGGACGTCAGTGGAATGAGGACAGAATTAGATGCTGTCGTGGATGTGAAGTGGCTTGATGGTGCTGGCGCACAGTAGGTCCTCAGTAAAGGACTGTCTGGAATGGAAGGAACAAGGGCGCGCCGAGCACCAAGCCTGTGGCGGGCCCTGGGCTGGGTGCCACGGCTACAGAATCGGATGCTGGCCTGGCTCCCAAGGAGCTTCGGGGTCAAAATCCACACCATGGCCTCTGAGTGGTTTAGGGGCGCCACCGACATTTACTGGGTGCTGGGCGGGCAGGGAATCTGAATGTCTTCAATGCACGGATTTTCCCACCCGACAGAGGGAGCGCTGCCCAACCAAACACCTGCCTTTGCAAAACACCTGTTAGAATTGTCCTCCAAACTCAGTGCCCCCAGGGGCCATGCGGGTGAAGGTCACCTGTCATCTTCCTGGGACACAGACACTTATTTAAAATTAAACATGTAGAAACGAGTCTCACTTTCACAAAGACACTTCTATTTTTCTTGAATCATCCATCCTGTTGGTTTTTGTTCTCCTACTTTTGATAGAAACAGGGGTATGGAGAAATATTTCTGTGCTCTGAAGATGGTGTGAATAGGGCGGAGGGCAGGATAAAAGGTGACTGCCCGGCTTCAGCAGCCGAGAGAGCCCATAGAGAGCATAAACATACCCTAGTGTTGTCTGACCCGATTCTTTGACGGGGTTTCAAATTTCATAAAAGCATTATTTGGGTTAAACCCAGACCTTCTGCATATTGAATTCAGCCTGTAGGTCCAGTTTTGGCCTCTGTTTGGGCTGTTGTCCTCTGACCTCCTATTTCCAGCCAGAGCCAAGCCTTCAGCAGGGCGGGAAGGGTGGAGGGGCAGGGAAGATGGGGAGGGGAAGGAGAGGCCCCACCTGGCAGCTGGGCCCTCAGCTCCACGGGAAGCCTGCTCCTGACTGCTGGTCAAGGTCGTGGCAGCAAAGAACAAGATGACAGAGGTGCTTCTCTCAGTCATTACCCACAGCCCACACTCCTGTCCCTGCCTCTGTCCCCCTCTCTGTTTCCCTGCTCGCCTTCCCCTCTCTAGAAGGGCTCATGAGGAGAACCCGGACATGGGGGCCAGCTAGCCAGGCTCAGGCTCGGGCTGGGGCACCGTCCAGTAGAAAGAACTTGGGCGAGCCATCTGGCCTTTCTCTGCCTCAGTTTACTCATTAAGAGAATGGGGATCGTGACAGCCCCTACCTATGTTTTCAGGTGAGGAAAACAAGAGGAGGCAGGGACAGCACCCAGCACGCCATGGATGTCATCCGCCTTCTCCCTCCCGTGCTCCCTACCCCTCCCCCATTTGCCCTTTTGTCCATTCCCTGCTTTGCTCCTGTCTTCTCCCCGCCTCATTTCTCCTCTCTCTTCCCTCCTCGCCATTAGCGTCCTCCTTGCTCCCCAGATGCTCCCTCTTAGTTTTTCTGGCCCAGCCTCACTCCCTCGCCTCCTGCCGGGCCTGGGTGCCGGTCTCGCCTGGAGAGCTTCCCGGGCGCCCAGCCAGAGGAAGGTCCTGCACGTCAGCCTCAGCAGCCCCACCTCCTGATGGAGGGCACGCAGGAGCCCCTCCAAGGAAAAGCCAGAGCCCAGAGAGCACACAGGCTCACCAGGGTGCTAGAGGCAGGGTGTAGAGAAGGGCGGGTGGGAGGAGGTGTGACTCTGAGCCAGGCGGGGAGGCAGCTTGGGAGAAGGCTTTGGATCCAGTGAGGCCTAAGCACGAGTCCTGGCTCCAATATTTAACAGCTGAGCCATTTGGAACAACTTAGTTACCCTCTCTGAGCCTCCTGTAAAATGGAGATAATCTAGCTCAGGCCAGGCGTGGTGGCTCACGCCTATAATCCTAGCACTCTGGGAGGCCGAGGCAGGAGGATGGTATGAGCTCAGGAGTTTGAGACCAGCCTGAGTAAGCGTGAGACCCCGTCTGTACTAAAAATAGAAAAATTAGCCAGGCGTGGTGGTGCACACCTATAGTCCCAGCTACTCAGGAGGCTGAGGCAGGAGGATCACTCGAGCCCAGGAGTTTGAGGTTGCTGTGAGCTAGGCTGACACACCATGGCACTCCAGCCTGGGTGACAGAATGAGGCTCTGTCTCAAAGAAAAAAAAGAAAATCCTAGCTAACATATATTCACTACTACCACATGCCAAGCACCGTGCTAAGCCATTTACAACTATTAACGCATTCGCCCCTCAGACACAGCCTATGAGGGGGATAGAAATATTAGTCTCACTTAACAGATAAAGAAACTGAGGCACATAGAATTTATCTGTCCAGGCACATACAGATCATAAGGGGTAGAGCCAGGATTTAGACCCAGACAGTCTGAGAACATGCCAAATGATCTATTTCACAAGTTCATTGGGAGATTAAAAGGATGATTTAATCACAGAACTAGGTATCGGTTTAAAAAATAAAGTAAAAAAGTAATAAAGATTATTTAAAATTTAATTTTAAAATAATAATGATAATAAAAGAAAGTATGATTTAGGCTGGGAGTGGTGGCTCACGCCTGTAATCCTAGCACTCTGGGAGGATGAGGCCAGAGAATTGCTTGAGCTCAGGAGTTCTAGACCAGCCTGAGCAAGAGTGAGACCCCGTCTCTACTATAAATAGAAGGAAAATTAGCCAAACAACTGAAAATAGAAAAAATTAGCCGGATATGGTGGCACATGCCTGTAGTCCCAGCTACCTGGGAGGCTGAGGCAGGATGATCACATGAGCCCAGGAGTTTGAGGTTGCTGTGAGCTAGGCTGATGCCACGGCACTCACTCTAGCCTGGGAAACAGAGCGAGACTCCATCTCAAAAAAAAAAGTGTGATTTACATCTTTTAGTTATTTTCACCAATTTAACAGGCAAAAGAAGAGAGCTTAAAGTCATTTTGTTTTACATTTTCATAATTATCATCAATACTGAGTGTTTTTACAAAGCAGTAATTTTCTATATCCGTCCTCTTGCACAAACCACCTGTTCTTTTAGTGTTTTACCTGGTAGGAATTCCATGTCTGCTCCTTTTCTAAGAGAACCGAAGGTTTCAAGCCCTAGGGCTGTCCTGCCCAATATGATAGCTACTGAACACATGTGGCTACTTAATTAAAATAAAATAAAATAAAATAAAAAATTTAGTCTGTCAGCTACAACAGCTACATTCCAATGCTCAAGAGCCGTATGTGGCTATGCCCACCACATTGGACAGCAAAGATATAGAACATCTCTGTCATCACAGAAAGTTCTACGGGGCAGGGCTGCTCTTGGAGAAGCCAAGTCTGACTGTTGGTCAGAAAACTTGAGAACAGGGTGCTCGGAGCCCCGAGTTCCGGTCCAGCCCCGTCACTGGTTGGCTAGCGGCCTTGGACAAACCACGCACCTCTGGCCTTCTTTCCTCTCTGTGAAATGTGGACAGAGGTTGGGCCAGGCACTATGCGAGTCTCCTTCAAGCTCTGGCCTTCTGGGGTCAGTTCTGTGAGCTCTGAGTGACTTCAGTGTCCAGTCACCTCCACCCTAATCCCTCAGGAGAACTCAAGCTTCTCAGCTGTCCAGGCTTTCCCTGCCTGCGAGAAGGAGACTGCGATGAACTCATTTGCCCTCGGGCAGTGACGTACGGTGTGTTTCTCAAGGGATGACATCTGACTGGAGCTGGCCCAGTCCGAGCCGATCCAAATCCCTCTAACTGGACCCGGGTTTGGGATTTAGGGTCAGTTAGGGAGTCTCCGCCGGTCACTGAGACTGCTGCCGGGAGAAGCAGGAACTGCAGGTGGCTACATCCACGAGGCCTCGTGGACTGAACGTGGGAGATAGGCAGCGTGGAGGGAGGGAAGGAGGGAGAGAGAGAGACAGAGAAAGAAAATAGACCTAAAGGGAGACACAGAGAGAAGAACCCCATTTAGGCTCTTGCAATCCGTGAGACAACTGGGAGTCTTTGTCATCAATTCTCCCCACTGCCTTTTTTTCTATAAACTCCAGTTTGTTTCTGTTTCTTGACACCGAAAATTCCTAACCTGCATGGGCTGAAGTGAAGGGGTTCCGTTGGTTATTTTTCAGAGAAGTTGAGTAAGTGTTCAGTTGGGAAAAAAAATAAAAGCTAATTGAAGGCTGGGGGTGATGGCTCACGCCTATAATCCTAGCACTCTGGGAGGCTGAGGCGGGAGGATCGCTCAAGGTCAGGAGTTCGAAACCAGCCTGAGCAAGAGTGAGACCCCTGTCTCTACTAAAAATAGAAAGAAATTAGCCAAACAACTAAAAATAGAAAAAATTAGCCGGGCATGGTGGTGCATGCCTGTAGTCCCAGCTACTCAGGAGGCTAAGGCAGGAGGATTGCTTGAACCCAGGCATTTGAGGTTGCTGTGAGCCAGGCTGACGCCACAGCACTCTAGTCCAGGCAACAGAGTGAGACTCTGTCACAAAAAAAAAAAAAAAGCTAATTGAGGACACACACACGTGTGCACTTAAAAGCAACAAGATCGAATTGGAAGGAGAACCACCCTCAGTTACTAATCTGGCAAAGTTCCTTGAGCGCCTACACCATGTCGGGCGCTGTGTCTGGTGCCTCATGCACGTTACCTTGTTCGGAGTTCACAGCAAGCTCTGAGAGGTAGGGCTGTTTTCCCCATTTCAGACACGAGGGAGTTGAGGCACCGAGAGGTTAAAGGCCCCGAGCAAGCACAGGCAGCTAGCTGGTGGGCGGCAGGGACAGCTTGAGTCAGGGCTCGGCGGGATGATAAGAAGCGGGTCTTACTGGCATCAGCACAGCTCCTGAGGGAGGAGATGTCTTGGGTGGAGACCCACTTGGCCCAGGGAGGGTAGCAAGCCAGAAAGATGTCATGAGGGCGTGACCTGGTTACTCTGGCGACAAGAACACAGCAATCTCTCCACGGTTTGCAGCAGGAAGAGGAGATTGAAGACAAAAATCTTCCAAAATAAAATGCACTTGGAATAGCTCAACATCTCTCGTTTGCCATCTTCTCTAGATTTTTCCTATAAAAAGCCTTTCTGGAATGAGTAAAAGTCGTTCCTCCTAGTCATCTTCTCCTAGCTCATGGAGGAGGGAGAAGAGGAAATACTCAAACTGCTTCTGGAATCAAGAGCTTGCTTTGTCGTTACTCATCTTAATATACAAAGATCTCTTTCAAATCAACAAGAGGCCCTGCCAATACACAAATAGGCAAAGAGCCAATAAACCAAGAGAAAATATTTAACATTTCTAGGAATCAATGAAATACAAATTAAAAGAGCATGCCATTTTTTTTAATCTTCTAGGTTTTCAAGCAATAGAAAAATTATAAAAACCATTGTTGATGGAGATGTGGGAAAAGGGACACTCTCATACTTTGTTGGTAGAAGTTTCAAATGACATAAACTCTCAGCAAGGCATTTGGAAACATGGTTCTTTTTTTTTTTTTTAATTTAGACTTATTTCTCTCTTTCTTTTAAAAAAATTTTTCTGCATGTATCCTTGGTAGGAAACATGGTTCTAAAGCCTAAAATGTGCATCCTTTTGACTCAGGTACTTAGCAAAAGGACTTCTAGGTACTTAGCAAAAGGAAATATAATTACAGGGGTATTCTTTCTAGAATTGTTTACAACAATGTAAGGGTTTCTGAGGTGTGCTGCTCTGAACAACTCCAGGAGGCGCCATCACATAGGTGACCACATATGGCCTGCTGGCTCCCTGCCACTGCCCCATGCCAGCCCTGCGTGGGTCCCTTCCCCTCCCCACCTCACTCACAAACCTGCCCATCCCAACCCAGCACCCAAACCCACACTTCATCCATTCATTCTTTCCTTCAAGGCGTGTTTGTTAAGTGCCAAAACAAAGTGCGCAGCTTTGTGTTAAGTTCTGGGGACACAATCATCTCAGCCTTTGCCATCTGGTAGGCAGGGCGGAAAGATGGATATTAGTCAGACACAGTGACAGCTGGCTTTATACAACTCAAGTTAACCCCCTTGGGGATTAACTGTCACTCTCCATTCCTCAGCAAGACCCTCGGCCTAGAGCTTAGGAGACACTGACTGCTCACGTCCGGTGGGTCCCTCTGCAATCTGCCCCTGCACGTCTGGTTTCATCTAGTGTCCTGGTACCTGCCTACTACCAGCTCCAGTTGGGTCAGAACACAGGGCTTCTACTGAGCACATATAAATATTTAACCATGGGGGCCAGGTGTGGTGGCTCACACCTGTAAACCCAGTACTTTTGAGAGGCCAAGGCAGCAATATTGCTTGAGGCCAGGAGTTCAAGACCAGCCTGGGTAACATAGTACATCCTCATTTCTACAAAAAAATAGAAAAAAAAAAATTAGCCAGGAGTGGTGCATGCACCTGTAGTCCCAGCTACTTGGAAAGCTGAGGCTGGAGGATCACTTGAGCCCAGGAGTTCGATGCTGCAGTGAGCTATGATTGTACCAGTCCACTACAGCCTGGGTGACAGAGTGAGATCCTGTATCAAAAAAAAAAAAAAAATTTAACCATTTACACGTAGGATGAGTACTTGACAGGAGGAAGGACTACAAGTATGTAACATGGAAATTTGACCCCATTTTAGCAATCCAGGAGGACTTCCCAGGGGAGGTAAGTTTTATGCTGAGTAGGGAAGGATGACTAGGAGTCGACCCAGACTCCTTGTGGGAGACAAGAAGCCTTCCAGGCGCCTCACCAACCCCAGCTTGCTCAGCTGCAGTCAGACAGCTCATGCCACAAGCTATCACCAAGACGTGGGAACTGAGATGGTCACTCTCCCCCCTGCCACACAAACACGCTCACGGCCACAGTGACAGACACAGGACTGCCCAGTAGCTGGACCCCTTTGCTCCCGCCACCCCCAGCCTGGTGTCAGCCCCGACAGCCCTTTGCTCCTCTGCCTTCCGTCAAGCCCTTTCTCTGGGAGTCACACTTCCTGGGCTCGGATCCCAGCTTCCTACTCACTCACTGTGTGACCTTGGGCAGGTCAGGCAACCTCCTGTTCCCCAGCTGTAAGTGAGGGTCCTAATCCTCCTGCCTGTTGGGGTCATGGAGAAGGTTGAGGGCGACAATCCCTGTAGAGCACCTTTTCAGCACCTGTGTAGGGTTGTTGCTGTGGTCACTGGTCACCTTGGCCTTGCTCTGGCCCACTGTCATGAGCCACTCCTTCTCCTAGCCCACTGTCCCCGTGTCTGCCTGGGCCTCCTTTCTCACCCCCCCCCCAAGCCCCAGAAGCTTGAGGGGTTGGGGAGAGGGAAGGAGCAGCCATCTCCCCAAACAGAAGTGTCACTTGCTGGGATTCAGGAGTTGAGAGTCCGGGCCTCAACTCAGCCTCCTGCTCAGCCTTGAGAACCCAGCCCAACCCCCACAGCTCCTGCAGTTTCCCCAGCCGGGGACCGGCCTCGACACCCTCAGCGTCCCCTTCAGCGCCCACACTCTGAGGTCCAAGTCCACAGCGGGGGCAGGAGGGATGTGGAGAGCTCCTCACAGAGGTGGTTTCGAACCCAGGGTCCTCCTCTGCTTCTCTGGGTCATCTTCGAGAAGTCGCTTCTCCCTCCGTGCTTTGGTCTCTGAATCGGTAGGCTGAAGCTGGACAATTCCTGCCTGTTGGCCTCTCAGGGCTGCTGGGAGGAAGCTGTTGAGAAGAGGGCAGAAGAAGGGAATTGTGCCAAGCGGGGGACCGAGCACCTCCCGGGCGCGGGCCGAGTTCCACGTTTGGGCCAGCAGATGGCGCCATCGCAGCGCCAGTGCCTCGGCTCCAGGCCTGCACCCACTGGCAGCCTCAGCTTGGACCACATTTGCCACATGTGGCAAAACTCAGTCTAGAGTGTTGCTTAAGAGCCCAAACTTTGGAGCCAGCAGACCCAGGCTGGACCTCAGATTCTATCCCCGTAATGGCAATACTGACTGGGTAACCTGCCTAACCTCTTCAAACCTCAGTTTCCCACCTGTAAAATGAAGTGCAGAGGCCCCTACAGCACCTGGCACGGCGGGGCCAACACTCAGAGATGTGACCTCGCACAACCGGCCAGAGACCGAGGTCCCCACTCCAGCCACACCAAGTTACCCACATCCACTCATGCCCTCTGCCCTCTGCCCTCTGCCTGCAGTGTTCTCTCCCTCCTTGTTTCATGCTCTCCTAGAAAATTTGAGACTTGGGGTGTTTTCCTAATTGTATTTTTTAAACCTTACCAAGATATACTTTATAGATCACAAAATTCACTCACTTTAAGTGCACAATTCAATGATTGTCAGCAAGTTTACCAAGTTGTTGTGCTCAAGATTTTATTTTAAAAATTCTGCACCTTCGATTCTACCTCTCTTGAGTCCCAGACCGTGCGTTGAGCCACCCCCAGGCTGTTCCAGCCCCTAAACTCAGTACCCCCCAACCAGACTCCTCAGTGTCCTCCCTTCCCTTCTCCTCTCCCAGGGTCCCCTCTTGGCTTCTCCAGGCCAGCGATCCTATCCTTTTTCTCTATGCTCTTAGCACCTCGCTGAGAACCTGATGCATAGATGTTTGATAGAGGTTTGCTGAATGAATGAATAAAAACCCAGTGTCATCTTGTTATCCAAGTTCGATTGCTCACCCCTCCCAGCCCACCTGTCACCAGCCCATTGGATCTACCTAGGGACCATCTTCTGGAGCCCACCCTGCCCAGAGCCCCGAGCGAGACTCAGAAGCCGATGCAGTGGCCTCTCCCCAAATCTGAGGACCTGTCCTTAGGATCTGGTCCCAGCCCACCTCTCAGCCACAGCCTCGACCCTCCCCCTCCCCTCTCCAGCTCTCCCAGGCTCTCCTCAGCACAGACGCCAAGAGCAGGATGACACCATGGTTAAAAGGCAGGTCTGGAGTCAGGCTGGCTGGAGTTCACATCCCAGTGGCAGTGCCTCTGGGAGCCTCAGTTTCCTCATCTGTAAAACGGCAGTGATAATAGCACCAACCTTGTAGGGTTGTCGCGACGATTAAATGAGACGAAGGTAAAGGACTTAGAAAGGGCCTGGCATACGGGCAGGACTCAACAAATGGTAGTTTCATTTTCTGACAGCTCCCAGTTGAACTTTTGCTCCCCAGGGTTCTTCCGGCAGACTGTCTTTCCCTGTCCCTCCAGCAGGGGCGCTGCAGCCCACAGCGCTCTGGGAGTCCTTCCCCAGGCTGCTCAAGTCAGCTCTGCTCAGACTTCCCTGCTCTGCAGAGCTTACCCACCAGAACCCCTCCTGCCGTCTCTCCGGGGCCAGTCCAGCACCGAGACCTACCCCAGACGGCTCTCACATCTCTCCTTCTCTGCCCCACTGCTGCCTCCCTGATGCCGGTTGCTCCTGCGCCCACTCTGCCCTCCCAGCATTCTATGCACCATGAACAGCTGTTCTCACTGCCCCTGCCCTGCACCCCTCGCTGTCCCCCAAATATGGTCCACTAGGGCCCGCGGGCTGGCCCCTCCTCAGCTACCCAGTGTACTCATCCCTCCTGCCACCTGGGTTCCAGCCACACTGGCCTCACCAGCACCCTGTCCCTCCCCCCTGGGGCCTTCACACATGTGGCCTCTGCCACCTGGACCCTCCTTCCCCAACCTGGTGCTCCTTATGAAACTCCTTCCGGGGTCCTGACCTCCTTGGACCCTCCCACCACCACTAAATCAAGATCCCCATGATAAGCCTTCCTAGCACTCTGTTCTTCCTCATCTCATCCCCTATCACAGTTTATAATTATATGTTTGAGTGGCTATTTGATCACTATCTGCCCCCACTGCCTTTGAAAGCTTCCCGGGAGTGAGGCTGTGGGTGAATTGCTGCATTACATCCCCGCAGGCCTGGCATGTGCCAGGGGAGTGGCTGGGTGGAGTCTGGCTATTTCCTTCAGTGTCTTTCTCACCCTTCTTCTCCCTTGTCAGGTCCCCAAGGGCAAGGCCATGATCCAGGTCTGCATTCCCAGACTGATCTCTGACCCCACCTTGGCCTGGAACGTCACAGTGACCAACAAATGTTATATAGATGAATGATGACATGTTTTTCCTGGTCTGCCTAAGGTTGATATTCTAACTATTCTTAAAGAAACTGTGATGTGTTGTGATAAAAGATTAATAATAATAATATCCATGGCAGGCATTGAAGCTGGCTGTTACTACCCAATTATTTCCCCAGGAGAGCATGTTCTTTGACCACAAACATCTCTGTAGTCCTTTGTCATTCACTTCCTCAGCCCTGATCAACCCTGATGGATCAGCAAGGCAGTGTCACTGTATTCCCACTTTTACAGAAAATGAAACCCTGACCCGAGGGTTTCCATTTCCCAAAGAAAACTACAGCTAACATTCTGGCATGGATCTTTCCAGTTTTTTCTATGGGTGGGCAATATATATTGTTTTTTTTGAAAACGGGTTAATACTGTACAATTTGTTTTAGGGCCTTTTTTTTTCAGGTTTAGGAACAGTAGGGTTAGGAACATTAGGTGGCATGTCCACCAGCAGCTGAGCTGGGCTCAAACCCAGGCTTTATGTGTCCTGGCCCTGTGGCTCACCATTCCACATCTCCTGAGCCTGGATTTTAAGTTCCACAAAGGCAAAATCCACACATGCCGCTCTACTGTACCTGGTACCTAGTGCAGTGCCTGGTGAGGAGGCAAGGGTTAGTGATACCTGTTGAATGAGTGCATGAGTGAATAAATGCCTCTTGGAAAGTCTTTTCAAGAGTGGGCTTTAGCTTCAGGGGCCAGAACCTAGGATGCCGTCTTCCCACTTGAAGAGACCACCCGAAGATGCTCTCGGGTCAGGACTCTACCTTAGCGGGGATCCCACAAGGAGAGGAGGGAAGAGGCCTCAGGAGGAAAAAGAGGCACATACAGCAGCACTTCCTCAGCAAAGCACTTTACAGTTTGCAGACTCCTCACATTCACTGCCTCTCACTGGGCTCTCAAAGGAGCTCTGCAAACAGGCAGGGCAGAACAAATAAACAAAAAAGAAAAAAAGGAAGAAAAGCTCTTTTGCCCTCTTTGCAAAACCAATATGTATGATATTGTAAACAGTTTAGAACTGTGCTGTCCAATGTAGTAGCCACTAGCTACATATGGCTACTTATATTTAAATAATTAGAATTAAATAAAATAAAAACTTCAATGCCCCAGTCTCAATAGCCACATTTAAAGTGCCCCACAGCCACACGCAGTCGGTGACTATCATGTTGGACAGGCAGGGAGAGAGCATTTCCATCATCAGAGAACGTTCTGTTGGACACAACTGATTTATGACATGCAAATAAGCAACAGGAAAGGGGGGAAAACACCTGTAATTCCACTTCCCAAAGAAAACTACAGCTAACATTCTGGCGTGGATCTTTCCAGTTTTTTCTATGGGTGGGCAATATATATTGTTTCTTTTTGAAAATGAGTTAATACTGTACAATCTGTTTTAGGGCCTGTTTTTTCACTTATCAAAGTACTATAAATATCTTTTCTATAACATCTTTTAAAACAGTAACATAGTGAATATCATAATTTATTTGCCCAATTCTCTATTCACAGGTATTTGTGGACTCTTCTCTTTTTTTGAGACAGAGTCTCACTCTGTTGCCCGGGCTAGAGTGCCGTGGCGTCAGCCTAGCTCACAGCATCTTCAAACTCCTGGGCTCAAGCGATCCTTCTGCCTCAGCCTCCTGAGTAGCTGGGACTACAGGCATGTGCCACCATGCCCGGCTAATTTTTTCTACATATTTTTAGTTGCCCAATTAATTTCTTTCTATTTTTAGTAGAGACGGGGTCTCACTCTTCCTCAGGCTGGTCTTGAACTCCTGACCTTGAGTGATCCTCCCGCCTCGGCCTCCCAGAGTGCTAGGATTACAGGCGTGAGCCACCGTGCCCAGCCTGGACTCTTCATTTTTAAAAAATTTATCAGGGCACCTAGCCATTTCTCTTTTTTATTTAAACATTTTGTGCGACAAGTGCTATATTTTATTTCAAAATCACTTTATTATTTTTGTAAAGGTAGATGTTCACTATAGGAAAGTAAATAAAATACATGAAATATAAAGAAGAAGAAAAAAAACTCCCCAAATCCCTCTACTTGAAAATAAGCACATTTCCTATCAACTTTTTATTGTAAGATTTTTTTCAGACATACATAAAGTTTGAAAAACTAGCACAATGAACACCCATACACCCACCATCTCTGTTCAACAATGGAAACAACCAGATTTTAAACAATTTGGTACCCTCTTTCTAAACATCTTCCTAGGTTGGGGCGCGGTGGCTCACACCTGTAATCCCAGCACTTTGTGGGGCCAAGGTGGGAGGATCCTTTGAGGCCAGGAGTTCGAGGTTGCAGTGAGCTATGATGATGCCACTGCACTCTAGCCCAGGCAACAGAGCAAGACCCTGTTTCCAAAAAAAAAAAAAATTTTCCTAGGTCTAAACACATACAAATATGCATATACAAGAATGACATAACACTTCATATGTTGTTCTGCAATCTGTTGGTTTCTTTTTAAATTTTCACTTAATAATATAAATATCTTCTCAAGTTTCACTAAATGTTCTTCTACAACATCACGTTTGATGACCCCTTAGTATCTGTTGTATAGATCTATCATAATTTTAACAACCAACCCTGTATGGTTGGACATTGGTGTTATTTCCAATTTTTCACTATTATGGAAAAAAAGGTTCAACAAACATCCCTTTGTCTTCTTGCCTTTGGACAAAATCTCTGGAGGGTAAATTCCTAGACTAGGGGTTGAGGACTCAAAGGACATGTCTCCCACCAAGGTTGTACCAGTCACACTTCCACTGGTAACACATGAGACTCCAGTCACTCACATCCTCACCAACATTTTTATTTTATTTATTTATTCATTTATTTTTTTTGAGACAGAGTCTCACTCTGTTGCCAGGGCTAGAGTGCCGTGGCGTCAGCCTAGCTCACAGCAACCTCACATTCCTGGGCTCAAGCAATCCTCCTGCCTCAGCTTCCTGAGTAGCTGGGACTACAGGCATGCACCACCATGCCTGGCTAATTTTTTCTCTATATATTTTTAGTTGGCCAATTAATTTCTTTCTACTTATAGTAGAGACAGGGTCTCGTTCTTGCTTAGGCTGGTCTTGAACTCCTGACCTCGAGCAATCCTCCCACCTCAGCCTTCCAGAGTGCTAGGATTATAGGCGTGAGCCACCGCGCCCGCCCCCCCACCAACATTTTTAATCTCAGGGCAATTGTGTTTTGAGATTATTTGTTTTCATCTCTGCCTCTCTCACCAGAGATAATGTTCTGATCTTGACTGCTCCTTTTTAAACATCAGACCCTGGCTCGGTATTGCCTGTGGTTGATGTTCAACAAGCATATGTTGAGTGCACAGTTGCTCCATCTCCCAGACCGAGCCCAGGGAGGAGGGTGACACAGAGAAAACCATGGAAATTCATCCTCCGAGGGGGTTAGGTTTTAGAGTTGGCACATAATGAAATACCTCATAAAATATTGGATGAATTAGCAAATCCTTGACAGTCCTTTAGGAAGATGCCACAGTGCATACCAACAAATAGCTCCTCGGTTACTCGAACACTTTCATCCATTTAATGAATGTCTACCAGCACACACCGCTCTGGGTAAAACAGCAGAGGATGAAACAAAGTCTCTGCCCTTGTGGAGCTAACATTCTAGCGGGGGAGACATGTGACACACAAATGAACAAGAAAATGAGCCAGTCTGTTTGTTCCATGGTGATGAGTGCTATGAAGAAAAGTGCAGCAAGGGGAGGGGGCTGGAAAGTGGCGGAGGTGAGGAAGGTGGGGTGCTGTTCTATATAGCATGGCCAGGGAAAGCTTCTCTGAGCACTGTGGGTTGGGTAAGCGGGCAGGTGTAGTCATGTACTCTAGACAGAGGAACAGCAAGTGCAAAGGGCCTGTGGTGCGATTGTGCTTGTCTGCTCACAGAACGTCAGGGAGACCAGTGTGGCTGGGGCCTGAGGGGGAGAAGCAAGAGGAGATGGGTGGTGAGGGGTGCACACAGCTCATGCAGGACCTTCGGCCATGGAACGGTGTTAGGATTTTCTCCAAGTGAGAAGGGAGCCACTGGGGGGTTTGAAAGGAGGAATGAAGTGACTTGACTCTTGTTTTTAAAGGCTCAAACTGGCTACTATAGGGACAATAAACGTGGCCCCACTGGGAGGCTTTTACATAACCCCAGGCAAGAAATGACAAGTGCCTGGGACACAGGCAGGGGCAGTGGGGACGGGGAGGGTCAGGGTGTGGGCAGCTCTGGAAGGAGCTCATGTCGTGGTGTTTGTGACGGGTCATATGTGGCGTAGGAGAGAGGAGTCAAGGGCACCCCACGCTGTGGCCTGAGCAATGGGAAGCATGGAGTTGCCTCTTGCTGAGAGGGGAAGACCAGAGAGGATCAGGTGTGGGGGTAAAAATTAAGAGTCCAGTTGTGGATCTGTGCAGTTTGGTTTCCGTTGGATAGCCCCGTGGAGACGGGTGAGGCTGGAGTTGGGTGGGAAGGTCTAGGCTGGAGAGACGAACCTGCAGCCATCAGTAGATAGAATGCATGTAAAGCCGCGGGCTGGAGGTGAGCTGGAGAGGAGCCAGGGCTGACTTCCGGGGCACTGCAGCATGTGGGAGTTGGGACGACGGGGGAGAACCAGCGAAGGGGTCTGACGGGGGTTCTGTGAGGAGGGAGGACGGAGAGAGTGGGGCCCCGGGAGCGTGGGGCAGGATGTGCAGCAGGAAAGGGGCACAGTCTCCGGCCAAATGCTGACAAGGGCAGTTTCACTGGAGTTAAGAGCCCCCCAGAGTGAGCTGGAGAGAGAAAGGGAAGGAGGAGTGAAGACAGTCAATCCAGAAAACCTTGTGAGTTGTCCTGGGAAGTGGAGCTAAGAAAAGTGGCTGCGTGTGTGCACGTGTGAGTGCGTTTAAGACGGACAACTGCGGCACGATTGTGTGCCGACGCGAATGAACCTGTAGAAGGCAGGGACACCCCACCCCACTGGCCCCTGGTGCTGCGGGAGAGCCTGCTCGAGAACTTGCTCGACGGCGCCCTGGAGGAGGCAAGAGGGGGGAAGGGCAGTGGCCAGTTGCGGGGTCTTGCAACACGAATGACACACAAACGGCATGCGCGCAGCAGGGCGCAGGTGACAGGCGAGCGGAGGGGGAGAGGGATTCTGGGGATTCTGATTGCTTCTGTTTTCCCAGTGGAACAGGAAGCAGAATTATCCATCATCTGACAGCTACAACAGCAGGTTCTTTTGTCCCAGGTGTCGTTACAGATGGCTGTGGCTTCTGCTGACCACCAGATGAAATGGCTGACTGGTATCCAGGGCTGCACCATATAAAAACTCTCTGGACACCAAGATCCCACTTGGCATGGCGAGAGCCTGCAGGCTGCTAGGTGAGCAGGGACGTGGATTGGCCGGAGGACCTCGGCAGGTCACGCCCGCCACCACCACGGGGTGGGTGCTCACGGAGTGGGATGAGAGTGTAGCTCCGGGGCAGTGATTTGTGCATAGCATGCTCTCTCCTCCTCCCACTACGCATGCGTTTAAACGTACCTAAGTTCAACGCTCAGCGGCAAGGACTCCACTGTAAGTGGTGCAGCTGGAACCTCAGGCCTCCTGACTGCGAGTCAGTCTTCTCTCCACTGTGATACTCCATCTCTCATCACATGTCAGGAGGGAGCGACGAAATCGCAGGGAAGAAAGTAACCCAGACTGAAAGGAAGGAGAGCATTCTAGGACATCAGACCTGGGTGGGCCCCACAGATCATCTGGTCCAACACCCTTGTTTTACAGACATGTAAAGTGTGGTTCACTGGCTCACGCAGTGTCACCCAGCAGAATCCCTGCTGTCACCCTCCTCGCCGTCACCACCCTCACCCTCTGCATGGCAGCCAGCCTACACTGGTCATCCCTGCTGCCGCGCTGTGTCCCATCTCATCCTCACAGCCTCTCTGAGGTGGCCACGCTCCTTATTTTCATTTTACAAGCGGGGAAGCGTCCCAGAGCAGGCGAGGTGCACCTGGGAGACCCCCCTCTCGCCCCACTGCAAACGCCCTGACGGAGAGCTCACACCGGGCTGCTAAGCCTCAGATTCGAGGCAGAAGGGGGCTTCCCTTGCAACCCGAAAGCAGTAAATTTAAGACCAATAAAGGGAAGTTTTGCTTCACACAGAGGGGGTACTGGCTAAAAATACTAGTGGCTTCAAGAAGTATTTAGATGAATTCATAGATAGTTGATCTTCACACAGCGGTCAGGGTGATCTTTTAAAGACATAAATCAGATCATGACACTGCTGTCCAAAACCGCCCACTGCACTTGGCATGAAAACCAAAGCCTTTAGCCAGGCACTTCCCCACCCTCCTCCTGCTCTTGCCTCCTTGCTCACTTTGCCGTGGCTGTGCTGCTCTCCTTGCAGTTCCTTGGAATGCCCAGCTCTTCCTGCCTCAGGGCCTTTGCACAGGCCTGCTGCTGGGCCACTCCCTTCTGCTCTTGGCTTAGGGGCTCTTTCTCATCCCCCATGCTTCAGCCTAAATGTCACCTCCTCCAGGGGGCTTTCCCTGCATGACCAGTCAGCTGAGTCAGTGCCTTGGGGGTTTCTTCCTTGGCCTTTCCACAGGCCCCGTTATTTTATGTATTTACTGGTTTTGTGTTTGTCTCCTTCCATCACACAGCAAGCTGCATGAGCTCAGTGTCCTTGTCTGTCTTTTCATCTCTGTGTCCTCAGAACGGTGTGCTGCTGGCCCAGGGTCCAGCACGTGCTAGTTAGTCCTTCAGCGCTGACTATACACCGGATACCATCCTCTGTGAACTTGGATCTCAGATTCTAATTCTATTAAAAAATAAAACAAAAAACTTCTCTGAGAATGCCTCACACCAATAAGAAAAAGCTAAACAACCTAATAGAAAGTGGGCAACAGGATTGAACAGGCAATTCACAGGAGAAGAAACCAGGGTGCAAAATAAACATATGGAAGGGTGCTTCATCTTATTGAGGAGCTACAAATGAAGCCCAGCATGTGAGGAGCAATGAAGTCTGATACTACTAAGTGTTGAGGAGTGGAGCAACTGGAACTCTCATCTACTGCAGAAGAGGAAGGGGAGAATGTTAATTGATACCAGTACTTCAGAAAACAGCATCTTCTAGAGCTAAGTATGTGCATACCCAAAGACCCACAATTCTAGCCGTAGGTATGTAGCTCCTACACGTGTGCACTGAGGCACGTGTATGAGAATGATCATGGCAGCCTTATTAGCGATAGCAAAAAACTGGAAACAACCTCCATGCTCAGTGACTAGCAGAAGGATAAAGTCACCAACGTCTACTTAGACAATGGAGTACTAGATATCATGGAAAATGAATGCCAGCTAGAAATGCAAAATCATATAAGTATTTTAGAAACAGTGATGCACACACACAAAAAAATCAAGCCAAAGAAAAATGCATATGCATTGTGTGTATTTACATAAAGGCCAAAAATCAAACAAAACAGTATGTTGCATAGGATCCATCCCCATATGGTGAAACTATTTTTTTCCAAAGCAAGAGAATAATGATCACAAAGTTGAGTATAGTGTTTACTTCTGGAGGAAGGCAGGGACTAGGACAGGAGAGGCACACACAGGTGTCTTCAACGGTGCTGGTGAAGGTCCAGTTCCTAAATTGGGGCTGTGGGTACACAGGTGTTTGTCTTCATAAACCAGCTACTCATTATACTTTTTTTTAGTCATCACACATTGCATAATACAATTTTTAAAAAAACTGTTATAGTTCTCAGGGTCATTGTAAGAATCAGACAGGAGTGCAGATAGATTTGTTCATTCATTCAACAAACATCTGTCAGATGACAGGCACCCTCTTAGACACCAGGGAAGATACAAAAAAACAACACGACCTAATTGGGAGGAGGTGGCTAAGAATTTCAGTTTTGGATTCAGAGAGACATGGATGGGTACAAATCCCAACTCTGCTACTTACTGGCTGTGTGATCTTGGGCAAGTCCCCCAATCTCCCTCTTCCTCAGTTTCTTCAAGTCAGGAATAATGATCGTGGGAATGCTATGAGGCTGAGACAGAGCTACAAAAATAACTGGCTAGCCGGAGCACTGAGTAGTGAGTAGAAGCTCAGTAAATGTTGTCGCTGTTTGTGCCAAGTGCTGCGGGGGCAGGGTGGAGTCTCACTCTGTCCAGGTGAGATCTGAAGGGGAGGAGAAAGAGTTGGGATTGTACAGAGGGGCCACTGATGGTTTGAAGCAAGGTGGGGATGCCCTGAGACTGAGAACCCAGAAGGAGGTGCCTGTTGGCGGGGAGAAGCGAGATGGTGAGTTTGGAGCTGGTCAAGTCGGGTTGAGTGGTTGGGGGTCTCCAGGAAGAGATGTGTAGAAGGTGCTACATTTATGCATGGGGAGCTCGGAGTAGAGCTCAGGGTAGAGGAAACTGGGAGCAGGTGAGGTTGTCCAGGGAAGATATAGAGGGTGCTCAGTAGGCCAAGATGCTTGTGATCACAGAGGCCAGAGGAGGAAGGGCAGGGGCCTTGCAAGGAGCTGCTGGGGAGGGAGGAGGGAAACAGGGGCGGGAAGCCACCCTGCAGCCAAAGGAGGTGAGAGGTTAGAGAAGAAAGGTGTTGCCTGTCCCAGAGTCAGATGTCACAGAAGGGCTGAGAAGAGGCCACTAGAACTGGCCATCATGGTTATCGATGCCCTGGGCTGGAATATTTTCCTGGTGTGGTAAGGACTGAACTTTGGAGAAGCTCCAAGGTGAAAGGTCGTTCTCAGTGCACCCAGGGTGAATTATGGCCCTGCCACAGGCGCGGTTCATGCTGCCCAGCCCTTTGGTCCAGCCCATCATACTCCATGTGTGACGTTCCATGTCTAGTCCTGGTTGGTCTATAAACTCCAGGAGCAACCACCAGGAATCATGCTAGGTGTATTATCTCATTTGAGCCTGTTTTAGTCCTAAGAAGTCTGTATTATTTTCATTCCCATTTTACAAATGAGCAAACTGAGGCTCTGAGGTCAGGGACTTGCCTAGGACTGGAGATAGGCTCCATCTCTAACTTGCAGGCCACAGTCAGGACAAACAAACCCCCATGGTTCTCAAACGTTAGCCTGCACACAAAGCACCTGAGATTCCTATGAATCCGTGCTCTTGGGTCGCAAACTGCAGACATTCCAGTCCGGCAGGTGTGAAGCCTGTCTGGGGCTCTGGATTGTCAACCAGCACCCCAGGTGACTGACTCCCGTGCAGGTGAGAGAAGGCAACAGCCCTGGGGCAACATTCACCCAACCTTGTGCTGCACAGATGGGGGAATTCGGGCATTGGAGGGGTCTGGACCCCTGAGCAACTGGTTTCTGGCGATCAGTTAGGGCTCTGGCTGCAGCTGGGAGCGGACTGGGGCTGGGGGAGGCAGAGGGTGGTAATAAAGAAACAACAGGAAGCTCTGCTTTTATTAGCCCTGGGTACTCACAGCTGCAGGTGAGTAATCTGATTTCTGCGGCGTCCTGTTTTCTCTGCTGCCTGGCGGTTCCTCGACACCCACTCACCTGCCACCAGCCACGGGAGAAAGGGCAGGCGGGAGGATGGGCGTGGGGCCCCGCCCGCCTGGGTCCCTCGCCCACGCTGGCACGCCTGCCGCCGTGCCACCGGCTGTGCACCTGCCTGTGCTCCTGCGCTCCTGCGGGGAAGCCGGGCTGGTGCTGCGGCGGGCTGGCGACAGGGAGATGAGACGACAGGGACGCCCACTCGTGGCCCTGCTGCCCCCACCCAGGCTGGGCCCCCAGGCTCCAAGCGCGCCTCTCCAGATCAGGAGGCGGAGTGCCATCTCCCACCTCTACCCTAGACTTTTGAGCCTCAGTTGCTGCCGCTGTAAATGGGAGAATGTCCACCTGCCAGTGACAGGCTGGTGAGATGGGAGGGATGCTAAAGTTGCAAACTATACAGTGCTGTACCAATAAGCAAGGCGTCAGGAGGAGCCTGGCCAAGAGAGGCAAGTCCTTTAACTGTGCTGTGCCTCAGTTGCCTCATTTGTACAATGGGAATGAGTAACCCCTCTGCATAAGCACACGATGTTCATGAAATCAGTGAAACGAGGGACACCATAGGCCAGTGGCTACCCGGGTGGTTATTATATGTTGCTGTTAGCCCAACCCAGAACGAGCGCTCCCTCTTCTCATCCCCGTAGGCTGGTGCTGCTTGGTTCTCAGCTCATGTCTAGGAAATGGAGAGCTTGGATCAGCAAAGGTCTGAGGGTCAGGGGTTGGCCCAAGACTGGGAATTGGTTGCCTCCCTAACTTTCTGATCCAAGTTTTCCATTAGTGAAAAGGGGTTGATAACACCTTCCCTGACAATCCACGGAGATGCAGAGACCAGGCAAGAAAATGAACCCGGACACACTTTGTGAACTATGAAGTACTGCCGACATGCAAAGAACTGTAGTTATTCCTCCCAGGTGCCTCTTTGTCCTACAGGCTCAAGCATTAGTCAAGAACCAAACTATCCACTGAGCCAGAGAACTTCTGAGGATCCTGGAAGACAGGCCACTTACTTTCACTTCACCCATGGGGCACGCCACGCTATGCGACAATGGCCCAAGGTGGAGAGGGAGATCAGGCCGGGTCCTGTCCTTGGGGGTTCGTGTCCCAGTTAGCCCAAGAGGACAAGGCCCAGGTGAGGTGGGAGCACAGAGAAGGGAGGAGACTGACTCTCAGCGGGTAGCAGGGCTGGGTTAAAGGAAGGACTTCTCAGAGGAGCCAGCCTCGACGGGACTCTCTGAAGAGCGGTTGGAGTTCCAGCGGGCAGAGGGCAGAGGCAAATTCCAGCAGGAAAGTTTAGGGACAAGAAGGGGTGTAGCCTGTCCAGGGAAAGGGCACGGGTGTGACTGAACACAGGGTGGGAAGGAGAAACGGGTTCGAGATGAAGCCAGATGGACCAGGGCCTCCAGTGCCACCCTAGGAGCTCAGAATCTGTCCTGAGGGTGATGGGGAGTCACGCGGGGTTCAAAGCAGAGGAGTGACGTGGTCAGGCGTGGGTTCTAGAAAGACAGCGGCTGCAATAGGAGGATGGATAATGGGAAGGAAGAGGAAAGGGAGGACAGATTGAAGTGGTTGCAGCGAGTTGAAGGAGGCCTGAACCAAAGTAATGGCGAATCGGGGAGGGAGAAGGGAACGGCTGGGGGAGAACTTTCTGAAACAGAGCAACAGCTGGTACAGGAGAACAACTGGAGGGAGAGAAGATAAAGATGACCGAATTTCCTGTCTCCGGAGCCTGAGGGTGGTGGTGACAGCATTAACCCAGGAAGGGAGCAGAGTGAAGTCACCTTTGAGGTACCTGTCACACCTCCATTTCTTCAAGAACTGACTGCACTGGATACCCAGATGTGGTAGTAGTTAAGACCCAAAATCATCCCAGGAGAGGCTAGGGAGAGAAGAGAGAATATTAGTCAGGAATCTTTTGGTTATAAGTGACAGAAAGTCAATTCCAACTAGATTAAGGAAAACAAAAAGAAGATGAAGAAAGATGAAAATTTTAATGGCTCCTTTATCTTGGAGTTTCAAGGTGAGTCACCCTTCAGGAACTGCTGGATCCAGGTTTTCCAATGATGTCACTGGGTTCTCTTCCCAGCACCCCCCTCAGTCAGTTCCCTTTGTCTCTGCCTTTCTTTAAGAGTGGGCCTTCTCTCCCATGGCAGACAGGCCCTCTCAAGTCTGAAGAAAGATGCTCACATGTTCACATCCTACCAGCTCCCACTTTGGAAGGAGAGAGCCAATCTTCCCCACTAGTGCCATCAAAAGTCCCAGAGAAGGGTCTGATTGGCTCAGCTTGTATCACATGCCCAGGTCCAAACCAATCATTGTATCAATAAAAATGGGGCACTGTGATTGGCCTACTTGCCCACCAGTGGGCGGGGCCCTGTGAGGGACACCCCACCAGCCCACGTGGCAAGAAATAAAAGGGATGAAAAAGTATGGCAGGCAGACAAAGTGAAATACATCCTGCCTCCATTCACTTGGACACTTGAGGGCAGAACCCTGGGAAACACCAACATTTAAAGGTTGGATGGAACTTGGGAAGGAAACTGAGGAGTATGAGAGTTTCTAGAAGAAGCAGAGTCTTCAAAGGGGGAGAGAAGTTCTATAAGGAGAGAGCTGCCAGAGGTAAATTCTGGGAGGGGTCACTCATTCCCACTGTTCTGGGCTCCACCCACCCACCCACCCTCACCTGGCATAAGGGCTTTGGTGCCTGGTGTTGCCAATATAGATTCTACCACCTCTCCCTGCAGAGCCTGCTTACCTGTGAAATGAGGGTAATAACAGAACACCCACTGCCGGGAGTGGCTGAGAGGTCAAGTGAGATGCCACTGGGAAAGGCTTACTCCAATGCCTGGCACGTAGTAAACGCTCAGTAAATGGGAGCTACCGACAGTGCTGGCGGAAGACACAGTAGTGGAGGTGGTCGTGGCACCCAGATCCCAGCCATGTGATGAGGCAGAAAGGGTAACTATCAATTTAGCACCACCGAGGCATCACACATTCACTCCTTCACTCACCCAGCAGTCTTTATGGAGTGCCTTCTGTGTACCGGCCCCTCCGCCAGCCCCAGCAGATGTGAAGACTGGAACACAGGCGTCTGAGGCCGTGTGGGGTACAGACCTGACGGCGGGTGGTTGGGACACAGGGCGGTAAGTGGCATAGGGGCTGGGCTGGGGGAACCCGGACAAACCTGGTCCACACGGAGGCACCAGGGCAGCCCCCCAAGGAGACAACATTTGAGGAGGGTTCAAAGGGCTCTGGTGGGACAAAAGCAGCTGACATGTCGTGTGCACGCGCAATGGTTAGAGTGGAGGTGCCAAGTATCTGCACAAGGTGCGGTGACACAGATGAGGGAAGGCGGCCCGGGGAGGGTGGGCAGCTTACTCAGGATCACCGTGCTTGTGAGTGGGGACAGCAGGGCTGGCCCGGGGGCCCATCCCCACTGGATGAGTGTGCCTGATAGAGAAGAGAGGGGAGACAGGATGCCAGGCAGAGGGCAAAGGACAATGCGATCTGATCCTGTGGGAGGGGCAGAGAGAGCCAGGATTCCCACAGGGAAAGCCCACACCTGTGGGAAGGTGGTGCAGGGACAGTGAGACAAGGGCAAGGTGGGAGCCATGACCTTCAGCAAGTCCTGTGCCTCCTGGAACCTCAGTCTCCTCATCTGTAAAATGGGGCTAAGGACATCTACTACCTTCAATCCCATTTTACAGACTAGGAAACAGATTAGATCATCTGGCTGCAGAGCCCTCGAGCTGAGCCATGCACTGTGGTTCTGCTGGAGTGAACAAGATGTGAGAGTTCACTGCAAGCCCTCCACTCTGTCTCAAGTTGGGGCCATGAAAAGCACCCCAAGGAAAGTGGGGAGGCCCTATCTAGAAATTCAGTCTCTTAAGGACCTTAGAGACAACTTCACCATGCATTGGTAGAGGACAATGCATGCAACTTGCAAATGGAGAAACTGAGCCCGGAAAGGGGGGAGTAACTTGTCCAAGGTCACACCACAAACTGGTACTAGACATCCATCTAGAATGCAGGCCACCTGACACCTGGCTCTGTTTCTCCATTCCAAACATCTGCTCCTCACAAACGACCTGTTCTTTTGCCTACAAGATAGCAATTTGCAATTTCTCCCTGTCCTGAGCATTTACTATGGGCCAGGCGTGTGGGGACAGCAGGGCTGGCCCGGGGGCCCATCCCCACTGGATGAATGTGCCTCCAAACCACACTATGAAGTGTTACCCAGGGCAGCCGTAAGGTCTAGAAACAGACTATATAGACAATATGTATACAAAGGTCTAGAAACAAACTATATAGACAATAATAACTGACGTCTCTAGAGTCTATGACCACCCTATAAATTATACAAACCCTATTTTACAAATGAGAACATTGAGGTTCAGAAATGTGAAAAGACTGTCTTGGAGGCACATAGCTAGGGAGCAGCAGGCTGAGCATTAGTGTGTAGGCATCTGACCCCAAAGCAGGGGTGTCTTGTCCCCACCCCAAGCTGCTGTCAGGAAAGAGATGGGAGGGCCTGCAAGGGGAGGGGAGGGGTGATGGTAGAAGGGGTGACACTGAGTCCCAGTCCTGAGGGAGATGACAGTTATTGTAGTGGCTAAACATATGGCCCCTGGGGTCAGGCTGCCTGGGCTGGAATCCTGCTCTGCCACTTCTTAGCTCTGTGCCCTTAGGCAAGTCACTGGTCCTCTCTGGGCCTCAACTTCCACATCTGTAAAATGGGAATAGTAATAACATGCCCCCCTCGCTGGATGGTTAGGGGGCTAAATGAGCGTGTGGCCCACAATAAGTGCCATGGGAATGCCTTTTACTTGTGGGACATTTTGCAGCGTGTCCTTTGGTACTGCTTACAACTCTTGTGGGTTCTGGAGCTCCGCCACTTGCCAGCAAGGTGGTCTAGAGTTTAGAGGGGCTTTAAGATGAGGGTTGTGAAGTTCAAGCTTTAGGTCCTTTGCTTGTATCACCTTATAGCTCATTTTGTGTTCATAATTTTGAATTTTTGAAGAGGCCTCCCAATATCACATAAATGCTCCTGACGTCCTGCCACGCCTGGACCTGCCCCTGTGTGAGCAACTCACTCGGTGTCCCCATGTGCCTCAGTTTCCCCATATGTTAAGTGAGGGGAGAGTGTTAATTTTGCCGATCAAATGAATTAATATGCGTAGAATGCTTTAAAAATGCCTGGCACAGAGTAAATGCCCAGTAACTGTTGCCTTCTTAAGTAAATCTCCAGCTAGGAAATGTGCTCGGTGCTTGACACTTGTCATGTTGATTATGTTTTATCTTCACAATGATTATGTTCTCATTTCACAAGTGGAGAAAACAGAGGCTCAGCGAGGTAAAGTAACTGGCGCAAGGTGACAGACCTTGGAAGGCAAATGGTCTGGCTCCAGAGCCAAGCCCCTAACCGCTGCCCCGCCTGCTTCCTTGTGTGTGAGGGCCCCGCCGGCCCCGGCAGCTGAACCTGGAGGACTCAGGCCACACCTCAGGCAGGTACTGTCTGCCCGGCTCTGGTCACCTGAGGGTGGCCCAGGCGGCCCCTGCCAGGAAGGAAGCCCCAGCCCAGCTGGGCCCGGGCCTGCCACACCTAGTGCCCTCATCCCTCCTGCCCACTAGAGCTTCCTCTCGAGCCCCTGTCACCAGAGGCCTGGCCCAGGTGGGGCGGGGGCCAACGGGTGACAATGACCGATTTAGAAAGTAAAGTTGCTTCTCAAACAAATAAGAAAGAAGAGGAAAGAAAGAAATGGCCTGCCCGCTTCCTGCCCCACTCTCTCTCCCAGCACCTGGGCCCAGCTGCGAGGTTTTCACTGCTTGTTTGTTCTTCCTGCCTCGAGGAGCCTCTTCTCGAAGCCCCAGGCCCCCTCCCCATGGGCGCTGGGATGATTGCGGAGCCAGTGGGAATCAGCACCCCCCATAATTGTTGTATTGCTATTGTCTCCAGTATTGTTTTGGACAACAATACCAATAATCATAACAGTCTGAGTTCCCTGCCGTTGGGGGAGGGGGGATTACCAGCGTCCGACTTGGGAGTAGTGTGTGTCCCACCCCCCTCGCTCTGCAGTGTCTAAGGCGTGGAGGCTGGGCGGGTCATTACTGCTCTCTGGGCCTCAGTTTCCTCTGCTGCAAAATGGGGATGGGGCAAGAATGAGGGCGATGAGCAGGCGTGGCATGTAAAGCGCAGTGAGCGGCCCTGGTGGCAGCTACTAATCCGTGAAAGCCAGGGCCACAGCGGAACACAGTCGGTTACGGTGGAAGCCGCGGCCGCGCGGCCACAGCGGAACACAGCTCTAAGGGCCTCCTCGGATGTGGTTGACAGCTCAGTGGACCTGGGGTAGAAGGATCGTGAAGCCCTTAGTGTGTTTCTAATTGCTGTTTTAAGTGCTTTATGTACAATAATGACTCATTTCATCCTTATCACAACCAAATAAAGTAGATGCCGTTGTCATCCCTATTTTATAGACGAGGAAACCAAGGTGCAGAAAAGTGACTTGTCCAAGGTCAGCGCAGCTGGCAGGTGCGAGGTAGGATGTGGATCCAGCCTTCTGTGTCCGGATTCACCATGCTGCAGCCACCGCCCTGCGGTCCGGCTCTGGCTCTGCAAGCCTGACGTGCTTTGTGATCACGGACATGTCATTTGCCTTCTGAGCCTCAGTTCTTCCTCTACAAAATGAGCAGCCCATAATACCTGCCTGCAGACATCGCACCATCCTAAGGGAGAGTTGTGGTCAGATTGGTGACAATACAGAGAAAGACGATGAATGACTATACCAGGGGCTCAGGAAGCCATGGCTGACTGCCGGAATTATTATTAAAGTCGCAGAGAGAACCAGCCTAGAGGGTGCTGAGGGCCCTGCCCAGCTCTGAAGATCTAAATCCTGTGGTTGCAGCTGGGCAGTGACTCCAGGAGGCACCTGGTGAGAGGTGGCTCCACCCATTGGGGCTAAAAAAATCCCTGAGGCTGCCACCGTGCAATCTGCCAGTCAGTTGCCTGCTCCAACTAATGGCAGACTCTCCGGCCCTGCTTCCCCTCCCCCACCCTCCCCGTCCCCCATGAGCTCTGTGTCCCTGGAGAAATCACTTGACCTCTCTGAGACTCAGGAAAAGGGCACCGACCTTGTGGACTTTTGTCACATTAGAAAGAGTGCCTAGCAACAGGTAAATTGCTAAGAGGTTTGGGGCCCACCTTCGTTCCAGTCCTGGCTGTGCTATTTCCTGTTGTGTGACCTTGGGCAGGTTACTTAGACTCTCTGAGCATCAATTGGAAAATGGATTAGCCCGGCACCTGACACACAGTGGGTGCTTCAGGACTAATGACTGTGGCTGGCTGTGGCCATGCATTGTGTTTTATGAGGGTATCACGAGGTCCTCAGAGATCCTGGGGGAACTGTGTTCTCTCTCCTGCTGGATCTCCATCCGCCGCTCCAGATCGCCTCTCTGCCCCTCTCCACCCTGCTCTGAGCCCCGATGAGTGAACTTTGTGGGCAACATCCACGGCCCCCTGTGTCCTCTGGCTTCTGGCTGGGTGGGGCAGGAGGGCAGAGGACAGGTGGCGAGAGGGGACTGGTGTTTATTCCCCCAGCCCCTGCCCGCCGGGTTGCCACGGGCTGCCTGCGTCCCTCACCCGGAGGCTGCAGCTCCCAGCAGGCGCCTCTGTGCGCTCAGCTCTGGCCAGGGGGCCAGGTGACCTCGCCCTCCCCACCCCTCAGGCCGCAGGTGGTAACAGCTCCCCATGTTGCCGCCCTGGGGTTCGGCCCCACCCCTCCATTAAACTCTCTCCTAATAACCCCATGTGCGTGTGCGTGCGCCATCAGCTGTGCGTGCGCCAGGACTCCTTCCTCCCAGGGCGCTGACTGGGGTTCTAGTGTGAAATGGATCCTTGTGTGTTCACCTAGAACTCCAGGTATGGCGGAATAATAAAATTCACACTCTTGCACATACATGTATCTGTCCACTTGATTGACTTCGCTGAGTATCTGCTGTGTGCCGGGCTCTGTGCAGGGGGCCAGGTGTGGCGATCACCGACATGTAGGCCCTGCCCTGGGGGAGCTCCTGGGCTAGTCCGGGAGACAGACAGCTACACAGACAACTCCAGCAGGACTTGTAAAAGCCACTGTAGAGGCGGGTGCAAGCCCTGCTGCAAGGCCAGAGAGAAACCACCAAACTCTGGGAGAGGCCAGAATGTTGCACAGCGAAAAGACTTCTGAACAGCATCTTTTTTTCCTACTTTGATAATATTTTATTTAACCCAATGTTTCAAAATAGTATCAATCTATAATATTATCAATTATAATCCATATAAAAATCCTTGGCTGGGCATGGTAGCTCATGCCCCTAATCCCAGCACTTTAGGAGGATCGCTGGAAGCCAAGAGTTCGAGACCAGCCTGAGCAACATAGGGAGATCTTGTCTCTGCAAAAAAAAAATTTAAAAATTAGCTGGTCATGGTAGCACGTGCCTGTAGTCCTAACCGCTCGGGAGCTGAGGCAAGAGGACCACCTGAGCCCACGTGTTGGAGGCTGCAGCGAGCTATGATGACGCCACTGCACTGCAGCCTGGGCAGCAGAGCAAGACCCTGTCTCAAAAAAACCAAAACAACAGCAGCAAAGAACCAAAATTCTCCAGATTTTGAGGACTTAGGAAAAATGTCCAGGAAGCCTCCTCTGGCTATCTCGGGCAGAATGAGGCATTTCTGTGGTCACATGCAGCTAATGGGTGAACAGGACCTTATTTGCTCCTCACAATGGCTCTCATCTCCCGTCTCTCAGATGAGGAAGCGGAGACCCAGAGATGCTAAGTCACTCGCCTGAGGTCACAGTAACCCCCTGGTGGGGCAGGACTGGAACCTGCATCTTTGTCACTCCAGGGCCTGTCTCTTCCTGCTGCCCTGCCCATCTCTGGGCCAGCCCCTCCTCCCAGAGTGAACCTGTTGACAAGGGCTGAAAAGTCGAAACTTGAACTGAGATCCTCTGACCCCAGATCCTATGACGTTCCCACTATCCACTGACTGTATGGGACAAACTGGGGGAAGACAACAACCCTCCAAACTGGGTTCTGACCACTGTTCATCCAGGGCCCCCGAGACGGCATGGAGTGGGGTGGCAGAGTGGGGGCGGGGCTGCTAATGTGTGGAAGGCACAGGCTGCCCCAGATGGGGAGGGTGATCGTGGCAACCGGAGCGGGCACAGGAAAGGCAGCCGGCAGGGCATCTTGGCATCTTTGCCAACATCATAATCAGCCATTAGTTCCTGGCCAGAACATCCGGGAATGCCCACTCCCCGAGCCTCGTGGCACACACAGAGCTCAGGTGGATTAGTCACGCTCACTTGCACACGGATGCTTGGGAAAGGTGCGACATTCCCACGGGCAGCTCACCCCTGGCACTCATGTGGGTCACAGGAGGATTCTCAGACCGGCATCCGTGCTTTGGAGAGGACACCAGAGCCGTGGAGCTACGGGGGCCAGGGGAAGTCCTTGGCAAGTCCAGCTGTGTGTGTGGTGGCTCCAGTGATGTTGTGTGGTGCTCAAAATAATGACCAGTAGCTGATCACTCCCTGACCTATTCACTATTCATCAGTTATCCATCCACCCTGCAAAGTCACCCATCCATACCCCGCATGCCCATCCATTTCCCAATTCCTTCATTCCTTACGAGCATCATTCACTTTCCCTGTGTCCGTCCGCCCACCTAACGCCATCACCGCTGGGCATGGTCCTGTGCCAGACGCCCGACGTGCAGCAGTGAGGGAGGCTCAGCTCTTGCCTCCCAACCCCGGGGACCTATTCACTTAGTCTAAGCAAGGGAGTAAGTGTGGTGATGGAAGGTTCTAGGGGCTGCAGTGGGAGCTCCAAGGAGGGAGTGGCTGATTCTGCCTGAGAGAGTCAGAGAAGGCTTCCCGGAGGAAGGAACACTGGAGCTGCTCTTGAACAAGGAGCAGAAGAAGCCAGAAGAAGGAGGCCTGGCTGGTGAGACAGGCAGTGGTTCAGGCTGGCCGGGGACATGAGCTGACAGGAGGAAACCAAGAAGGACTGGCCTCCAGCCAAATTGCACCCCAGGTTCCCAGGAGTCTGCACCTGCCTCACCTGGCCATGCCTTTGCTTAGCACAGCTCAGAGTCTAGGATATCACACCCGGAGAGCATTGGGTTAGTCCCCTTATTGTATGCCAGGGAAACTGAGGCCTAGAGAGGAGAAGGAACATGCCAAAGTCACACCGAGGGTTCAGGGGCCCAAGCTCAGCGCACTAACTGCCGGGCTGGTGTTCTTTCCACTGGAGTCTCCCCTTGTCTCCCCCACACGTAACACACAGTGGAGTCCAAACTGTGCCTGGCACGGAGCCAGGCCAGAGGAGGGGACCTTCCCTACCCCCTCTGGGCTCCTGCCCCCTCCCAGAAATGATCCAAGGGACTCATGCATGCTCCCTCCATTGTCCCACTTAATCCCCACAGCAATCCCAGGGGACTGGAATCACTGCCCCTTTTTGCAGGTGGGGAAAGGGAGGAGAAGGGGCCTGTCCAGAGTCACACGGCCCAAATGCAGCAGACCCAGATGCATCCTGTACCTGCCCCGAAACACTGGGTGACACCTCACATAGCCTAGAATGTTCTGGCCCCCAGCTGACCCTGTACCATTGAAGTCAGGGGCTGTGGACAAGTGTGTTCTGCAGGGACAGGAACCCAACCACGGTGGGGGCTGGGAGGTAGGAAAAGGACCCTGGAAAGGAAACCTCGGAGATTGTTTTCACCTGTAACCTGCTCTGTCCCGCCCAGCAGTGGAAAATGTGTGTCAGAGGAAGCTGCTGGCTGGGGACAGGGCAGGTGTGCGTGGGTGACAGTGTGTGGAGGGGCGCCACGGGAGGGCAGGATGTGCCGGGGCTGGGGGCAAGGTGAGCGGCGCTGGCGCAGGGTTCGGGGTTCTGCCGCCTGCACACGGCCTGTTCTCTGGTTCTCACTTTCCTTCTCACGCTCTCAGAACCTACAGTGAGACTTTCACTTCCAGAAGGATGGGCAGACTGTCCTACAAAAGCCACCCTCCACCTCCACGTCCCAGACCCCTCAGCCACTGCCAATTCTCTGCTCAACGTTTCATGCAACAAGCATGTACTGAGCACCTGCTGTGTGCTGGGACAGGAGGAGGCAGGATAGCCCCTTTCCTACCCAGAGAGGTGCACAGTCTGGTGGGGACAGACGGAGACATGGCGAGACAGGTACAATACCGTGTGGGTGGCACCGTCTGGGGGCGGGGACGGCGGTCATGGACACATTCTGGAGGCCAGCACACCATGCAGAAGGGAGGTAATAACCACTGCTCTTTTGTGTGCTTACTGCAAGCTGGATTAAAGGGTTCAGCCCTTGCAAGGCTTTCTTACACCTTTTCATCTGCAAACAACCCTATGATACAGGAACATCTGGTGTTCCCATTTTACAGGTGAGGAAACTGAGGCATTGAGGGGGTAAGAACTTGCCCAAGTTCTCACTGCTAGATGTTAGGAAACGGTAGAGCCAGGGTTTGATGCCAGGCAGTCTGCTTTTAAGTACTGCACCGAGGAAGGAGAAGTGGGAGCAGGTGTTGGGGGCAAGAGGGGACAGGTGGAGAGAGTGACAAGAGAAAAGGCCCAAACAGGAATGGCATGTTGGAGCTGAGAGGGGAAGGGAAGGACTCCGTGGTGAGGCCAGGGAGCAGTAGGGGCCTGGGGAGCTATAGGCACGTTTGTCCTGGAGAGGTGCCCTCGCTCAGAAGTGGTGACCTGTGGGGGCTTAAGTGGACTAAAGTTAAATGGGACTTAATTCTAACGCTATGTTAGTTGCCTAGGGCTGCTGTAGCAAAGGGCCACAAACTAGGTGGCCTAAAACAACAGGAATTTATTCCCTTGCAGTTCTGAAGGCCGGAAGATTGACACTAGGCCATGCTCTCCCTCTCTGAGAAGCTCAGTGGGGTCCTTCCGTGCCTCTTCCTAGCTTCTGGTGGTGGCCGTGGATCCTCGGAGTTCCTTGGCTTTCAGCTGCATCACTCCAATCCCTGGCTCTGTCACTACATGGCTTCCTCCCTGTGCACTATCTCCTCTCCGTGTGAGAAGACCAGTCATGTTGGATTAAGGGCCCACCCTACTCCCCTGTGACCTCATCTGAACTAATTATATCTGCAACAACCTTATTTCCATATAAGGTCACACGCTGAGGAACTAGGGGCTAGGACTTCAACACATCTTTTTAGGGGACACAACTCGACCCATAACAGATGTCAGTAAAGGGCTTTCATATGAATAAACCTTGAATCTGAAAAAACCCTATGCAGCCCATGCGTCCCAGTTTTGAGATGCAGAAAATATGGCCTTGATATATTAATGTCTGTCCCCTACACTAGTACTTTGCCCTAGTGGGTACTAAATAAACATTTGAGAAATACTTGACTTGTGGTCCCCTAAGGCCCTCAGGTCTTTCCTTAACAAGTCCAAAGAATAGGAGTCCCCGGAGAACAAAGTCAAGCTGCCCTCTGTCCTGGATTCCCAGCAGGCAGCTGCTCCACTGACCCCAGCTTCCCCTTCTACATGGGCACCAGCTTAGGGAAGTAGCCGGTCATGAGAAGGCCAGAGAGGAGAGGCCTCAGCTCCCTTCCTCGCTGGATTAAACAGAACCCACAGTTCTCAGTCCTCTCTCTTGCTCCCCCATGCAGCAGGCCCAGACCACCCCATCCAGACAACTGCTCATGCTCTGTCCCTGCAACACAGACCTGGTTAAGGCCTTTGCCCCAGTCTTCAGACTCATTTCCTTGCCACCAGTGGGCAATCCGGCAACCCTAAACATGAATCTGATCACTTCTCTCACTGCTATAACACCTTCAATGGCTCCCTATTGCTCTCAGAATAAAGTCCATCCTCCTGAGCTTGCCATTTCATGCTTTATAAGTTGGTCCCCAGGTGTCTATGCAAGCTTGTTTTTCACAATTTCTCTACATGTGCTGTATCCTAAAGGCAGTGGAGTTTGCAGATTCTCCATTTAAAAGAGACTAGGGGTGGGGGAGTGCATTCTGGTTGGAAGGGACACAGTGGGAAGGCTTGTCTTGCAGTTGTCTTTAGAAGCAACTTCTGTTCCCTCTGTGTTCTCCCCACAGCTCCATTTTTCACTGTCTGACTGAGAAGGACACCTTCACCTGGAGCACATAGCCTGAAGGCCTCTCCCTGCTCTAAATACAAACATGTTGGTTGAACTTCTTTACGAAGCTTAACCCAGTCCACCCTGTGTCATCTAGAGGATGCGCTTCCCTTCCCTTAGCGCTAGGTTCTAGCCCACACCTGTGGCTGACTGCAGGAAGATCAGGTGAGGAAAGTGCCAGAATAGAGAGCTGGCTGCTAACTGCACTTGTCAGTGTCTTGCCACATGACCTTAGGCAAGTCACTTTCCCTGCACGGGCCTCAGTCTCCTCTTTGCAGAGTGGGCTGTGGGGAAAGATATTGAGCGGGGAGGAAAGCAGGAGCTGAGTGTCTCCTTCCACCCCAGGTCTGCCCAGACTGGGTCCTGTGCGCAAGAGCTTCTGGGACTCTTTATTTTGTGTTCATTTGCATGTATTTGCATACGTACTATAAGAGACACCAGTGACATTTCATTCATAGAAAGAACTGGGACTGTCATCTAACTGATGCCCAGGGATGGAAAAGAGCCACTGGCTCATGGTTCCATCTAAATCTCATTTGTCAGGGGCCTTTAGTAATTACCCCTCTGACGCCTCCCTTCACAGATGCGTGAGGCTCAGAGAGGGAAAGGGGTGAGCCCAAGGTTGCACAGCGAATGAGGAGCACAAGGCTCCATCCCAGGCTTCCCACTGTGCACCAGCGTCTTGCACTAGGTGCCTCATTTCTCTCTCCACGCAGAGTGGAAGAAGAGGGGGCTTGGTTTTCTTCTGAGGTTCTTCTCTGCACCCCAGAATAACAAAGCCGGCTGGCTTGGCAACCTCTGCAACCACCACAGGAAACCAAATTGTAGTAGAAAGGCAGATGGGAGTGGAAAATCCTCTGAGAGATGTTAGGTCGTTGCTTTCACCTGTTCTAAAAATACTCTGGCTTATTAGAGATTGATAGATGCCACGATAGTGACAAGATAACCCAAAGTTATTCCACTGAGGCCGGGGAGAGGAGAGTGTGATTCTGTTTAAAAAGGGAACTGGGAGGCACTGCAGGTGACTGAGCAGAGCTGTCTGGACCACGGCTCTCAGCACTCAGCCGGAGTTCAGAGAGGGCTGGCTGGGGGCAGGCGCCGTGTGCGGGGTGGGGGGAGGGGGGCTGTAGAACACCCCACAGCCACGCTGCCTTTAGGAGATCCTAGACTCCGGAGCAGGAGAGACAGACAACAAAATAATTAATTGCAAAGCGAGAGAAGTGCTGGGAGGGAAACAAACAGCACTGAGACTAACAGGGGACACCCACTTCCACCAGGCTGGGCAGGGCAGCTTCTGCAAGGAGGGGACATGTAAGCTGAGACCAGGAGAATGAGAAGGAGCCGCCCAGCAAAGGACGACAGGAAGGGCTTCTCCAGGACAGGGGTGGCAGGACCACCGCACGGTGGGGGAAAGCGGTGGGGAAAAGCGGGTAGACTTGCAGCCAGGCCGGTGCTGGCTTTGAGGACCCGCTTAGGCCACTGGATTTGATCCCAGATCAGTGGGGAGCTACCGATGCAAGGTTTTCAGCAGCGGATCGAGGGGCGTGGCTTGCCTTTGAGGAAGCTTGCTCCAGACTGAGATGAGGACTGCAGGGCCAGGCACCAGGGAGGCAGCGGATGCCTGGACTGAGATAAAAAACAGAGAGAACTGGTGGATTCCAAATTCATTCTGGAAATCAAATGCACAAGAGCTGTAGATGAATGGGACGGGAGGTGGAGGTTTCTGGTCTGAGCACCTGCTGGGGGGGGGGGGGGTTGCCATTTCCTGAGGGGAACCTGCAGGCATGGCGCGTGTGGGAATCTGGTCCAGGGCAGCTCAGGTATGAGACTCTCCAAATCTGTCCAGGGGCAGCTGCGGAGTCCCAGTCCCGATGGTGAGATCCAGGGGCCCAGGGACCAGCTCTGCTTTGTCCTATAGCCCCAGCACCTAGGAAGGTGCCTTGCACGCAGTAGGTGCTCACCAAAGAGTTGGAGGGTGAGTGAAGCTGGACCACCAGCTGAATGAATTGGCTCACAACATGGTAATTAGGAGCTTAGTATTCCAGGAGTTTTTTGACTCCTCTCACCCTACACTCGGGTCCGTCCATGATTCCTGCAGATTTGACTTTCTCAGTGCTTCTCAAATCGGTCTCCTGCCCCATCCTTCTGTCACTGCTGTAGTTCAGACCCCTGGCATTTAACAGTATTTACAGCTACCTTCAGCTGTGCTGTGCCCTTCATGAGTCTACTGTTAACCTTCAAAACAACACAAAGGGGGGTAACCCTTCCCCCATCACTACCCAGGACACTCCTGTCCCCGTGGGATGGGGCTGCTTCAGCTCCATGAGAAAAGTCAAAACCTGATCTTTCCTCCCTCACTTAAAATGCTCTTGTTGTCTACAGGATCCTGAGCCAACTCACACTGTCACTCACACTGTCCCCTGGCCGGGACCTTCACTCACACTGTAACCTTGGCGGGGATCGCCCTTCCTGATGTTGCTCCTGCCACACTTACTACTAAGACTAAGCTCCTGAAAAAGTCCTCCTTGATCTGAGTACCGCTGGCTTGGGGGCCCCTCAGAATCCCCTCCCCACTCCATGTTGACCTCATCAGCACCTATAAGAATAATAACTTTATTTATCGAGCACTCACTGTAGGACAGGTACTGTACTAAGTGCTTCGCAAGTATTGAATCATTTCATCTTCATGACAATCTTACGAGGTGGGTAATTATTGCCCCCATTTTACAGATTTAGGAAACTGAGGCGTGGAGAGGCTAAGTGCCGGGTGGGGGTGCCACACAGCGGGCAAGTGGCAGAGCCAGGATGTGAACCCAGGCAGGCTGGCTCCAGAGCCACATTCTTGGCTGATGTGTTCGAAAGCCGCAACCAGTCGCATGGTTCATTTCTGCTCGTCTGTCTCACTTAACGGGAACTGGGGCTTGGTGGCTCCTTATCCTCAACACCTGGCACAGCAGCTGGCACACAGTAGGTGCTCCATCAAACCTCCTTGAACAGAAGCCAGTTGGTAACCTTCTTACTTTGGGTAGAAGGCGAGCCCGAGGGGAGAAAATGCTTTTCAGATGATGATGTTTTGCAACCATCTATCCTACACGATCACACACAGGTTCACAGTAACCCCTGCTGGGCATGGATTCTTAGCCCCACCTGTCTGTCAAGTGAGGACACTGAGGCCCAGAGAGGCTAAGAAACTTGCCTAAGTCACCCAGCTAATAGCTGGTGGAGATGGTATGCAAACCCAGGTCTCCTGACTCCAAGCCCAGCGCTCATTTCATGCATTAACAATAGGGCCAGGGAAGATGTTTCTGAACCCAAACCCAGTGCCAGGGGACTGGAGGCCCCGCCAGGTCAGGGGTTATTAATCATCCCCTCCCCCAGCATGGGGGAGCCTTCGGGGACAGAGGTCTGCTTCCCGTGCTCTCAGCTCTCTGGTTCTAACACCACTTCAGGGCAGGAAACTCTTCCTTGTCACAAAGCTCTGGCCCTCCCTCCCCCTGTCCCCCACGCCCCAGGCCACTCTCCTCCCCATCCCGCTCCAGGGTCCTGGTAAAAGCATCCGCTTGTCAGTGTAAATCTGCAGGGCTCAGAGCGGCAGCTGGAGATGGATGGGCCGGAAGCGGTAACAATGGATGAAAGACCCCCAGTGCCCAGGTGGGTGGGGGAGGGAGAGGCAGGAAGCAGCGAAGCCTCCTGCCTAAGGAGGCTGGCCGGCCGGAGGGAGGCCTGGGATGCCAGAACCTGCGGGGTTTATTTGGATTCCCCAAGGATCCAAGCTGGGGAGCCCTTTGCAAACATCAGACCAGCTCATCTCCATGGGGCGCCAGGCCCAGGAGTGTGTGACAAAAATGTCCTTTTCATTCATCACTGTTTGTCTCCAGGGCCTAAACCAGGGCTGGCCACACAGTAGGGGCTTGACGTATTGAATGAAGAAATTAATCTGCCGCTACTCATAACTGAAGAATTACAGTTTTATATTGATTTGCTTGTTTAAAAAAATAAAAAGGATTCCCAGTTATCCCTTCCCCCACCCCTTGGAGCTTTTGCATATGCCATTCCTCCTGCCAGCATGCTCTTCCCCCTGCTTTTATGCCACGAGCTCCTTCTCCGTCCTATAGCTGCAGCTCCTTCTCCGTCCTATAGCTGCAGCTCGGAGCTCTGCAGTGAAGCTTTGAGGACCTGCTTACCTACTGTAGTCAGAAATCCCCTCACTTAATATGTGTGGTCTTTTAATTTTCTGTTCCTCCCACCAGAATGTAAGCTCCAAAAGCACTTCTTGCTCCAGGCCCAGGGACTTAGAAGATGCTCCACAAAGAGTTGTTAATGACAAAGAGATGAACAAATGAATCCCTATAATAATGTCATTCACACCCCATGCTCTGCAATCTGCTTCCTTGACAAGAACAAAAAGGGGTCTTGTTCTCACACTGAGGGTTATAAAGCCCCAGCCCCAGGATTCCCCTGGCCAACAGTTGGGAAGGTTGCAAACCATTTTAGGGTTTTGCTTCCCCCATGACAATTGTTGAGCTTCATCAAAATCTGGGTGTGCACATGGGGCGAGGCCGTGCATGGGGATGGTGGGGTGTCCACGGTCTGTCCAGCATGCCACTGGTGACAATGGGGTGGACAGGCTGTTTCCATCAATCCTATCCATTTCCAAAGAGGGAAAACCGAGGCCTGGAAGTGCCAAAGTCAGACACAGTCCAGAGCTTTACCAGCGGAGCAGAGCTCAGTATGGCTGCAGATTCACTGAGTTGCGATTCATTCATTCACTTGCTGTCTGTTCCTTTGTTCACTCATTTAACATTGATTGAGCACCTACTATGTGTCCGGCACTGTGCTAGGAACTGGGGATATAACAATAGCCAGAGGCTCAGAGACTCAAAGCAGTGAAGTGAAAGACCCAGCCTACCTGACAATGAGCTACTTCAGTGACCTCTAAAGCAGTTCCCGCTTTGCCAAGTATGAGATCTGGGCATGGGTGGGGGACGAAGAGCTCGAGAGTCTTAGAAGGCAGACAAAATTAGCTGGGCATGGTGTGTACATGCCTGTAGTCCCAGCTACTTGGGAGGCTGAGGCAAGAGAATCACTTGAGCCCAGGGGTTTGAGGTAGGGGCACACAGATGACAGGACATCGTAGTTCTGAAATCCTGGTCACCTCGAGGCAGCACAGAAATCCACCAGTGGCAGCTCCCTGACACCCGCTTCTGTCTGTACCAGCAGTATTGGGGAACACTGAGAACATCATGGAGCCACACAGAACAGGGTACGATCCCAGCTCCACCTCTAGGTCAATATGAGTGGGTCCCCTCACCTGTAAAATGGGGACAATAACAGACCTGCTCATGCAGTGCTGTGAGAATTTGATGAAATATGCTGCAATGCTCTTGGCATACAGTAGGCGCTTAAGAAACAGTAAGCCAAAAGCCAGCTTCTCTTTAGGGCAGGAACTGTGTGAGTCTCAGTCACAAAGCTTAGCTTGGTCACAGACGGGGCTGCCGCCAGGGAGCTCCTCAGTCCGACTTTCCCAAGTCTAATTCAGTTAACTGCCCTCCCCCTTCTGCTCAAGCCCAGGCCTGGCCCCGCTCGGGTCTTTCGGACTCAAGTCTGGGGCCGCCACCTTTGAATCAGGCCCTGTCGGCCTGCTGCATCCAGTTCCAGGGGTTTGTAGGCCGTGATTGGACAGGCAGAACTTTCCAAGCTCCAATCCCCAGGGCCAGCCTGAACCGGACCTCTCCACACCTGGCTTTTCTAGCCTGGGCCCTCCAGTCCCTTGCACTGCCACCAGTGAGGGCTCTAAAACCCATCTGCAGCTGTCACTCCCCTGCTCAACAACCCTCGAAGGCTCCCCATCACCCTCAGGATCAAGTCCAAACTTCCGAGCCTGACACTCATCACCTGTTACCATCTGGCTGGGTTTTGGCTCTGCCTCTCCACTCTGCTGCCATGCTCCTGCCCCCGGAACATTCCACCTCCCTGCCTTTGCACGTGCTGTTCCCTGCTTCTCAGCCTGGTGCACATGTCCTCCATAGCTAGCTCAGATAGCAGCGTCTCTGAGACACCTTCCCTGGGGACCTTCTCCAAAGCCCCCTCGCTGCCCCCCGGGAGGAGTGAGCTGCTCTGTCCTTCAAGCTGCCGACTCACTTTGTACCCAGCTCGGAGTCAGCACCTGGCACTGTGCATTGTAACCAGGTGTTTATATTCCTGACCCCCCATGTCATATAGCACCGCATCCCCCATCCTCATGCCCTGCCTGATCTCTCTTCAGAGCAATTTGTATCCTACTTCTTCACTTACGGTCTCTTCACTCCCCAACACTAGAATGTGAATCCCAGGAGGGCATTTGTTTCTCCATCTTTTCTGTGTCCCTGGTTCCTTAGAACAGAGCCAGGCACCTAGGAGCCATTCAACAAATATTTGTTGAGAGAATGAATGAATGAACGAACAAATGCCATCAGGGGAGAGGGAGGTGGTCACAGCCAAGGTGGTGATGACCTGCAGGAAGATGAGGCGGGGACAAGGCGAGCACATTAGGTGGGGTGGGAGGGCCTGAGCAGGGAGTGGTGATGGCTGGGGAGAGAAAGTTCCTTGTGAGCGGCCCCAGGTGTAGCGGGAAAGTCCTGGGAGCAGGAGAACCAGGTTCAAGTTTCGGGGCCTCCTTTGCAGCTGAGTGCTGCCGGGCAAGTGCCTGCATCTCTCTGGGCCTGTTCCTGCATTAATAAAGTGAGGGTTGTCTGAACAATGCCTCCTTCCCAGTGTGCCCAAGGACAGACCAGGCACGGGGGGGGGGGGGGGGGGGGGGCTGGGGGCAGCAGTGCAGTGAGCCTTGATCTTGGGGCCAGCCAGGTGCAGTTCACCTGCCAGCGCCTGCTCGCTCCTTAGCCGTGTGCCTGGGGCACATCCTCTTTGCCTGCAGGGGCCCCGTGTTCATCCGTGTGGCTTGCCGGGGCCAGGGCCAGGGTGCACTTGACTGCCAGCCTCCACCACCTCAAGGCTTGTCAGGGACGCCCCTGGATCACCTGCGTTCTGCTTCCCTCAGCTCACAGGGGTCTGGCCTTGGCCACCTGCCCCCCCCAAGAGGAGGCTGAGCCAGGAGGACCCTTGGGCCTTTGGGAAGATGGGAAGCTGAGCCCGGAGAGGTCGAAGGACTTGTCCAAGGACACTCAGGAAGTGTCTTCATCGTCAGCTCCAGAGCCAAGTCTCTTCATTCCCAGCCCAAGCTCCCGCCATTCCCACCGGTCACGCGACTGACGCTTGTCGGTCAGTTACAAGCCTGTTCCTCTTCCGTGAAGCCATCCTCCGGGTGCCAGGCACTGTGCTGGGCACTTTGCACAACATGCCTCTTTTAATCCTCACCATGGCTTCTATTATACAGTCATCACTGCTGTTTCACTAGCTAAAAAACTGAGGCTCAGAGAGGTGAGTGCCTTGTCCAATGTCACACAGCAAAGTAAAAGCAGGTCCAGGATTCAAGTTCGCACCTTGCTGTCTTGGAAGCCTCTACTCACTGTGGCCCTGACCCAGGAGGAACTCACCATCCAGGGAGGGGCAGATATGGTAATAAATATTTGTAATGAAATGTGATCAGTGTTATTATAGATGCAATCTGAGACACAGTAGACAGTTTCCGGAGGTGCCTCATTTCATACCTCACAACCATTGTTAACAAGGTACACATTGTTATTCCCATTTCACTGAGGAGCAAACTGAAGCTCAGAGGGGCAAATTCCTCTGCTCAGGGTCACATAAACCCTGCCTGTCTGTCTGTCTCCAGAGCCCATCCTCTGTCCACATAAATAAACTCTGTTTCTCTAAAGTCCTATACAAATGTTGGTTCATTCAGTCAGTGCACGTTTGTTGCACCCCTACTATGTGCCAAGCCCTGTCCTAGGTATATCAGCAGTAGAGATGAACAAGACATGGCCCCTACCCCACCTCCAGCCAGCAAATAGGTAGATGTGGGGTACATTGAGGCTCTGTCCTCTGTCCTCTTTGTGACAATGATGTGGGACATTTGGTGCTGGCCCAGCCTGCTCCCCTTCAAAGTGTCCATGGGAAAGGCTGAGGGAGGGAGGCTGTGACGGCTTCAGGCCCCCAGGGCCGCCGGTCCTCTCAGCCTGGCTCTGGCTCACCGCCCACACCTGGCAGTGGCCTCAGGCAGCCACACTGGAAATAGACGGGGAGGGACGGGAGGTGGCACCTGCACTCTTGGCTGCCGTTCCCACCCTCCCCGCCAGGAAGCGGAGCGCCATCCAACCAAGGCCACCTGAAACTGCTGGGCTTAAGAATGCTCCTGGGGGTTGAAGCCCCAGCCTACCTGGACGGGTGACCCAGGAGCAATGAGGATTATAAGAAAAATCCTGATGGTGTCTCACTTCCCACGAGGAGAAAGCTCGGTGCTTCTCCAGCACTTGCTGTGTGCCAGGCCCGGCTGCAGTAAGTGCTTTGCACGTCTGAATTATCTCTTCGAACTCTCACAGCTCCCCAGGAAGCCGTACTGTGATGAAGCCCATTTTACAGATGAGGAACTTGAGACTCAGAGAAGCAAAATAATTTGCCCAAGACCACAGAGCCTCCGTATTAGGCAACATGGACCCACCCTAAGTTCCTCACCCAGTCCCAGCTCAGATGGCTCATTCCAGGTCCCACATGCCAGCTTTATTCACGTCTGCCCTGCCCACATCGTCTTCCCTCTTTGCCAAGGTAAGATCTCCCTTCTTACCAGCCTGGGAAGCAGAAATCAAACCATTATCCTTCTCCTTTCCTCCCTACCTAGCTCAACCCCGCCCAGCTTTCAGCCCAACTCTGATCATGTTGCCTCCCTGTCTAAAACCTGCAGTGGCTCCCCATTGCCCTTAAGATAAAGTAGATTTTGAGACCCTTTGATAACTGGGCCCTGCCCACTCCTTCAGCCTCATCACTTACCATTTGCTGCTTGGGCAAATCAGGACGCGTCCCAGGCCTCATTTTCCTGGTGGGGATGACAACCCCTCTGTACGGGAATGAGGATGAAGGGACTGATGCTTGGCAAGTACCTGGCAGGGCCCTTGGCATCTGGTTGGTGTTCAGTAAACCGTCCTGCCCTGCTACCAGCTCTGAGCCAGGGGCTGGGGCAGAGTCAGTGTGAAACAGTATCCGCTTTCAGCCGGGCTGGGATCAAGTACTTCATGGTGGGCCAGCCAGGGGCTGTCAGTGTTACTGGAATTCATCATTTCATTTCAAGAAATTCTGAAAAGCTTCAGGGCAGCAGTAACTGGAACTAGGAAAAAACAAAAAGGCAAAAGAAACCAACTTTCACAACAGGTCCTTTTTTATCTTTACCACAATCTAAAAGGTAGCTATACACCCACTCTACAGAAAGGAAAACTGAGGTCAGAAGGATGAAGACTCACCAAGGGTATCAGGGACAGGGCCAAATCTGGAACCAGCTGTCAGCTTCCTCTCCTGTGCCCAGCATCCCAAGCCTGCAGGACGGAGAGTGTTCGATTAGGAGAGGGGGTATTGCTATAGTGGAGGTGGGGAAGAGGGAAATGGAGGCCTAGAGGCAGGTGGAGTTCCAGAATGCCTGGCAGCCCTGGGTGCAAGTGAGTGTAGGTAAATAACTGGGACGAGGTCATCTACAACAAGCAGAGAAGCCTGGACTTGATCCTGAGAGACCTTTGAGTCCAAACCCTTCTTCCCCCACCCCCACTTCCCAGATGGGGAAACTGAGGACCTGAGAAGGCAGCAAACAGCTGCAGGAGACCCAGTTTAGGCAGCAACTACCACCCCTTCCCACCCACCCCACACCTTTCAGAGCCATGCCCCCACCCCCAGGCTTGGCCTGGTCGCCTGAGTTACAGGTGGGAGTGACTCAGCCTGGGGGCCCGCTTTGGCGGCCCTGGCCCCTGGGCCACAGCGGAGCTCTGGGCCTCTCAGCTGTGATGTCAGCAGGCCCTTCCTTCCTCCCGCATCTGCTTGAAAAGGTCACCTATTTAAAACTCTTTCTCACCCCACCCTGCCCTTCCCCCCAAAAGAGGATGAGTTTTTCTAACCTGTGTCAACAGCTCAGTTCAATGCCCAAACAGCTGTGTCTCCATCACAAAACCCCAGCCAGGCTGCAGAAACCCACCCCCGCAGCTGTGAATTTAATAACTATTCTTGAGCATCTTCTGCTTCCAGACACTGTCCTAGGCCCCCAGGGACAGGTCCTGGCCTTCTTGGAGCTCACATTTTCATAGAGGCAAACAGACAACAAACAAGTCAACAAACAGTAACAAGATAATGCAAGCGGATTGTGACTCAGTGGCCACCTTAGAGTGAGTGGTTAGGGAAGACTTCTTTGAGGAAGTGACAAAGACTTAGGGAAGAGCATTCCAAGGAGAAGGAACAGCAGGTGCACAGGCCTTGAGGTGGGAAAGCAAAGGAATGTTAGAGCAATGGTTCTCAAAGTGGGGTCCCCCAACCATCGGGATCAGACTCACCATGAACTTGTTAGAAATGTAAATTCTTCAGACTCACCCCAGACTTACAAAAACTCCAGGGGTGGACCCAGCAAACTGGATTTAAACCCTCCAAGTGATTCCGATGCACCTTAAAGTGCAAGTCACGGTTAGAGCTCAGAAAGAAAGCCGTGGGACTGGAGCCTCGGGCAGGGTGAGGCTGGTAGCCGTGGAGCCTTCGCCTCACCCCAGCCTGTCCCAGCAAGGCCCTGCCTCCCCTCGTGCTTCAGCGCCCGGGACCCACTCAAGGCAGTGCGCAAAGCCCTTCCAAGGCTCCCCATTACCCACTGGGTGAAATCAAAACCTCTCAGGTGGGCGTATGAGGCCCCTCGAGATTGGCCTCCAAGAACCTCTCCAACTTCATCCCTCCCCTCGTCCCTCTCAAATCTTGCACCCCTATACAGCTGTTCTGTCACTGCTCCAGGCACACTGTTCCCTTTGTCAAAAATATTCTTTCTCCACTCCTTCACCTGGCTAATTCTCACCCATCCTTCAAAACATAGCCAGGACTCGCCTCCCTTAGGAAGCCCTCCCTGATTGCCCAATCAGGGTAAGGGACTCCGCCTCCCTGCTTCTACCAGCCAGCCCCGTGCTTCCCATCATAGCGTTCATCGCATAGGTTTAACGTTATCTGGGGGAAGAGGGGTGTTTTCTAAATTAATTATTTGCTATGACATTACACAGATAATACATGAACATGTATTTATTATAAAAAGTTCAAACTGGATGCAGTGGCTTACGCCTATCCCCAGGACTCGGGAGGCTAAGGCGGGAGGATCTCTTGAGGACAGAAATTCAAGACCAGCCTGGGCCACACATGAGACACCATCTCTAAAAACAACTTTTAAATAGAGTCAAGTGGCGCATGCCTGTAGTCCCAGCTACTCGGGAGGCTGAGGCAGGAGGATCACTGGAGCCCAGGAATTCAAGGCTGCAGTGAGCTATGACTGTGCCTCTGAGCTCCAGCCTGGGCAACAGAGTGAGACCTTGTCCCTTACAAATTTAACTAATTAATTCTTTAAAAATCAAAATTAAAATTTCAAACATACAGACACAGTAAAAGACCTCCTTCTCATTCTTTTCCAATCTCACTCCCCTTTCCAAACACAACCACTGATGCTGGTTTGGTGTCTGTCCATTCATATACTCTTTGGTGCATTGTGCACATACACATAGATATGCAAAAATGTAAAGTTTATTTTGGTTTTTTTCTACATGTGAATGGAGTCATATGGGGTAGT